>NC_136818.1:62523312-63025812 GCF_951394365.1 Tetrao urogallus
AAATTGCAGATAATGTACTACTGACATTTTGAAAAGTACACATGGATGATGTTCACCCAAAGGATGATACTGCTATCTTCAGAGATGCTGATACACTTTTGCTGGCATAGACTCGTTTAGTGATGAATTGCAGTAATAGCAGTTCAAGACCTACAGCATATTAGTGAAAATGAATTTACTGAGCACCAGTCCCATGGCACAACAAGCACTTAAAGAACACTGATTTTCTTGAAGGGAGAAAAATCTGATTGAGAGAGTTAGCTGTATACTCTATATTGTTTTCCTTTTTTTTTTTAATTCTTTTTTCTTTTTTGGCCTGCAGTGCATTATTTATTTGTGTATATTGGAAGGTATTTAATATACATAAGAAATCCAATAGACTGCCATAAACACAGAGCACTGTTTTTTGTTTTAGTTCCTGGCAGACTTGTATACGTCTGCCAGGGAAGCAGAGATGAAGCTGTAGTAATTCTTTCATTTTCTTGTTATAAACTGACCTAACAGGAGTCATGGGCTGCTAAAGGAAGAAATGGCAACACCCTGAAATTGAGAAGATATGTGGTGGTTTTGTATACGCAGCAGTTGGTCTTGGTGGCAAAATGTTGTAGAAATCAATGTGGTAATGGGCAAGAATTACTGGGAAAAAAGGCAGAGTACCTTTTATTGAAATGGCTGCCTAATTTGAGGGGAATAAGGGTAAAGATACTTTCTTTCAGTTAATAATGCACCGGTGCTTTGCGTGAGAACAGACAGTTCTTTCAGCTCTGTAGTACACTCAGTGGAGAACAGAAGCATCCCAGGCACAGTGCTGGACTCCTTTCTGCATCTCCTTGTATATCTCCCAGGTGCTAGGAAGTTAAATGGATCCAGAATACAGGGATTCCTTAAGCAGGAGGAAATGCACAAGTATGCATCTCTCCTTTCCTCCATCACCATCCCCACACACTTCGTGTCTGGCCATGAGGAGGCACATCTGGGACAAGCCCAGGGCACGTGCAGGGGGAGCTGCAAGAGCTTTGCTGCTCATTCTAAGTTTGGAGGCATTTCAATGCCCTTGTATTGAAAACAAACCTTCATCTGAAGGCTCACTGTCATTTGTAGATATTTTGCCTCCAGGTTTTTATAATTAACCTCCAGTGCTGGTGTAACTGCCACTGGTTGTGATTTTGCAGTTAACATCAAAGAATCAGTAAAACATCTTAATTGCCTCTTTCACACACCAGAAATGAATTCAAAAGATGTTGTATCTTTGGGTGGTTGGAAAGGACCATTTCACCACTGCCACGTAACCTATGGGGAAAAAGTAAAAGAGTGCTACTAAATAGGCTTTTTGATCAAATGTAGTACAGCCTTGTAGACTCTTACACTGATATCTGTATATAAGAGGCAGTACAGTCTTGTGAAGAGCTGGGATTCACAGGTAGTCCCACTGTTTTAGAGCCAATATAGGCTACAGCTTTGTCTGGTTAGCAGCTTCAGAGGGACGATTTGAAGATATCAGCAACCATTTTAGTTTGAGTAAGACCTCTTTTGTGCTGAGGGCATGGATGCCATTCAGATGCTGGGTACATGAAATGGGTCAGCTGTAAAATTAAAAATAAGTACTTTGTGGGATGTGCTTTCTGGTATCGTTGGGAAAACAAAAAAATGACATGTAGGTGTATGGAGGGAACACTTATTTATAGCAGGTCCCTTTGTGGTAGGTGTGTGTGTTTCATACTCGCGGGGTTCAAAATGATCAGATTATGAGTTACGACCGAGAAATATTTTTCTGTGTCTTATGATTTGACAAGCATCATGTTATAGAATCACAGAATGGCTTGGGTTGGAACAGACCTCAAGGATTATCATCATCTCTTTCTGATTCCCGTTTAGTTTTGTAAGTTAGTAAAGCCAGAGGAATAGGTTTTCAGAATAACTACGAAAAAATAAAAATCCACACGTTGCTTTCAGCTGGAGCAAGAAGGTTCCAGCACAAAGATCTGGGAAGTGACACAGTATTTTCAAGGCACTATGACTAGCTCTAGAACAAGCTAAAAATGCTAAGGTGGTGTTAAAGAATTTGTCCAACAGCTAAGATTATTTTTCTCAATACTTAGGGCTAACCAGATACTTTCCACACTGCTAGAGGAAAAATTAAATTATGAATCTAAGATGCATGTTTTTGACTGAAATTTAAGGCCTTAAGTAGCAAGATCCACTGGTTTCTGATTTTAAAATCCAGATTTCAGAAACCATAACTTTATAGTGCATGCACATTCTGAATGTATTTGCTGAATAAGTATTAGCAGCTAAGTCTGAAAAATGTTTTAGAGAATGCAAGAGACAGGCTGAGCTCTCAGTAAAGACTGCATTGTGTTACAGGAACCAGTGCTTGTGATGCATTCAGAGTTGATGGCAGTTGCATAAGTTAGGGGTAAACAGAACCTTTTCTTTTGTCCTTAAGAGTTTATCATGTATAGGAAATGTATACGAATGCTACAAAGACTTGATACTCCAAGTTCTTAAACGTTTCAGAAAGTGAAAGCAAAGCAAACAGGATTCATATGCTGTGAATGGAATTGTACCCAGAGTTATAATACTTTCCCTGTCTGTTAGGTTCTTACACTGTGAGGATTCTCCCTCCTGCTCCTCATGCCATGTCAGGTTGCTGCCTTAAATCCTGCCTTAGGAGGGGCTGCTTCCGAGCTCGTAAGAAAGCTGTGCAGGAGCTCGGTGCCAATGAGCCTCAGCTCATTACATCCCCATGTATTTTGAGCAGCAGAGATACAGTGTAAGCTTTCCCTACATGACTACCCGAGACGTTCTGCTGCGATGTGCAGATAGCAAATCTGCTCGTGCAGCCGGCAGGCTCTGCAGGACTCCCAGCATGTACAGCTGAGTGATAGGAGGCAGAACTCGGTGCTCTGCAGAGGGGCACGGGACTGCTGATGGGAACCGACATGGGCAAAACCCACCACAGCACATACAGGAGAAAGCATTTAAACCAGTTTGCACTCACCCTTCTCTGTGAGCTTCTCCTTTCTCTAGCTCCTGTATGACACCCAACAACACTTTGATGGTTTCCTGACTCGAGCTGATCAAATTTTCCATCATCTGAAGCTGCGCTTTCAAGTCCACAACTTCCGTGTGAGGCACGATTTGTTGGCATTCCTCGCTCAGGGCGACGGCAGCCTGGCAGGGCTGCGCAGCCTCCATGGGCGCCGCGTTCACCTGCAGGCCCCGCTCGCTACATTCGCTGGCCCGGCACTGCGCCTGTGGCGGGCAGGCGGCCGCATCTCCCGCCTGGCCCTGCACGCCATTCACATGCACGGTCCTCTTTTTGTCCTCCTCGCCCGCCGGGCACAGCGACCAGTCGCGCTCGGGCTGCGAGGCGTCCGGGCCGCCCGCCGGCAGGTAGACGGTGGCCACTTCTGTCTTAAACACCCTCCCGTGGAGGGGCTGGCCCGGCTCCTCGGCTCCCGGCTTGCCCTTGCCGGGCTCGGCCGCGTTGAGGAGGCTGCAGCCGTGCAGCTCAGCGCCCTGCCAGGTCCAGGCTGCGCCGGGCCCCGTGCTCGCCCGCTCGCCCACGTGGGAGATGAACTCGGCCGTCTGCAGGCTGCCGGCCTTCTTGCCCCACTGACTGCCGTCCTCCGAGCTCCTGCTGTCCTTCTCCTTAATGTCTATCAGGAAGCCGTTGTTTTCACTCTTAAAGGTGTCAACGGCCGAGGCGCTTTTAATGATATTCCCTTTTTTCCGGTCCAGAGGAAAGGTCTGGTAACACTTCTTGAGATCGGGGGATGTCTGAACTCCTGTGCTCTTGGTGACGTTGGGGATGGACCTCCGGGCCGGCACCGTCATGTATTTGCGATACGCCGTTTTGTAGGAAACGGGCTTGGCTTCTCTTTTGTCTGTATCCTGGGTGGTGGAGAGCTGCTTGTCCCGCTGCTCGTTCTGGGCCTCGCAGATATCCTTAAATCTCACCTGCAGGGCTTTGTTGCGTTTCTTTATCTGCCGGTTGGGATCCAGTGCATATTTCATCTCCAAAGCGAGCGAAGCTGCGGGCTCAACTTCGCTTTCCGAGGTGGTGAGTAAGCATTTGCTGGGCTCCTTACTCACCATGATGCCTGCATTAAAAACAGTTCGAAAAGAAAAGCCTTGTGTTACAACACAAATAGCAGTTACTCACAAAGCTTGCAAGATGTGAGCCGTGTCCCCGTGTTCTGACTGAAACGACCGGCACCCTCAACCCTTTTAGCTCCGTTCCCTTAATTAAGTCCCAGGTTTTCACATTAGATGTTGGTCGTTTGCTAGAAGTGTTGAACTGGCATTGCTTTTTACAGTATGCTCGCTTACAAGGTGAGTTGTTCTCGGTTCCTCTGTGTAATACATCTGCGTCCTTGCGAGGGGGTTCTTTAATTTCTCATTCCTGTTGTCACTCTCTGGATTTTCTTTAAGTCTACCTCATAGCTAAACCTACAGTCTGGGTGTAGATGAATTATCAGCAAGCGGTTGGTATTGCTGCATGTGTAAACTATGTGATCTCAGGAAGTTGGTGGAAGAAGACAGCAGTGTGTAAATTAATTTTGCTTCAAATGCAAACCAACCCACTTTTACCAGAAGCGCTGCTATACCTTTATAACAGAGCTTCTTATCCCCAAAGATCCTAAAGCACTAAAAAGTAAGAAAAAAGCAACAAAAAAAACCCTGTGATGAGTCACAGCAATGACTTAATCTTCTATTGAAATATGAGCACCTCCTCAAGGATGAAAAGATGTCAACTGCTTAACACAGCACAGAGCAAAAAAACCCCACCAGCTCTATCTCTGCACAGATCATGTGGGATCTGTAGTAACTGGATGGGTAAGACCTCGTTTTTACACTTCATTTGAGGTTGTCATTTTTAGTCTCCTATTGCACAAATTCCTCCCTAACTCTGAAATTTACTGAATTAGCAAATTCTCACTTAATCCAGGATTTCTGCACATATCTCCTATTTCAACACTGATGTGCCTTCAGAGGGACCCAGACTAAAATATAAAATGAGTATAGGAACTTTCAGGTGTGGTATATCTGAAATACACTTTTGATTAAAATTCTTCAAGTTGAAGAGTTAATTGCCACAATGGGGTATGCTTTACAAAATTAGCTCTCGAGTGAATCCTTATGACTAGGCTATATTAGTTTTAATTTAAGAAAACATAATAGAGAGGCCATTTTCAGTGGTAAATTGAATGTTGATGGTTTCTTTTTTTGTTTGTTTTAAAGTAATTGTAACCCTAGGAGTTACTAAGACATGCAAGAATGCGTGGCAGACAACCTGCATACTGCAAGGTTGGGCTTCTGGGCTATCTAATTGCCTGCAAAAGTTTCCAGCAAACGTGTCATTAGTTAAAGATCATCATTGTGCTCCCCCAGTTCAAGCCATTTGCAAACAAGAGCTATTCTGTGTGGTTGCCTTTTTCTACCTAATTTGTCACATTCAGGTAGCAGTGAGTGAGAAGTGCTCCTTTCAAGGGGAGGTTTCTGTCTGAATCTGCGTGAGGCAGAAGAAAGTCCTTAAAGAGAACAAAAAGGGAGAAAATTCTGAATGCAGGCATTCAAATAATGGGATCTTAGATTGCTGTATGTGAGTTTTCAAACCAAATACATGCATATGTGTAAGCATAATACATGATACCAGCGTGACCAAGCCCCTCCTGTTACGGGATTGTAAAGTAGAACTGCTGGAGGGAGGCCTGAAGATGAAACTGAAGCTGAATATGGTGTCACAGTGGTCTTTTACTTTGTGCCGGGGTATCTGAGTGTGAGGTCAGCTATCCCTGTGCCTGCAATAAATGATATACAAAGATGGAGACATTTTTGCAGGAAAAAAGTGAACTACATAGGAATATTAGGAATTTTCTGTTCCAGCTGAGGGTACAGTTGTGCTGTATGTAGAACGTTAGTATCCAATACTAAGTGTTTAGGGGCCTCTTAATTGCATTATGTTTGCAGAAGTTATTACATTGATGTTTGAAGTTATACCCCTATTTGACACATGTTCTGTATACAGAATCCCATTGGTTCAAATCTTCCAAAGGTAGTGATGGTAGAAATACGTCCACCTGTCTAACTAAAGGTGAGAGCTTAGAATTCTTTACTGAATATTGAAGTGCTCAGTAAGATATACAGCTGTACAGCCATCGGCCTGCCATTTTGCGGTCCTGGCTAGGATGTGTTGTAAAAGCTGGTGTTAAAAGAAAAACTCTGCAGTTTCATAAACATAGAACTATTGGAAGCAAGTCCTCCGTAACTCTCCTAGATCTGGTAAATCAATGAATTTGCCCCCAAAATGAATAACAGCAATGCAAGAACCACTGTATCCAGTAGTTGTTTGGTGACTTTTTGCACTGTTAAGATATTTTACAAAATATGATATAGTAGAAAGATGTGAAATACTTATGAAGCAGAGGAATTATGACTGAAAAGAGGACGCATTTTTACCTATAGAAGAAGCTTACAAAAATTGGTTGTTAGATCTGGAGGTCGCTTCCAGCAGACATCACTTAAGATACCTTAAAGTAATCAGCATCCCTGGAGTAGTGGTTTTGCTGGCACTTTGCTAGTGGATCCTACTGTAAAATAACACTCAATTTATTGTAAAGTACTGGCTTGATATTTTATTAGTACACATCCAAACTGTCTCCATTTTCAGATTATTTGGGACACTACATTACCCCTTCATCTTGGTGGATCCCTGGGTCTGTTTGGAATGACTTAACAGGCAGAATTAATGGAGTCTCTAGCCCAGACAAAACCAGGAGTCTGGTGATATTCTACAGAATAGAAATAGATAAACAGGGCACTCTATTCGTGCTGCAGTTCATTTTAAGCATGCCTTCAACAGCCAATACTTGACTCTTCAAAATCTTGTTTCTCTTTCTCAGTAGCACAGGCCTGATTGATTTAGCTAATCTAGAGCTCTAGTATCTTGGACTAATAATTTCATCAATATCTGTGACTAAGAATTACAGCAACCAAAAGAACTACATTTTTGCTCAGTTCTGTGTCTGTCTCCAAAGTGAACTGCATACGCTCATTGGAAAGCAAAACGACCGAGCAAAGAGTTGATTTTGAGTTGGTTATTTAACACAAGAAAGTTTATATAATACTTTTTGTTGTTGTTGTTTCATTGATGTTTTGGACAAGATGCTGGCTTCAATCTTGGTTTACTTAGACAATACAGTGTACTTTTTAGGGAGTCACGTTTAATCATCTCACTTGTATTTGCGATCACACGGTGCTGGAGGTCTGCCTTCTTTCCACTAAACGTAGTACCAAAATTCATGTTGATTTCATGGGGAACAGGAAGATGCCATAGGCATGTTGACCTGCCCAGACCTGGATCTGGTCTGGTAAATGGGAAAAGGAAATCTCAGTATCATTTGTTTGCTTTCCTCCACGCACTTATCTGTAATCCTGCTGCTCGTTACTCAACGTGGTGTATGCAGGAGTACAGGGACTCCGTGGATAAAATGGGCAATTGTAAAATGTGCTACAAGCTGCATGGTTTTTTGGTTACTTTGGGAAACTACTGAGATGGAGATTCAGAATCTGTGTAAGTATGGCAGAGTTGATGGCTCACTCTGTCACCAGGCTCAGGAAAGCTTTGGATTTGCATCCCAGTTGCAGATGCCAACAGAGATAACACATTTATACTGTTTGTCTATAGTTACTCTAAACAAACCCTGATTGCGTGACACAATTTGCAAAGCAAAATATTTAATAATCACAGAGCTTATTTTTCAGTTTTTAGCCTAGATTTGTTTATAAATTCCTGGTTGATTACACCTAAGCAGGGTTCCCTTATGTTTGAAAATGGAAGTAAACTATTCAATGATAGTAATAAAATGGTACACAGAGAAGCCTGAAGTTTGCACAGAATCTTCAGGGTAAGTCATGGAAACCACGTTCTTTGTTCAGCTAAATAAATGCCTCCCTTTCTACCCTTCATGTAAGAACTGCCTAGGTTTCCTCCTCAAGTTATTTGGTGCAATGGGTTCCCAGCAGTATGTATTAATTAATAGTGTGGACTTAAACTTCCCAATTTCCAAATGCAGCTGACAAGCAGAGATGCCAATCTGTGTGTTTTCAGGCCCCATAAAGGCACTGGAGATGTAGCTGTAAACTTCTGTGCACACATGAACAGCACAAAGGTGTCTGTGGATGTGGTTGGTGTTGTGGTGGATGTATTTAATAGCTTAAAGAAAAAAAACAACTCGGGGGATTGCAAATGATTGGGCTTTGCTGTGTATAGGAAAGGTGATTGGTGATATGCAGCTTGTTCTGGCTTCTGAAGGCTCTACTTCCTCATGGGAAATCCTGCCCTGCATACTGTCCTTATGCATCATTGTAAAATTTAATAATATGTATTTGTTTTTCAAAAATGATTTTACAAGTTGTCTTTTAAGTATACACGTGGTCTCCATTTCCATCATTAAAATGGACATCAGAAAGAAACTCTGACTGACTGCCTGTGACTACAACACAAGATGGAAGCCTACTTTCTTGGTAGATTCTAAATGTACCTTTGTGTAGACCAGTGATGGCAAGATACTGTACATGTAATCAGAATACTGATGGTATGTTTTTGTTTCTCCCACTGTCAGACATTATGACTTTCACCTATTTTAGGAGCGTTTTCACTTTTCAGAGGAATCCACTGTTGTTAACCATGTTGTTACGATGCAAACTTAAAAAATAATGTGACAGTGACCTGAGTGCTAAATGAGTAAAGTCTGATGAGCAAAACTGGGCTGATAAGGAAGAAATGTATTGGGAAATACTAATCATCTTAGCCATTGATTAATTAGTAGCTGTTGGCAGAAACTTTTTCCACGTTACAGTTTTTACAGAGGTTTAATACGCAGATATGAGGATGAAATGTGACTTGCAGATACACTGAAGGCCTGACCCATTTTTGTGGTTTAAACAGTACCGATGGCTATTAGGGAAAAAACCACTGCGCCTTATGACATAGAAAACTGACGTGGTAGAGCAGTCTGTCTTCCTTTTATCAGAATTGTTCATGTAGAATAATAGAGTTAGCAGTGCTGGTAAATGTCAAACTAATATTTTTTTTAAACTCTGTTCTGAACCCCTTAAGCGTTGAACTTGCATTTTCTCTCTTGAACTTCCTTAGTCATTGCTCAGTGCTGAATTCGTTCTTACTGCTGCTTCCAGATACTCCGTGTTTTATCAAGCAGAGGGCAAACTGCCGTAGCCAGATAATCTTCCTGTTTTGAGAAGTTTGTACCACTTCAATGAATTACAGAGCATTACCACCAGTTGCCTAACTGGGGTTTTTCACTCTGTGGTCTGGAGACGCTTTGAGATTGTCTTCCTACATTATTGATGAGAGACGTCTGGTAGCTGTGATGGCTGTTAGCGCAAGCTCCAGAAACAAGCAGGCAGATGGGCTCTGATTTTTGCAGGTCTGTTCCAACTGAACCGTTGTATCTATCGATCAGTGATGACATGTGACTGCTTCTTAATTGCCTCCAAAGTCTTCCTTTGGTGTAAGTAGGATCGCGTGGCATTTGATTTTCCCTTTTTTTCTCCCACTCGTTGGTAGGCGCTGTATGAACGAAGTATAAAAACAATATCCTACCTAATGGCTGAAATGGACTGTAAATGCCTTTAAATGCTCTTGTGAGCTTTAGTTTTACAGCTAAGTGGCTACAAATAAAATATATAAGAAGCCTGTGGAATTTCAGATAGAAAAGTTACATAGAGCAGGATAAACTATTTAAAATTCCCTGACAAAACAGCTTCTCTGAATGCACAAACTGATGTTTGTTATCTTCTACAATTTTGATGTCTGCGACGTGTTCTGAGGACAGTTTGTTAGTAATCCTTGCTTTTTGATGCTTCCTATGTTATTACATGCACAAGATCGAGTTATCTGTCCACGGTGATAAAATCCTGTACAATAAGATGTACAGGATTTTCCCCTAAGATGTTTGTGCAGTGAATATTAACGCTAATAGATTTGCACTTACATAATACAGACCCCTGTGGTTTTAGTTAATAACTATTTACTTCATATTGGAACAAATTCAATGTCAAAAGATGTTCCCTGTCAATTCACAGCATTCATAGAGTTGTTACAATATCAAACATTTGCTAGAATTTACTGTACTGGAAAGAATCGCAGTGCTATTACAAGAATTATGCTTATTTTTCTTTATGTATTATGCAGCTATTGCTACTATAAAAATCTGGGGAAAGGTTTATTAGCATTATTTTGCCATGTAAATCCGTGCCACTCTTCCAGCGTTACAGCTGATATTCGTAGTACAAGGATGTTGCTGAGGATGTGTTGCTAGGAGAATTGCAAATAGTTCTGCTTATACTGTACTGTCTTCCAGGAGTCCAAAAGCCAGTGTGCTCTCACTGCAAGGCTTTTTCATTTCTATGGCAGTTTCTGTTCAATAATTTAAGCAGCAAGCTGTTAAAATAGGAACTTAAGGACAGTTCCTTATCTGCATTATTGTTTAATACAAACCTTTAATTGTTCTCAGTAAACATCGGTAGTTTTTGTGGGTGTTCAGAGGAAAAAAAAAAGATAAAATGCATCAAATGATGACAGGAAAAAGCAATTCTGTTCCTCAGCCTCAGCCCACGGGTTTGCCAAATGGTCAGACCTCCAGAGAGAGCCATCTGGGCCCAGGGCGCTGGGAACGCCTCGGCTGCAAGCATCGACACCAAATACAGTTTGTCTTCTTTCTCATCCTAGCTTTTCAAACGTTGTTGGGCAGATAAAGATGGAAAGAGAGAAGCAGATTCCAGCTCTGTTCTTGAGCCTTACGTCCTCCCTTCTGCAGGATGAGGGTTGGGTGCCACGCGATGGGAACCTCACTGCAGGGCAGATCAGTTGTGTAGGCTGTGCTCCAGCCTGCTACGAATCGGAGATGACAGACAGAGGTCAGCAGTTTCAAGGCATCAGAACACTGCCAGCTCTTTCTGCTTGGATTATAGTTACATGCAGATAGGTGTAAGGAGGGTGTGAAGCGGGGCTGGAGGATGTGGTTGGGTAATTTAGGGCTAAAACCTGACATCTTTAGCAGGGCGTTAATTGATGAATAACATCCGTCTAGGAGATTTGCACTTGCACTCCAGTGCTGTCACTGGGAAATACATGCCATGTAATTTTCACCTTCTCGAGCAGGACACTTGCGAGCAGCTTTTAGTTTCAAGCAGGTTCTGGTTCTGGCTTTGCTGCAGCTGTAAATTGTTAGCGTGCAGTTAGAGCTGAGTGTGCTGATGGTGGGAAAGGAGAGAGGGACACAAATCAGTCTGACTTCTGCAGCAGGAAAGGATGGTGCGAAAATGAACACTGGCTACCTGAAGAGTGATGCTTAATTGCTGTGCTGTGTAAATTTTCTTTCCTGAAAGCTGGTTCTACACTGTTTCTGAAATAACTTGAGGGAAGAGCTCAACTCTGATGTGAGGTGAAGCTGTGTTAAATTCAAACGTGAATTGCAAAAGCCTCAAATCTCAGAGTCTCAAATTCTCATTGCACATGAGCAATGTGGAACGAGTGGAGCCTGTGGGCAGCACAGGTGTTCCAGATCACAAGAAAAACTGATTTTGGTTCGATATGGGGAGAACTGGATGGAGAATGAAGGGGAAAACAATGTGAGCATGCGAGGATGGTGTGGAGATGTAAATTGCCTCCAGGCTTCGTGAACCTGTGAGACAACGTGGAGGAAGAGCTTTCAAAACATTCTGGTGTTGTAGGATGGGTTATTTGTGGTACGGACGATGAGGAAGTGCATTAAAATAATAATTAAAGATCCTCTTAGGGATATTTATATGGCCCCTTTGTCAGCTTGAGTTATAGACTCTGCTCATCTGGAATGTGGGATTGCGGCAGTGAAGCCCCCTATTATTAATCGGAATTGCCTGAATAACGCTCTAGGCACCAGAATTGCCTCCTAGTCAGATAATTTGCATCATTTTTATCGGGGCTTTGTGTGTTTTTATACTCACACAAAGTGTGAATGCAGGAATATAACACATTTTTCTCACCAGCTCGCACAGCTAGGACTGCTAAAAGACACAGATTCACCTTGAATGGAGCAACTTAGGCCCAGCTTATAGAAGGGATCAGTGTTCTTGGTGTTAACAGGCAGTTCAAGCATAATTTCTTGCTGAATTACTTTCTTCAGCATTGGGATGTTTTGTCTGTTCCTTTGTCAGCTCTCAGAGATACTGCAGTATTTTATTTCCTGATGGCCTCAATACACAAAAATGTATTAAAGTGATCCACAACTCAAATGTCTTTACTTGCAGCTCTCTCCTCATATCTGACTGTATTTGCAGAAAAGAATAATGAATGTAACAACAAAACGAGCACGAACAACCAATTACTAATGATTGGAAGGAGACTGGGCTTGCTGTAAATGTTTCTTATTTACATATAAATCACAAATGCTATTGATTTGATTGAATTCTCTCTTCCTTCTTTTCCCAAGGAGAGCCAAAGCTAAGAAGCCCCAAACCGCTTTCCATATTCTAACTTCACAACGCAGCCCTGAACCTACAAACCTGCTTACTTAGTTTTATATTAAGCAGGATGGAGGCTCTTGTTTAAATATTTTTTAAGTCACACCATGGTTCAAACATGAGGGGCTTGGTTGGGTTGCAGCTCTGACCTCATGGACTCCATCAAGAGCAGCTCAGGTGTGAGCACTCCTCCCTGATACGCTTTGGTGGCAGCTCTGTGCTCTGCCTCTTGTTAACTGCTGACTCTTCCTCTCTCCACACCACACAGGCTCCCCTGCCTTTGCTTTTGTTGGCAAAACTGTTTAGTTTTATAACAATATGCCGCAGCAATCATGGGTGGGCAAAAATAACAGGAGCTGCTCGCTTCTCTTCCCCGTGGATAGCAGGAACATGAGTTCAAGCTGGGATTCAGTCCGTAGTGTTTCAGTACCAATAACAAGGAATCGCTGCACCAGGGCAAATGGAAGTAAATGCACACAGAGGATAAAGACCTCAGGTCTTTGGTAAATTGACTGCAGAAGTTACGTGCATTTGTGTTCTTGGGTCACCATCTGACTGCAGTTTCTTCTAACTCATTCAATGGTACTGGAGTTTGTTAGGAGGGGATTTTAGGAACCAGGCTGAAGTGGCTCTGCAGGAGTAGCTTTATTCAGGACTCCTGTATTGACAGTGAATACCAAAGTCTCATTTCATATACAGCTTGTCCACTCTCAGCTATACAGTTAAATCCCTGACAGCATATAACTGGTTACAGATGGGCTGCTCCAGCTCAGTTTTGGTGGCTGCAGTGTCAGAGATTCAGATCGAGGTGGCATTACAGAGATGTTTAATGCAGCGTGGGCTGAGTTTGAGGCCATTGCTAGAAAACTCCCCAGATCTGGGAGCTGGGCATGTGATGGAACCTCAGCACCTCCTATAAGGACAAGAATCTTCTCTTGTAATGAGAGTTTAAGAAGTTCAGATCCGCATCCAAGTGCTGCAACACTTGGGGGCCTCCAGAGCCAGGGCTTTTACATTCATCCCGTGTTGTTCAGGCAGTGAAAATGGCCCGTATTCCCTTCTATGCTTCTGTATTTAAATCATGGATTTGGCTGCAGTAATTATTGCTGGACTACAATCAGCCCATGCCCTTTTGCCACTGATAGAAAAAAAAAAAAGTAGGTAAAGAGGAGGACATCAAAAGCAGCTGATGCAACACTGCGTTGTCACTGTTACAACATATACCTTTATGGGACTGCTATTCCTGTGTGTAACTTGAAAGCGGGTGACTTAAGGCAGAGGGCATTGCAAATCTGCAAACAAGTGGAACTGCTCTGAGGTGTGACGGGATCATCCAGCAGAGAACCTATTTTCTGCCTGAAAGTAGAAGCCTTGGAGTCAATTGACTTCAAAGCGGTGATGTGCCACTAAAACAGGAGAATGCTCTGATCATCTTTTGTGCAGTCAATAATCGTTTAAGACTGACTGTTGGTACCCAGGGAGTCGCACCTGTGTACATCCATAGGTTACACAGCATTGTTCTGAGCAGAATAAAAGCAAACACTACTTCTCAGAAGGCTGAATGTGGAACTCCCACCGCGTTCACCACACTGAGGTTTTTTTTTTTACTTAAAATGTTTGCTGTCTCATTTCCTTCAAGCCTACTGGATCTAAAAAGATAGACAAGATGTAAGTTAGTGCTGTGCTGTAAAACAGGTACAGATTGGTTGCTAACGTGTTTTTTAATCCTGCATAGATTTTCAGCAGTGCTTCAAATAGTGGCTGTCACGAGGCGTGAAACAACACCTTTTCAATATCTGATTTAAGCAAGCTTGCTTTGTGTGTCATTTCCCCAAGCACTGTGAATTTTGTGACTGTACATCCCAAGTTCTCCCGGCCAAGTTGACTGTGGCTGTGCGAGGAGCTGCCGTGCGATACGCAGCTCTGTTGCTCTGCAGAGGTATCCTTACACTTAGCACAGCTTAGCTTTTGGCAAGCTGGTAGGTTTCCCCAGCTCTCGCTCCCCCATCGGCCACAGCACAGAGTTTGGTTGCTCTGAAATTCTCCAGCACAGGATAAACAAAACATTAACGTCTCCCTGTGTCGTTTGTGGGTCTCTGGCAGCAGAAGTGTTGTGCTGACCAGTAGTGTTCAGTCCCTGGTAGTGCACACCAGGAGCCAGCTCACACGCCGGGTTGCTGCTTGTGCAGGCTCTGGGGCTCTCAGCTCGACTCTCCTTACACGTTCATCTGCATCAATTTAGCTGCTCATCTGCCTCCAAATTTATTACGAATGCTCTGCATCTGTGATACAGACAAGATTTCTGACACTGAAATAGTTAACTGGGAAAGAAACGCAGCGGTGATCTTAGGAGCTACTTGTTTGTGTGCTTCATTAGTGGGAAGGGTGCAGTGCTGTCCCTTGGTAAGTGACTGAGCCACGGTGCTGCTCCCTGCTGCCTTTTGGTTCTGTCTGCGTGCGGTCAGGCTGGGGAAAGGCACTGCTTTCACTCCAGATTACAAACATTTGGAGCATCCTCTTAAAATATATTCGGCAGTAATAATCACGGAGCCCTAAAGAACACATCTCCCATCAAGGGCATTGCGATGTCCTTACCAACAGGAAAAAAAAAAAAGCTTATTTAGTGTCAGCCTTCTCCAGTGAGCTCATTCTGGGCAGCAGTATGCTTTAAATGCAGTGCAACAGCACCTTAAACTCGAGGGCGGTAATTTTATTTTACAGCTGCTCATTAGGAGCACTCAGATTAGCAATGTACATCATGTATTTCCACTGAAGCCAAGGACTGTGCCACCACTGCATGGAACAGGGCTGTGGGTGACAAAGTAGTGATGTCTGGGCTCCGACAGATCTCCATCCGAGCTGCTCGTGTGCACTGGTAATGCCAGAACAAAATGCAGCTTTTAACTTGCACCTGCTTTTTGGACTTGGGGAACAGAATTGCTGTAGTGAGAGGAAGGCAGAGGCATGCTGGTAGGACACCCCTCGGCCTCTCCTGGGGAATGTGCTCCTTCTCCTCCACACCGGTTGTTTCTACTAGAGGTGTTTGTTTGCAGTGTTGCATTAAATGCAGCGCATGGCTCGGATGGTGACAGCCATGTGATTTCAGCGAGGAGTTCTTCATCCAGCAGCGAGATTTTAACCTTGATGTATACAGCACTGCTGTCAGCACTGTGATTACGGGCAGTAATCGCCAGCGTACACTTAAGCAGAGGGATGAATCTCCTTTCTATTAGGCATGACCCGTTTTGTCTTTTCTCACTACTTTCCAATGTTTCGTAGAAAAATATAACGCTGCTCAGGGGTGGGAAAATCAGCTCCGTGCAAACTTCCTGACCACAGACCTCAGGAGCAGAACCCTCCCCGCAGCAGCTGAGCCCCCCAAGGTCAAACCCAGCGCTCCACCACCTCCACATCCCACGGCAGCGCTGGGGCCCGTGGCCAGGCCCCGGGGGACGGCAGTGCGAGCTTCAAGCCGCGCTCTCTGCGTCCCCGCTGCTCCGCGTCCCCCTGCCGCCTCCCCACCGCCCTGTGCAGCCTGCACCCCTCGCTGCTGGGAGCTCCTGACCTCGATGCTCGGCGTCCCGTCTGCCCGCTGCGTTTCCACCCCGTCTCCCATCCAGCGGTGCTGGTGACGGGGGGGCTCGGAGCGTTAAGGGCACGTTCCCGGGCGAGGAGCTGCCTCCCAGCACTGCTCGCCCGCAGAACGGTGGCCTTGAGGCGAGGCGGTTTTGGGGCCGGTTTGCCCCGAAGTGCCACACCGCAAGTTGGGCGCTGCGGGAGGATCTCTCGGCGCCGAGAGAAGGAGCGGCGGCAGCTCCTCGCGACCCTTCCTAGGCTGGGCTCCGCGCTCCGCGCCCGCACACGGCGCCGTGCCGCCGGCTCTCCCTGCTGTTTCCCGGCGGAAAGCGGCGGTGCGGGCACGCACGGTACGCATCTTCCCTTCTCCGCCGTGAAAGTTGGAGCGCGCAGCGGCTGCCAGGCGGCTCCGGATTGCGTAACGGCGGAGCTCCGCGCTCAGCCTCGGAAGTTTCCCCCATAGAAACGGGGACGCGCGGCGCCCGCAGCGCTCCCCGGGCTCGGGGCAGCCCACGCCGGGCGCCGTTCCGCGGCGGGTCCCTTACCTCGTGCTCCTCACTGCCGGGCGCGGGTCTGGGCGCTCGCTGGGCGCCGCATCTCCCTCCGGGCGCCGGGGCGGGCTGGCGGCGAGAAGCAGCGCGGCTGGGGCCGCAGGCTGCCCCCGGCTGGCCGCGCTCCGCCCGCCCCGAGCGGCTCTCGGTACCGCTCAGCTGCGGCCGCCGGAGCGCTCGCTAGAGGCAGCCGCCGCCGCCGCGCTCTCGCCCGATGTCCTCATCGGAGCCCGGCGCTGCGTTGCGGAGACGGGGCTCGGGGGGGGGGGGGGGGGCCGCTCCGGCAGGTGCCCGCGGCGGCGGCGGGGGAACTTGTTGAGCGGGACCGCGGTGCGCCCGGCCGGGCTGCGCGGGGCTGAGCGGCAGGAGGGAGGGAAGGAGGGAAGGAGGGAGGAGCCGGGGGCCGGGCCGGCGGCGGGGAGCCACCTCGGAACGGGGAGGAGGGAGGGAGAAGGGAGGAGGGAGCGGAGCGGGGGGCGATGGGCGGTGGGGACGGGGTTGCGCTCGGAAATCCGTAATTGGGGCCGGATTCGACGGTGACGGATGGGGTTGGGAGCAGCGTGCGCTGCCGCCCTGGTTGGCTGTGTACCCCGTATTTCGTTGCGCTCCTCGGCCGGGAGCGCCGGGGAGACGCGGGTCTGCCGCTGTGCCCGTGGGGCCTCGGGGGCTGGGTGGATGTGCGGGGGCTTCTGAGTGCTTTCATACGGCGGATAAAAGGGGTACGAGCTGAAGGTAATCGCGACAGGGTTCTTACAACTTCACTCCCATCTCCCTCTCAAACCACACTATTGCTTTGCAGAGGCCTTAGCAGAGACACGAGAAAACCGTGTTAAAAGGAAAGGGGTCAGGTGCACGAAGGCAGGCCTGCCCGTCAGCAGATGCCACAGCAGTCCCCCAGCCTAGGCAGCAGCACTCTGCCCTTTCCCTTCTGGAACACCCCCATAGCACTGCTGTTCCCCAGGTGCTGCTTTTGTCTCCTTTTAGCACAGCATGAACCTCAGAGCCCGATGAGGCGGTGCAGCCGCGCAGTGCGATGCAGCAGAAGCACTGGCTCAAGTCCTGGACATCTTTTTAGAGTTAATTAACTGGAGCAGACCATTGCACCAGCGAGCTCACACTGCTGCTGCTGTAGCTCCGTATTTGTGCCAGCTCTGCTATCTCTGCACAGGGACAGAACCCAGCAGTGGGTGCAGAAATCCTTGCGGCCCCATTTGTCACGTAAATATCAGTGTGGAGGTGGATTCACAGAAATCCTTGCCTCTTAAATCAGGGTTTAGCTGCTCAGGGCTGGAGCAGAGGGAGGTATAACACACCACGCAGTCAGCAGAGGGCAGTTCTGCTGCTCTCCTTATCCTCTACCTGCCCCGGTGCTCCCTGGACCTCCTCCCTCTGTGCCTCAGCTCTGCAAGTTTACAGCTCTGCAGCCACACCACGGGGCTCGGAGCTCATAGCATGGCAAAGATTGCAGTTTGGGATCTCTCTGGGTTTCTCAAAGGAGATCTTATTGTGAAGAGACAGGTGGGAAGTTCTTCAATGCCAGCTTGCTTGAAAGAGCAACCAACACCGTGCTTTTTGGTTTCTGTTTTCATCAGCACTGATACGCTTTATTCCAAGACCTCTGCAGGTTTCTTTACGCTGAAATACAATTGGCTTTGACTGTAGCCAGTGTATAAGCTTGGGTAAAATTAAGTGGTGCGGTGACCACCTTCTAAATGCTTATGCTGTTTGGGCAGAAGAAATTGATCATCTCGAGCAGACAGTGTCACTTTTTCACCAGCTGGACACGTGAGCAGTGCAGCCTGCATCCCACAGACCGGGACTGCTGGCTGAAAAAGCTGTGGCTGTGTAACCTTAGTGGCTGGAAGGGGAAAGCCCTCTGACAGAGGCAGCAGTTAAAAGAGCATTATCATCTTCTCCACGATCACATTTAGAGGCTGTTGTGCCAGGGCTGGTTGTTCTTGCGCAGCATTACACATATGTCTCATTTATAAAGGTAGGCAACTGAATGACTTTTGTTCTTCCTGGTAGATTTTGTGAGAATCAGGAGGGTCTTTCCAGCTGCAGTTCATATTCCTGTTTGCTCTCTGTGTGTGTATACTGCTTGCACTGTTGGTGCGAAGCATTGCTACGTTGTACCCGGGTTCCAATTAATCATGCTTTGTGAAAAATGACGTGATTCCCTGATTATCATGCTCTGCATCACTGTAGGTGTGTACAGAAGTAAATATGTTGGCAAAATGGAGATGCTTCATCATCCCATTTGCCAGTTTTTCAGCCTTTAAAAGATGCTGAGTGCAACTGTGCTGTAATGAAAGGTGTCAACATTATTCTTGAAGAGGCAGAGGGAGTTCTGACTTCAAACTGTAAAGGCGCAAAGAGAAAAAAGACAATTTATTACTATTCCTTAAAGTACAAATTCATTTTGTTTTAATGGAGCGTCCAATCTTCACATATTGCCTTTTTCTTCGGGCACTTGGCAGGAAGGAGTGAGTGCTTCCCAGGGCCCTGACGTGCGGCTGTGCTGGTGGAAGCCCCGCGTTGGATCAGGCTGTGTCTAGGAGCAGTAGGGCATGAATTTGGTGGTACCTCTGCTCAGATAGAGAACCACTACAGGAAAGGGTCCTCCCTGCAGGCACCCGAGGTCAGGCTGGATGGAGTTCTGAGCACTTGATTGAGCTATGAGCATCCCTGTTCATTGCAGGGGTTGGACCTGAAGCCTTTAAAGATTTCAGCACGTGCCCTTTTGGCTGCCAGCAGTTGGAGCAGAGGCTCCGTGCGCTCATTCCAGCTGCACAGGTTTTGTCTGGTGAGAAGCAGGAGGACTGCTCACTGCGAGCACTTTGAGCAGGTGCTTCGTATGATTATGCTCTGCTAGAACATGCAGGACATGCAGTGCAGTGCTAAGATGTGATTTTCTGGAGTTCTTGTAGTTCTTGTCTGTCCTTGAGAAAATGAGCTTGAACCCAGCTCAGTGAGAAGTGAGAGAGGGCAGCCTCAGTTATCTGCCAGGTGTTTCAGCCGCCACCAAGCATGAAAAAGGTGATCATCCACACCAAAGTCATTTTTAAAGGTAATGTTTGGACTTCCCCTAAAATAAATGTGCATCATACGCTGAGGCCCAGATCCTGGAAGAAGTTCAGAGTCCTATCAGAAGGGGAAAAGACAAAAATAATCTGGTGCCAAATGCACAAGTGTGTGACAGGAGAGCAGCTGCTGGCTGAGATTGAGGCTGCCACGGCCTTCTCCTTTCCTGCAGGACCTCCTTCTCTTGCATTTCTCCTCCCAATCATCCCATTTCACGTGGGACATTTTAGTGCTGGCTGTTGCTGAGGGTATCAGCCACGTGCTCTGGGTTCTGTCCGTGGGGAGCTGCCCATGATGGAGGGGATTCAGCCCTCCAGTGGGATAGTTGGCACTTCCTGGTGGTGTGGGTTTCAGTTGATTTGGTTTTGTTGGCTTGGATTTGTTGGATTTGTGAAACGTGAGCTTCTGTCTGCCTCTTGTAAATTAAGTAGCTTTCATTAGAGGGTGCTAATTGCTGTGCTATTCCAAAACACGTCAGCCAGCTTACCAAGAGTACATCATCATTTGGGACTAGTTAATTTATCACAGGACCTTTCAGCCTTCTTTTTAGTTGAAAGATGGGTGAGTGTTGTTTGATTTGAGACAGGTAGGCACAAACAGTGTTTTGCCTTCTCACTTCCAGTCGTTTGGGACCAACGCTATCATTCCATCCTTGCGAAACCACGTGTGTTCCTATCACCGAGGCTTCATCTGTGTGAAGGAGGTTGTTACTTCCATTCCTGTGTATGAGAGCTGTGATGTGTTCTATTCTGAACCCGTTATTTATTTATTTGCTTGAACCTGCCAGGGGAAGAAAAATGGAAGAGCATTAAATATGCTGCTCTCCTCCAGCTGGGGAGAATGCACACTTGGCTGGAATTTCAAGCAGGTCCTCATGCAGTCCCATCCTGAGAGGTGCTCTTTGCATTGAGGAAGAATATGGCTGTGATGACAAAGAAATAAGGTCTCTCAGAGCCTTCCAGTTTGGCAAAATTTGAGATATTTAATTGGGTGTCTTACTCTGGTATAACTTGTATTCCATGAGCTTGGACAATTCAATCTGAGACAGTGTTTATGTCGGTTCTTTATCTATGAAGCACAAGTAATTGCACATCTGTTAACTTAGAGGAACATTTTGAAGATAAAGGGGATTTAAGATTATAGTACCCATAATACCTGTGTGCAGCTGAAATATTAAATAGCTGATGAAGTGAACTGCTGTTTTTGGGTGTTGTGCTTGGAAAAGAAAAGTGCTGAGTAACATCGTTAGCTCTGATGATAATTTCTGTACTTCCTTGGTATAAATATGAGCAGGGTTTGGACCCCTCTTAATTTCCCTTTGCACAAATCACTGGGAGAAAAGCACAACGGATCTTAGCATCTATAGCTCATGTTTCAAGTTCAGGTTGCACACTGTCTCATTAGAAATCCAAATCGCCATGGATGTTAGCTTATCCTTCACATGAAGAAGGGGGACCTCAATTTGTTGGGGTGGAAGGATTTTTTTTCACTGCGTTTGTCGTTCAGGAAAGTTACTGTCCAGTGTGTAGATGTTTGGGAGCAGGGGAGTAAACTGATAATTGGAAATCGTAGAATCCCAGAATGGTTCGAGCTGCAAGGGACCTCAAGGATCATCCAGTCCCAACTCCCTGCTATGGGCAGGGACATCTCCCACTAGACCAGGTTACTCAAACATACACTTAACTAAACAGAATTCCCTAAATAAAGCTTGGCAGAAAATGCCACGAAGGAAGGTTTGAACTTTGTTCTTTCACTACCATTAATCTTATGCTCTTGTGCTGAGATTACAAGAAAGGGTACACGATGCAATCTGCTGTGCATCGTTTGCATTCATTAGCTCTGCCTCTGTTAGTGCATGAGAATGCAGATGCAAAATTCCACTTTTACAGCAGAAGAGGTCCAACAGTGGCAGTTCCTGGTTGCTTTCAAAGTCACGCCTCCACCATGACCCTGACAACACAGAGGACCCACTTCCAAACTCCTGACATTATCAGATAGTCTCCTGTCGTATGTACGAGTTGCTGAACCACTACCTAATAAAGATGCACCCCGTAGATGCAGAATTCTGCACTGATTGAGTTATCATGCAGCCTGTATGGTTGGGAAATAAATGAGGGTCTGGGAGACCGTGATGTATGATGCCCTAAATGCCTACATTTTGTTCATATTTGAAAGGCAGTTTAGCTCGTCGTCATTACTGATGATTTGTGCTTTTATAGGCCTTCCTTTTGCATTTCAGAAATCCTCTGTGCCCATCTGAATAATGAATCACCATCTTTGATTTGCTCTGTAAGAACAAATGTGAAATTATATTCTTATTAAGATGTCTTGAGAAACCGTAAGTGTGGGTGACATTTTCTAAAGGAGTTTCATGCCAAGTTTGCTAATATTTTGTTTTGTCTTGTTTATTTTATTATCTTTTCACATCGCGGGGATCTATCTCCAACTGCTTTATGGCAAAGGGAGAAATACTGCCCTGCTTAAAAAGAAAAAATATGAAAAGAAATCCTCTCATACTTTTGATTGCTTTCAAACAAATGGCTTCAGATTTAAGCACCTAATGAAATCTGGAATGAGCTTGAATTCCATCTTAGAATTCAAATTACCGACAAAAGGAAGGCAAATGTAACAAATAATGGGAATACTTTCATCTGCTTCATATTTGCTCTTTAGTGGAGCAATATATTATTTATACAACATTGATTTCATTAGAAGGCGGATTTGATGTAACTTTTCTGTCAAGCTGGAGACCCATTAAATGTTATAAGGTACTGTAAAATCTCAAGCCCTCAGTAAGGTTTTCTTGACTCAAATTTGCAGTAGTTCAATATTTCAATAAAGCATAAAAATCCGCGCTTTTGCGTGCTTTTACATATTCCTTCAGCATCAGAAGCCCAGATAGAACCATAGAACCTCGGTGTTAATGCGTGGTGCTTAACAGAGAAAACGGGCTGAAATAAAGTGGATGGGAAATGGAAATCATACAAAATTATGCGAGGGAAGTAAAAGCGAGCAGTGCAAACAGTCTGAAGTAAATTGGGTGCTCCGTTTCTGTTGGTTTCACGAGTCTGAAACAAAACTGCGTGTTTTGGCTGCGCCGTGCAGAAATGAGCTCTGTAATACTGCCGCCGAAATCCATATGTGGGCACCAAAGTCTCAGTAATTTTGATGCATGGCAAGGAGTAATGCCAGCGTTTGGAAGCAGACAGGAAGAAGCAGGTTGTGGTATCACAGGCACCCCACGCCTTGAAGTACATATGTGCAGTTAAAAGCTTCTCTGCTCTTATTTAATGAGGAGCACGTTGAAAAAAGGAGGAGAAAACTCAGGTCTAATGCTGTGAATTACGATGGCCACCCTAAAATTAAGAAAGAGCATGACTCAAATGGAAGAAAAGAGAATGTTGTAGCCCACCTGGTGCTCTGGGAATGCATAACTTCTGCAGGGTCTCCATGTGGCCCTTATGGTGCAGAACAAGGAGGTAAAGAGCAGAGAGCTATTCAGGAGGTGTTTAAACATTTCTTTCTTTATCTGCTATATATTTCTTAAAAACAGTAGTTTTAAGTGTTCTTGGGATAACTAACCATGCAGGCTGCCATTGGAGCACGCAGTGTTTCAAAAGCAAACAACATTTTCAGTCCAAAAACTTCTAGAAACTTCACTTTATTAATGCAGTATCTAAAAGGAGCACGTCACATTTGAGCACTTAAAGGAATTTAAGAACTTTGAGGTGTTCAAGGCCAGGTTGGATGGGGCCCTGGGCAGCCTGGTCTGGTATTAGATATGGAGGTTGGTGGCCCTGCCTGCAGCAGGGGGGTTGAAGCTTGATGATCCTTGAGGCCCCTTCCAACCCAAACCGTTCTATGATTGTATGGTTATCTGATGATAAATATAATGATGCTAAATGAGCGTATGGTTGACAGCAGGGGCAAAGTGAGGTCCTTGTTAGTGCCAGTGGTGTGGCTCCTCCAATACAGCATAATAAAAGTGACTCTGTCCTTTATGAAAAATGGTCTCTAGGATACTACATTAAAAACCATTGAAAGTAGCACTATATTTTGATTCCCTTAAATTTTTAATCAAGTTCAGCACTTTAAATATTGATACTTAGCAACAGCTGAGGAGCTTGATAAGCACATGCTTTAAATTGGGGAGGTGTCAGTCAGTGCTGAGCCCTGTGCCTCCCGGTGATGTGGGCTGGGTTGGTGGGGCAGGAGAAGCCCAGCCATGGGCTCAGCTGGTGACTGCAGGACAACACACAGAGGTTGGTACTTTTGGAGTTGTTCTCTTGGAGATTCAGCTGTGCTGTGTTCCCATGGTTTGGAGCCTCTGAGGTTGTGTGTGTCTGAGGAGCTCAGGTTTGCGTTTCAGCTGAAATGGGGAGAGGAATTACGTGCTGATAGGGGGAATCCTTCTGCAGAGCTGCAGCATGAGAAGCACAGGTTTGGTTGAAGCAGAGTGCTGGTGAGGCTCAGCAGCAAGGTGGGCAGATGCTGGAGATGCCGCTGGGCTGCAGCCAACAGCTACAGGATTTTTCATTTTCTTCCAGAGAACTCCAACAGGAGAGAACGTCAGTGTTAACCTGAGGGTAATTACTCCACGTTTCTTCTCTTCATACAACTTGGTGGAGACGAGGTCACTTAAAATCTGAAGGTCTCAGTTGAAATGTTCTCCTAACATCTGAGAAAGCTCCTTTTCAGTAAGGCTGTGTGACGAAGGGAGCAGCAGGTTTTGCATTGTGCAGAGTGCCTGGGCCTGTCCTGCAGAGTGCTGCTGGGGGCTGGAGCAGAGGTGAGGCTGAGTCCCCTCATCACTTGCTCAGGAAGTCCTTTGTGTTTCTGCCTCTGAAATGTCTCAAAAGAGAGAAGCAGATTTTGTGCTTACTGTGATTCTTATAAAGCAGGCAATGTTTTCTTTGTTTTTGTTTTTGTTTTTTTTTTTTGTAAAATACGTTGTAACTTTTAGTATTTGCATCTAGTTTGGGTTGGAAGGGATCTTAAACACTGCCTAGTTCCAGCCCCACCACCATCAGCAGAATAGTTTCAGTTGTATCATATAAGTTATACAGAAAGACATTTTAAGGTGGGTTTAAAAGCTGTACCTCCATATTACAGCATCTCCCCACTCTTCCTTTCTTTGCACTCTCATCGCCAGTGCTGCTACTTTCTGATGTCTGCGTGACTTGTTTCCTATCAGCTTCAAGAGCTGTATCCAGGTTCTAATGCTGCAAACCTTGTGGTTTGCGTGCCTCAGATTGTTTGAATCCCTCCTCTGCCCTTGTGATCCCTCCTTAGGATCTGTTCCTCCATCCGCTCCTCTTGTTGTGTCTGTTGTGCCTCCCTCCAGTTTTGAGGCTGCGTTCATTTACCAAAGTCATTGTTCCTCCTCTGTGAGATGATGTTGAATCTTTGATTCACAGTGAACGTCACTGGAGCTTTATTTGTGAGCTAAGCTCTTACTGGGGAGGCTGAGCTAATGAGGTTTGCTTCGATGAGTATTTTTGTTACTTCACACCAATCAGAAGGTGACAGATAAGCTCTGTGGCAATTGATTACCTGGGGAAGGTCCTGGGGGCTGAGGGGCATGCTGAGCAGGTGGCAGTGCTGCCCCATCAGGAACAGGGTGATGGTCCCAGCCTGTGCTGTCCTTGTTCACAGTGTTTTAATTAAAGAGAGTTGAACTTAAAAATTTGTTTAAGAAGAAATGAAAACCTTTTAAAATTCTGGGTGTTGCAAGCAAAGATAACAAAGTGAAGATTCCTGCCTAGAGAACCGCCAGATACGGGGAAAAGCAAAAACTTTTGCCTGTTATTTTTTTTTTCATTTAGTGGGGAGCAAAAAACGTTCTAATAATTCACAGGGATGTGCAGAGTATTTTCCTTTTATTTATGTGTATTTATCACTTAGTTCAAATTGTAAACACACCAATTTTGTCCTTCTGGCTAATGACTCTGGGTATTGTTTGTGCTTTCTGCGTGCAGAAATTGTCCATATACCCTATGGTCTATTCCCTGTAGGAATAGGCATCATCAGGCTTACTTCCTTAGCCCTGCAAGACATTTTGTCTGACTCTACTTTTCCTAAGACATTTTTAAAGCTATTCAAAATATATGTCCTTAAATTTACCACCTCAATATATAATGAGTTGTATTCAGCCATTCCAGTCGGAGTTTCTTGGTGATTTCAAGACTTGCTTTTGCCAGATTGGAAGAGCTGGTGTGAATGTTGTAGGCTGTGCCATAAATCAGGATCAGTTCACTTTTCTGCTGTGGTTTCATATATTCTGCCCCGAAAAGGAAGGAGTTCTGTAGCCTGTGTTATGAAGTTGCTTATGATGATATACCGGATTGAGTAGTGTTTTGAGTGGAACAAAATCGGTGTTTTCTTAACCTTAGCTTCCTGTAACTATTTGTGGGTAATTAGGATAAAATGGAGTTCAGATACAGGAATGAATATCTTGCCTCAGCGCAGCCTTCCTCCCCTCCCGCAGCCTCACTGTCCGGCTGTGTTCAGGGCTGTTCCTTACAAAGAGATGAGCTAATCTGCTTTGTAATATTATTGTTATGCAAACTCTTGCATGATACAAGCTTTCTTAAGTAATCCAGTGTTCAGTAGGACTGCAGTTGGCAAGCTTCTGATTTGAGAAGGGAGAGTTCTCAGTAGATAAGCCTTTTTTGACGTGTGCATGCTGAGTGGGACAATTTGGGCAATCCTGTTTGCAGTTCTGTGGAGTTATTTTCTAAAAATGTGAAGGGAAAATAAACTTGTGCTTCCTCCAACTAGTAAAGGCCACTCAGTATTTTGCACAGATCTGAGCATATAAAGGCAGAAGAGTATGATTTGTGTCTAACTCTTTATGCATCTCATGAGATTTCTATGGTAATATGAAGTGACTTTTTAACATTCAGTGCAGAGAAAAATGTTCCAAACTAAAGCTAATTTTTGTCTTTGAATGGACTTGGGGACCTGACAGCTGTATACACGCACATGAGCTGAATGCATCCTCGGACTTTTAATATATTTTCTGTCTCAGTAGAGAAACTCTTCCATTTAGAACCTCTTGCTCTTTACTTTAAATGACATTTTCCATTGTCTCCATTCCGGTAGCTTTTGTACGCTTTAAGGAGCTACAAAAGTCTTTAGACTTTCCACTTAAATGTTTACAAACTCGGTGTTTTTGTCCACACGCTTTTGTGGTTGTTTTTCCCAATTTGTTGAACAGCTGAACCATCTTAGCCTTAGTACAAATGCATCAGTGCTGACTTCTAGATTCTCTTGCATGGGTTTAATGGCCAAATTTGTTAGTATTGATCTAGCTGTTCATTCTGGAGCAGCCATGCAGGTGAGTGGAGAGAGGTGAGAATCAGACCCATGGCTTTCAGTAGTGCTGTGTGAGTGTGCAGGAGAAGAAAAACAGAGCTGGACTTGGCCACAGGTCTAACAGTAGAAACCTGCAGCCTATCTTTGGCCTGGCTGCCATCTCTTGGATGCCTGAACAGCACAGTGTGTCGGAGCTCAGTGAAATGAGTGGTGCCAATTTGCATTCTTCATTATAAATAAAAAAAGCCATGCTTTTTTGTTCTGCTGACACCAATGTAGCCACGTAACAGCCTTAAGATGAAATATGATGCGCGTGTGAAGTATGTTTATAATGGAAATTTTAATTAAAAGACTGAATAGTCACCAAAGATGACAAGAGAGAAAGCATTTCTAAACTCATTGCCCATATCTTTTACTTAGCACACCAGGACCCGATGTGAGGCTGCCTTCAGCAGCATCTCACCCTGGGTGGTGAAATGAGGGTTTTGAAAGCACAGAACAGCCAGCTGAAGGCAGGTGGGCCAGAGGTGTGGACAGGCCTGTGTCCCCGTGCCTCCTGCTCACGATGCTGCCTTGGCCTTGGAATCGGTTTTAAATCGCCGATTTTAATCTCGTTTTGGATTTAATTGTAATTGCGTTTTCAGAGAGAGATTAATTCTCATTTAGGTGTGGGTAAGTGATTAAAAAAAAGATCTCCAGACTTAAGTTGCTGTTGTTAACCGCGTGCATAGGCTGCATGTGTATCAAAGCAATTACATAGTTGAATATACATCTAATCCTATTCCGAGTGTTTAGTGTTACCGTGTTAGAAAATGATAAATCACTTCTTTGCTGTGAGGGGATTTAGTTTTTTCCCTCGTGATTTCTGCCAAGATGGTGTTGGAAGGAGAATGAAATTCAATTATAAATGGAAATTCATTTTGGTGGTGGAAATCCAGCATTAAAAAAATGCGTTGTTATTATTGAAGATACTGAGTGTGTTGGGTATCGCAAGGACAATTATCAGAACTTGTTTTATACCTGAGTTGTTCTGAGTTATTCAGTACAGGAGCATTCCTGGTAAGTTACCACTCTCAAATAAATGGAATAAAGGGAATGGAAAATAAATATAAAACTGCGTGCCTGCAAAAGCAACTCTTGTGGCCGTAAGATGGTTTAATTACTTCAGAAAGATGTCTGCAGTGGGCTGTCTGCTTATTTGCTTCAGTTCTTTCATTTGGCTTTCTTGGGGGAAAAAAAAAAAGCTTTTAAAGTTTTGATTCTTCCAACTGATTGCTTCTTCAAGTTGTCATACTTTTATTTTGTAAAGTACTTAGAGGACAGGAAATGTATTTCAATTTTACACTGTTTTAATTCAGCCCTTTTATTCACGAGTTAGTGCTGCTCCCATTTACTGTTTGTTTTTACCCCAACAATTGTCAAGAAGACCAGCAAGGCAGAAATCACCTTCCATTACCCCCTATGCCCAGAATTGAGCAAGTGCTGTTTTCAGAATGATGCTTGCTGCACGCTGCCTTGTTTTCTGCTCCAGAAACACAGCATGGCTCCTTTGGCCTCAGAAAGACGTGGGTGCCTGCAAACCTGGCAGCAGGGCAGGTCTGCAGAGGATTGCTTAGCTCAGCCTTTGTGACCCCACACACACTTGGTTGTGCTCCACCAGCAGTTTAATGTTTTCTCCTGTGCTCCTGAATGTAGTGATTGGCTCCAACTCAGGAAAAGCACCCAGTTTGTCCTTCACCAAGCTGATATCGTCCTGTAAGCCTCCTGGTGTTGGATTTCTGCTGCATTCAGGTGCCTTCCTGCAGTAGGAAATGTGCAGGGACTGTTTATCTGTGACGTCCTGTTGGGGATGCAGTGCGTTGAACTTAGTGGTCATCATTCCAAACAGTAATGAAAAAGAACTTAAATGAATTTAGTTTTTCACCATGTAGATGCTCAGCTGTTTTTTTCTTAGGCTGCGTATTTTTGATTGATTTTTGTATCTTTATTGATGTCTCAGAGCTTTGAAGATCTCCTTGATACTGTACGTTGTTCAGCAGTAGGTGGCCTGACACAATCCCACTGGGTATTCTGCATTACTCTGGGTGTAGTAAGAGATAACACATTTAATAATGTTATGTGGAAGAACTGTATCATTCTTGGACGCAAAGCTGTGTGTCAACTTTTTCAGGTGCTGCATGTGAATCTTTCCCTGCTTTAAATCAAGTCCCCATTGAACTGCTGTTGTTTCTTGGATTCGTGCCTTTAATTAAATGCAAAGTGCTGCACAGTTCTGTGCTATTTGATAGTGTATCCTTATTAAATATAGATATGTTGGCTTCTGTAAATACCTGTAGACAGCCTCCAGCGCTGCCTGTAGCAAAATACTGACCTGAACTTCTTGCTTTTCTTTGTCTGATAGGAATTACTACTGAATTTTTCTGCTGCTGCTTAAAAACTTGGCATACGTTTTTACAAAATAGAGCAAACTGAAGAAATTAGAGATGAAATAAGATTGCCTGCATGAGAGACAGCCAGCCTGCAGTTTGTATGATAAAGAGAAAAGTGCCCAGCAGAAAATTCCTAGGGAAAAAGAAAGCAGAACAAAAGAACTCCCAACAAAATATCTGTCCCGGTGTGTCTGGGGCTCACGGTGGGCAGCAGGGCTGTGCTCACAGCTCCTGCTCGGAACCCCAAGTAAATCATTTCTGCTCTCTGTGCTTTTGCTTTTGTGACGCTGTAGTGGAAATCACGCTTTCTCTCACTCCCCTGGTGAATCACACTCTGCCTTCTGATTGACAGTTGCAAGGAATACGAGCAGTAACCAGGCTCCTCCTGTGTGCCTTTCTTTGCATCTCTCCTGTAGAGGTGCAGTCCAATTTGGGAGCCAGATTACAGGTGAAGAAATGGGTAATATTAGAAGACTCCTGTTGGCAGGGAAGAGCAATTTCACTTCTGTGAAATCCCATTTGCTACTACTAGATATTAATCTTTCGAGTGCTTCTTGTCTGTCAATGTATGTAATGAAGGTCTAGCTTAAAATGCAAACACTTCTGAAATTGTATTTTCCTAATTACTTTACAAAATCACAGGCCATTATGGTAAATACTGCAGAAAGTTAAAGGCAGAAAACTGTAATCGAGGGCCTGACTGCTTCAGCAGTGCTATCTTTGCCTGTTGAGTCAGTTTCCCTGCTCTTGGGGAACAGGGAATGAGAACATGGACTATAATCCTATTTTAATTTTCAGACCGTACAAATCACAGAATCGTAGAATCACCAAAGTTGGTCACAGCCACTGAGATCATCCAGTTCAACCATCTGCCCACCACCAGTATTTCCCCACTAAACTGTGTCCCTCAGTACAACATCTAAATGCAAAGAGAGCCCTGTCTTTTCTTAACCATTGGTGAGATTTGCTGTAGTTTCTGTCTGCAAGGACTGTATTGCCCTTCGCTGAACCAAAGCATGAGTCCCCATCAAATTTCCTCCCTGTACAATCTCCTCCCATATCCTCTGCCTGTTCTATCCTGACAGTGTTGTAGCACAGTGTGATGGTTTATGTGGTTATGAACCAAAGGCAGAAATTAGTTCAAAAATTCAAAAAGCTTCCCCTGAGACCCCTTCTTGAAAGTTCCTTTTTAACCCAAGGATATCTAATCTGCATGTTTCTATCAATTAAATTTTGATTGCATATTTTTCTGATCTTTCTTTCAAGCTTTTTGAGTCCCTCAATAAACCAGCTGTTAAATATTTTATATCACAACAGTCGAATGAGAAGCACCAAAAATAGAATAACTTGGCTTAGAAATGTCTGTTTCTTTTAGACGTATATTCATCAAGCAGGATTGCCTGTCTTCATTTACAAGCTAATAGGGAATCTTCCCATGCTATTCCCATGATTGTAGCCATAGGGCTTTCTTGCTGTGGCGTGATTTCCTTGCACACAGACAATATCCATTGTACTGTAGGCTGTCACAGTTGCTGGAATGGCTGCAGCGTAATCGTTTTTATCATAGGATGCTGGTTTTATCTTAAATGCTTTCATCCTTTTATTTGCAAAACGTAACTTCTTTATCTAGCCTGCATCAGCTTGGCTGTAGTTTATTTACATGGTTTCCAATTGCTTATATTGGGTAACTAAAATTGTTGCTGATGGCTTTGGCTAACGTTATGACTCAGATGCGTTTAGTCAAAGGTAGAATTTTGTTCTGTAGGATCCGTGAACTTTGGGTGCAAGAATAATCTGGTAATTCCTTATCTTTTTTTCTTTCTGATTGCATAGTCACATCCCGCTGGCATCCTCTCCAACCAACGATCTTGAGGGTAAATCAGTTTCCAAACAATAATATGAAGCAAGTAAGACATAATCTTGCATTGAGAAACCTAAAATAAACAAGAGGGAAGGCTTTCCCTGGTGTGAAAAAGGTGTCCATTGCATCTCTGAGGCCTTCCTCAGAGGTTGCTCCTTTATGGAAGCAGTTCCTAAAATAGAGGGGGATGCACAGACGGATCAGACCTGTGTTGCTTTGCAGCTCCGACCTGCTTTAACCCAAGTGGGATGGAAGGCATTGTGCAACAGCATTGGCTACGTTAAAAAATAAGTAATTCTAAATCCTGTGATGGTTCTGTTTAGATTTTATAGACTGTGCTAAATGCTGTGTCTGCAGAATTCCATAAAAATTGATTTTTTTGTGTGTTTTTTCCTTTTTTTTTTTTTTTGCTTCTTGAATATTAACCTTGCCCATAAATACTGTTCTTCTATGTATTTTCACTAGCGTTAATAAAAGCGTAAGATAAGACACCTCAAATGGATCTGTGGGCAGTTCTGTAGATTTTCAGTGAAATCATTTGTAATGTAGCGTGGGGAAAGGCAATTGCAGTTAGAAAACCAAAAATAAGTGGGCTGACCTTCAGAAATCTTAAGCACTGTGATTTCAATTGAAGGGCAAACTATTTAACACTGAGACTCTTTAGAGTTTTTTAAAATGAAGCATTTTGGGGCTGAAATGGACTTCTTTGAAAAAGGGCCTTAGAAAAATGATAAATGGTGCTGCTAAAATATCTCATTAATTTTTTTTGCTTGCCTTCTACAAAAGTTAGCACGAAGCACTTTCAGACGAGAGAATGTTTTGTATATATTCTCATTGTGCGTGTCACCAAGGTTCTAATAAATAATCCTTTTGCAAAATGAATTCCAGCCAAGCTAATGTGATCTCGTGTTTGGGTTTCGATCTGTACGACGGTCCTTTTTGCTTCCCTTGGCAAAGAGGTTTCTGTGCATTCAGAGATTGTTGTTTTTTTTTTTTTTTCCTCCATTCTTCTCCAGTATGCATGGATTTTTCCTTTCCTTTAAATGGAGCAGTAATTGGGATGATTTTGTTCATCCAGAATTGATTTTAAAGTAGGATCAGAGCCTCAGCATCCACTCAGGGCAGGGGCCTGGGGGCTCAGTTCTTCTTGCTGTCACTGTGTTGGATGGTAGATTTGGAGAGTTTGGGACCTGAGCTTTCTTGTCCAGGGACCAGGCTATTCAAAATGAGATGATTTACCCCTGCAGAAAAACAGCATTACATGTGCTGTGTTACTGCAGGGAGTATCTGAATTTTTTCAGTGTTGTTATTGCTTGGGAGGATTATTTTATATTAAAATTTCCCTTTCTACAGATATTAAAGAGCCGTTTGAACGTTTGGTACTTTATTGTAAAAATAATGTAAGAAAATAACTACTTCTTGAGTATCTGTGAGCATCTCCAAATTTTCATTTAGAATGTATTTTCTGGAATTAGAAGCAAGTTTATGTTTTGGAATGACATCATCTTATGTACACTTTGTTGTCTGAATAATAATGCATTCTTTCTGAAGAAGAATTGGCATCTTTGGTCTATTTTTCCCTTTTTCTGTTCTTCCTGGGTAATTCATTTGCAGTGTTTGTATCTAACAAACTAAGGAAGGATGTGGAAGGGTCTTCAGTCTGAGCTTTGACACTATTTCAGTGAATAAATAGCTAATAATCACGCGGGGTGATGGCAAGCCCTGTGTTGCCCTTGCAGTTCTTGCTGTATTAATGTAGGTTTGCAATTAATCCTAAAGTTAAAATTGAAATTGATTTTTTTGGGGGGGAATTAGTTTTTCGGGTTTCTGTGTTTGCATTGCTTGGAGTGCTGTGCAGCAGAAGATGGCAACAGTCTTTGGATCCACGCGAAAATTAAAAATCAACTGAAGATTAAAATTTAAAACGTTGTTAGATATTGCTGAATAGCTAATAGGCAGCATTAAAAAAAACACCTACAACAGAAATAATAAATAAAAAATTACACAATAATTGCAAATTTTTATTAGCGTTGTAATTAAGAGCGTGCTGGCTGCACGTGATACCTCAAAGCGACGCGAGTCGTATACTTTTCTGATAATAAGCATGTTTTCCTAACAGCGAGGCATTTGTCCCATTTTAGCAGGTGGGATCCAAGAGAGAAGTGTTGTGTGAGTGGGCAGTGTGTGTGAGTCATAGGATCACCAAGGTTGGAAAAGATCTCCAAGACCATCCAATGCAACCGTCCACCTACCACCAATATTTCCCACTAAACCACGTCCCTCAGTTCAACACCTACATGTTCTTGAACACCTCTAGGGTTGGTGACTCCAGCACTCCTTGGGCACCCATTCCAGTGCCTCGCCATTCTTCCAGAGCATATCTTCTTCATAATACCCATCCTGACCCCTCCTTGGCGCAACGTGAGGCCATTCCTTCTCATCCTCTTGCCAGTTAATGGGAGAAGAGGCCAAACCTACGTTGCCAAAACTTCCTTTCAGGCAGTTGTAGAGAGTGAGAAGGTCAACCCTGAGCCTTGTCTCCACACTAAGCAATCCCAATTCCCTCAGCTGTTATTCGTAAGAGTTGTGCTCCAGAGAAGGGAACAGTTCCATGCTAAAGAAGGAGAGTTTTGTGTTAGCAGGGTGGTATTAAGAAGAGAAGAAAGCTACGTTGTTTTATGCATGGAAATCAGAAATAACGATTAAATTGCTGAGGACCTCGAGGTGTTATGGTAGGAATCACTTCTGACATGAAAATGTTTAACAAGTTTCTGTGGTTGATTTTTGTACTTGGTTTGTTATTATTTTTTTTTTTTTTTTAAATCATCATTTTAATGTGTTACAGAATTCCCTCACCTTCATGTTTCATTTGTAATGCCAACCTTGTTTGTTTTTCTGTGTTTATTCTTTCTGCTGCAAACATTCCAGGTGATCAGCACGCTCTCCTGTTTCCATTTTCACACTCACAGTAGATGCAGGGTGTTGACTGACCGCACATCAAACTTTCAGGTGTCCTTTGCAATTCTCACCATTCAGGAATGATGGTGAAAGCTGTCTTTGGCTGCTGCTGTGTCTGAAAATGGATGTTAAAATGTGGATGGAAGTTCTACGGTTGCTCTACTTCCATTTTATCCTTATTCAGGGCTACCATGGTGATTTTCTTGGGTACAAAATTAGTCTTTTTGGCTGTTACAGATGCATACATTACGTTATACATCAAAAGGGTAGAGAAACACAAAAGTATGATCAAAGGTGTTGGAAGGCCATGGAAAGTACAAAAAAGCAGAGGTTGGATGTTTGCTGGTGGTTTACATGAAAAGGATTGTGTTTGTGAATGTGTGGATGATGTTTTCATGCGGAAGAAGTGCACGTTTATGTCTTTGCCAAGCAGTGGACTTCACAGATTCACTGGATGAATGAGCATCCATACAAAGGTACAGGGAGCAAAACCAAGGCTGCCTTGAGTTCTGCTGAGCGCTTAGGGACCGTCTCCAGGACCCAGTGGGGAGCCATGGGCTGAGTTACAGCTGGGCTGAAGGCTTCAGAAGTCAATTTAGAAACAGATAAGATTCAGTGGAACCTCACTTTGACTGATGACCTTATTAAGGAAGGAGGCCTTCATGTTGGCAGCTGAACATCTCCTTGCAGCATAAGCTCTTTCACAGTGCCTGTTACGTACTGTGCTGGTTATATGGCACCTTGACAGTTAATGGTTTTCTTTTGAGGTGATCCAGTCTGATTTACATTTCATAGTAGTAAACATTATCTTGTGTACATCCACTGCTTCTATTCCTGCTGTAGCGTTGCATAAAGCTCTTTTGATGTCATAGAACAACAACTCTGCTGGCCCTTTGCTTTCACATTTATCCGTTTGCATGTGCCTAAAGAACTCTCATCAGAGATGGTTACACAGTGTAGAAAATAATGTTCTCACATGGGCAAAATCAGTTACGTAGGAGTTGAGCCATAAACTGGAGGACACAGGAGAAAAGCATATTGAAAGAGTGCTTATCTGGTGGAGTTCGGGGCATTGGAGAGTAAATAAGAGGGCTTATAATGCACACAGGTAACCTAATGTCATTTTTGTATTTGATCCCAATTACTTGGGCTGCTCTAGCAATAAATATTCTAAATTGAAAATAATAAAGATCTTAAAAATAAACAATAAAAAGTCCGCGCTGTGCTTAGAAAGAATCAGAATGTACTGCGTGTTCTGTCCTGCTGTGCACGACGTAGGATGACCTTGAAGAGGGCACAGAAAGGTGAATTTACAGTTCCAGCGAACCGTAGAGGCCATTATTTATTTTCTGAACAGTTCTCTTGATTTTTTTTTTTTTTCTTAGTTTTTTTTTCCGATGATGTTTTTCTTCATTAAAGATCAGAAAAAGTGTGGCTGTTATTACCATAACCAGTCAACATGTTTTTAGCAGATAGCTGCAGGAGGAGTATGAACCAGCAGAAATGTCACTTATGGGGTTGGGGTTTCCAGTAGCAAGAGAAGTGGTTTTTCATTAAAAAAAAAAATATGCTTTTGAGTCCTGATATGATGTTTTTATGAGCCAGGGAAAAAAGATTAAACTTTCCTCTTCACTTCTTACGTTTTCCATGGCTTGAGAGAGAGAGGTTTGGCATTGCTGTCCCATTTCTATGGAAGTTAGTGGGTTTAGGATTCTTTCTGTTAAGCATCACAGTATCTCGGAATGCCACTCAATAAATTAAAACTTGGGGTTAGGCTGTGATTCTCAATATAATGATTTTGAGACATTTCTTCCTTGAGCATAGTATTGACTTCTCAAATGCAAATACTGATATCGTGTGATATTTTTGGCAGTAGTTATTACCTTCCAAAGCCTTTAATGCCTGAGCAGTTTTTATAAGAAGAATATGTTGCAAAATCTTCAGTGGAGATGGTAATAAAGCCATGAAACCGGACAGAGAAATATTTCAAGGGTTTCGTTGGTTTTCTTGCCAGGTTTTTGCATATCCAGTCATGAATTTAAATGATGCAATTCTATCAGCTGCATTATGGAGGGCTACCAGTGCTGTGTTCTAATGGCAAGTAGTATATTGCCCTATCTGCAATAACTGCTTATATTTTCGTTTCCCTAGGGAAGTTTTGTTGCCTGCATGACTGCCATTTTAAGGCAAATGGAAGACTATCACTACGCTCATTTAATCAAGACTTTTGGCAAGATGAGGTCGGATGTTGTGGTAAGTGTAATGTCCTTCATCTAGCCACAGATAGTTTGTTTTTGTTGTAGCTTTTTTTTTTTCCTGTTACTGTTGTTGTTTTTTTAAATGTAGTTATGAAATGAGACAAAATGCTTCGAGTTACAAATGTAATATAAAATAATTAATAAAGCAGTGTGACGTTTTTGGAATTTGCGAAGGACCAAATTAACCTTCCTGCCACATGCAGGAATGCAGCTCATCTGTGGAGCTGTTCAGTGTTTTCAAAGCAAGCTCTGGGACTTGGATTTAAAGTAATTAAAAGAAAGTATTAGGAAATAGTAATTCCAAGTCATTACTAAAAATCTGTTTTGTTTAAGGAGAGGGAAGGAAAAAAAAAGCGTGAGGAAAGGAACTTCCATCATTATATCTCCCAGATGTCCCAGTTTCGTTCATTTGTTTAAATGGCTTTTACTTGCAGACCTGCTAGCTTTAAAATTTATACAAAGCATTTTAACCTTAAAGATGCCCTTAGTTGTTAAATAAGCAATAATAATTGAAATTCGTCTTCTCGGAGCCGTTTGGTAGCCTAGCTAATCCTACAGCACGACTTAATTAGAGCATAATAGAAGAGAGCTTATAGCTAAGGAGAAAACTCTCTAATGACCTGAAACTATCATTGCCATATGGCAAGTGCACGCTGCAAAGTAGCTACCAAACTTGTTGGCTGAGATCCATCAATTAGCAGATGACCTGAAGTCTGATCAGCAGTGTTACGTGGCCCACTCTGCTGTTAGGGATTCTGTCAGGCATTTTAGGCAGCTTTCATCTGTGCTTTAATCTTCGCAGGGACCTTTATTTACATTTTCTTCTTCCTTCTGTACCCAGTGGAACAAAAACTATTGTCTTAGGTTTTGTTCTCTTTATTTCTGCTTCTGTTCTGCGAGGTTTGAGCTCTTTGCCCTGTGCCAGTTTTTCAGCTAAGATGCTAGAGCCTCTGTTACTCAACATATTTGCAGCTGATCTGGAAGAGTGAAATATGATGCTAATGATTGAGAACAGTGAAGACAGAGTCCAATGCAAAGATCTGCAGGAGGACATCATGGCATTAAATGGTTGCTCTTCCTTGGATAAGGTGTTTTTTCCCCACTTGGTTTTCCAGTAATAGTGAGACTAGATGCAGCTGGCTCGGGTAAATAGTGGTTTTAGCCTGTACAGGAGGCTAAAAAAGGGCAGAACACTCCTGGTTAACCACAGCAAATGTTTTTATAGTTTTAAACTAGTTCAAAGCATGTAGCTCTGGAAAAGACAAACTGATTACAGAGTTTTATCTGGAAAAAGGTAAAAGCAATTTGCTCTTGCAGCTCTTAATGACCAAATGAAGAGAGAAAAGAAAATTGTTTAGAGAATCTGTGGTTTACTCTAACTGAATATATTTAAAAGTCCCTTTTTAGTGTCTTCTATTCTTTTATCCTGGCTCTCTGTATATTCATGCTGTTCTGCATCTTCTTGGGTTTTGTAGCTGGGGTTATATTTTATTTTCTATCAGACGTGCACTATTTGGCTGCTTGTTTTCCATTGCTGTGCCATCTGACTGGCTCGTAGGAGCAGATCCGAGCTTCGTTGCTGTAATACTTCTTGTATATTTACTTAAAATATGCCTATTAAATGTGTAAATAACATAGTTGATTAATTGATATGTGTGTTAGTGGAAACTAAGTTATGTAGTAAGTTGAGAAACCACTGAATCATTAGTATGTTTGTGGTAAGTAACAGTGTTGCAAATTGACTCTATAAGTAATAGGAATAAAAGTGTGGAGCAGTGCTGTTATGGCAGTACATAGTGAATGCAGTGATAGTAATTTATTCATTGAGGTTTCCTTTTATTTTGTTTTTCATCCATAAAAAACGTGACTCAGTCATCATTTGGGACAAAAGCATGAAGATACAACCCAATTTCTCTGTTCAAAGAAAAAGGTAACCTTTCAGTGAGGAGCAAATAGGAAGTTACTGTTCTCATAGGTATTTCTTCATCTGTGAGACTTTGCTGTTAATTGGAACCCCAGTTCAGAATAGTATGTACTAGCTCTCCCAGGAGCACTGCCTCCTGTTTGTCTTGCTCTTTAGGTCCAAAGTGATTTTGTTTGAATCCCAAGTCCTTTTACATATAATAATAATGTTATTTATAATTAAATGAAGAATGTAAGGGAGGCTGTGTTTGCTTCATCACCCTGTCTTCAACATGTGCTCTATCTCAGCTAGAAGTTACAAGCTTGGTTCTGGAACTGCTAGATGAAGCTTTATGACCTGTGTTAGACATTATAATGGTCTTTCTTAACCTTAAAATGTTGGAAGGATGAGGTGGAATGTTATAAAACTAAGTCTTATCTCTCCCAGCAGAATATATTGTTTAGTTCAATTTTAGAAACTGTTCAGATTAAGGTATCTCTTTCTAAAAGGAGTTTGTTATTGTCAAACCCACTATCATCCTGAGATGAAACCTCATCCAAGATCACCGGGGTTACTTCTGGATTCTGAGCTGATTTATCTTCTTTTTTACTTGGTAAACCTGATATTCAGTTGTTGAGGTTCATTTGATAGTAGTTAACAAAGAAAATATGTGCTGATGCTTGGCTGTGTGGAATATCTTAGAAGTGTTCCTCCTGAAGGCATTCAAGGCAGTGTCCTGAAACGTTTAGATGGTACCGAGGGACATGGTTTAGTGGGAAATATTGGTGATAGGTGGATGATTGGACTGGGTAATCTTGGAGGTCTTTTCCAACCTTGATGATTCTATGATTCTTTACGGATATATCAAATTGCTTATATAATGTTTATGGGCGCCATTTTCTGTACCTCCGTCTTTCTCTCCCCTTAAAATCTTGCACTCCTAGGGCTTTCAATTTAATGTGAGAATGTGAATGGGTGAGTACCATCCATCCTTCTGTGACAAGTCGTAGGTGCTGGAACAGCTGCCCAGAGAGGCTGTGGGTGCCCCGTCCATCCCTGGAGGTGTTCGAGGCCAGGTTGGATGGGGCCCTGGGCAGCCTGGGCTGGTATTAGATAAGGAGGTTGGCAGCCCTGCCTGCAGCAGGGGGGTTGGAGCTTCATGGTCCTTGAGGTCCCTTCCAACCCAAGCCATCCTGTGATTCTGTGAAGCTTAGTCTTGTGACTGTGCAGCTTAAGCAGCCTTTGCAGGGTGTGTGTGCCAGTGGGCTGTAGGGGATGGATGCCCTGCAGAGCCAGAGCTCTCTGCAGTGCTGGATGCTGGTCTTCACAAGGCAGCCTCAGCTTCAGGGCTTAGTGGAGGTTCAGTTGTGGCAATGAAAAGCTGTAGCTGAGCATATTTGATTTAGGAGTATAATTCGGAACTCAATAAAGCTGAAATTTTCATCAGCTTGGCCTGAAGAGGGGCAAGAAATGCTTATTTTTTAATTGCTTTTCCTCCCTTGCATTTCACGTTCCTATGTATTTTAGCTAGCTAGCTATTTTTATTCATAAAATCTTGAACTCTTACTCAAAGTTATGAAAAATATAATTAGTGGTACAGGTGTATTGGAGTGGGAGTCTTAGCAGTGTGGAGGAGCCTCTCACAGCCTGCTCAGCTCCAACGCTGAGCTTGCTTTGGTTTCTCCCTGTAATTGGATGGGGATGGCCATGGGGTCCCCTCTGTTGCGAGTTATGCTTCCTTGGGACAGTAAACATAATCTTTAGCTGTGGTTGGGGAGAGATCAGAAGTGTTCCTTCAGAACATTTTGAGAATCCTTTTTCAGATGTTCAGAGTAATTTGTTCTGGTTGTAGGTGTACTGAAAATAAACAGGTTCCACAGCAGCACAGCATGAACAGATAGCTCCCCCCGCCGTTTCCATTCCCCATGAAGAAGCCACACTACTCCGTATGAGCCCCTGCAAGCCATTTGCTTTTCTATAGGAAAAACAAAATTTAAAACACAGTAATATTGTAAACACATGCTGGTGAGCATTCCACGCTTTTAGTTGATCAATAACTACATCAGTTGCCATGGTGCGTTTTTTAAAGTACCTTTGTGAAACTAGGGCTATTAAAATGTAAATATCAGTAGGTGAGAACTTAGAGCTGAATCGGCAAACCAGTGCAGCTCCTGTGTGGCACAACCTTCAGAGTCACTAACGAATGTGAATCATCAACAAAGTGTACGAAAATTCATTCACGTGCAGCTTGATCAGCAAAGTATGCCGAGGTTCGACAGCTGAAACCAGTGACGGATGAAAGAAAGTATACAGCTGTATTCATAAAATATTAAGGGAGGAAAAAAAGCACTGTGAGCTCAAATCTGTTCTCTTGGGTAGGCGATGACCCTTCCCACGGTGCCACTTCCACTGGAATTTTCAGTTACTGAGCTGTGAAGGAGCATCACTAAGGAAGTCGCTCGATATGTGCAGCAGGAAAAAAGCATGCACTCCAGTGAAACAAGTAGTGTGCAGTGCTTGGGCAGCAAAATACGCAGTGTGATTATTAGAAATTGCATAACTCACCAAAGTGCATGAAAAATGGGCAGAGAAGTACGCACTTTGAGCCCTTAAATGAAGATACGTTTTACCCAGCTGGTGGAGTGTGTGTGTCTGGGATGAGTTTTGCTTTATGCAACAGTAACATCTCATTAACCACAAGCAGTTCTAACTTTTATCTCAGTACTACTAATGTCAAAATGTCTTTTTTTTTTTTTTTTTTTTTTAATGTTGTTTTGTTGGGAGTAATTTTTAGGGAAAGAGCACAGGTGTTACTTTACAAATGCCATAGATCTGGGGGTGAGAACATGCCCAGTGGCAGCAGGTGCTCTGTTGGCTCTCTTTGCCTGAGGAGGGGGGATGCTTGGGCAGCCCCAGGAGACCCTTGGTGCCAGGCTGCAAGTTCACATCACTTCTCTCAGTGCTGTGTCCTCAGGACCTCTGCAGCTCCCTGCTTTGAACCGGTAATGAATTTCTGAGCCAGGGAAGTATTGTAAAAAGAACATCGAATCCAAAGATAAAATCTGGCCGAGCTGTTGGCTCTCACTCATGAAGAAATACTTGGGAGTGCAATAACTTTCTATTTGTTTCTCACTGGAAAGGTTACATAAACAACAGCCTTAGTCTGAAGTCTGGAAAATCTAACTTCTTTTTTTTGGTAGACATTTGACATTTTAAAGATAGCCAGTATACGTGCAGATACAGAAGAGCTGTAGTGAAGTATTCTAACCTTGGTCAAGAGTGAAAGTTCACTTTGATCTCTATGGGAAGTGGATCAAGGACTTTTTGCATTAAGTTGTCTTTTTTCCCCTCTCTCTGTCTTTCTCTGAGCATTTGATATTACTTAAATTGTTAGACAGCAATTACAGATTCCCAAATTGTAGATGATTTACATTGCAAAGTGCATCAGGTTTCTGTTCCAAAAAGATGTTTGTTTATATCTGTGTAGAAATAAATTGGTTTGTGCTACTGAATTAACTTTGTTCTGGGTCAGGTTTTCGCTGGCAGAAGCGATTACTGCTGCTCCCTTCAGGGAGGAAGTCTTTTGGAGTCTCATGGTAGCCAAAAAAGAGCCATTGTTTCCTGAGGTCATGGCTAACGTGTACCGCAGCAGAAACCTGAATCCAATTATTATTAATTATTATTATTTAGCTTGTTTTGGTTTGTTTTTTTTTTAATTTCTTTTTAACTTTGTCTTGCTTTTGGGGCAAGGGAAAATTTGAGGGGGATGTATTCAAATAAAAGGAAAACTCAGTATGCTCTCTGCTGATTTTTACCTCTGCAAAGGTCCTGCATGTTGCTGTGCTGTGGTACAGTGTGCACACAAAGGGCCTTGCTCCATGGTCCTCTGGTATAGGAAAGAGAACATTTTGTTCTAAAGCAGCTTCCTTGTCGTAGCTGGCAATCCAGTGCTCCTTCCTCAGCAGTGCAGTGAGTTGTTTGTGCTGTAGGCTTGCTCCTGATACAGCTCCTGAAAGGCTTAAATAGAATCACTGTAGCACTTAGGTACATCATATGTAAATATGACTCGGTAGCATTTATGTATGTTTTCTATGAATAATTGCTTTTTTATGAAGCAGGGCAATCAAGTGCCTTTTGAATCTCGTCATCAATAACTGACACCATCGCTTGTGGTTTTTCATCTGTAAGAGCAGTCTTTTCCAAATATTTTTTTCTTCTTTTAGGATTTTCTAATGGAAACATTCATCATGTTCAAGAATCTCATTGGGAAGAACGTCTATCCCTTCGACTGGGTTATAATGAACATGATGCAGAATAAGTAAGTACAGAGGAAAGCACTGCAGCTCCGAGATGGCTGTTTCATGTTTGATCTGAAACAACAGTGTTGCTTGGAAACAGTAAAACACAATGCGGCAGCTAGGGGTTTTTCTTCTTCTGTGATGCAAACAATTGTTTAAAAATGGGCTTTGGAGTTTTCAGTACAGTGTTTGAGAGATCTGTTCTGGGACACAGCAAATGATGGGTGGCATCATCCAGAGAGCTGTAATTTGGAACAGGCTGCAGGAGGGATCTATGCGTATCTTGTAATGACGAATTTATTTCTCTGGAGATCAATGACATGTTTTGTGTCTGACCACAAAAACCAGCGGTTATGGTATGCTGGTGGGCAGTTATGTGCTCAAAAGTTGTCGGTGGTATTAATCAGACAGAACTGAAAGGGCGTTTTAAAGGCAGGTTCCAGCAGCCTGGTGATGAAGAAACAAGCTGCCAATACTTCTGATCCCCATTTTTTTGCTCAATAACTGCAGCACTGTCATTATTCAACCTGCTTTGATGTAATATTTTGTGTTTGTGACATTTATTAAACATGTCAAATGCTTTTATTTGTACTATGATGGAAGTATGAGTAAAAGCATTTTATTTACTGGTTGCCTGGAGAAATCTCTTCTGTGCTCACTGGTAGCTACCATGGCTGTAAAGTTGTCAGTGTTTACTTACATAAAACCCTCAACTACAGTTCCTACTTTCGTTATAAAAACTCACCATAACTTTAATCCTGGCTTCTGAACTTGCCTTAACCACCTCATAAAACCCACTGCTAATAAATATGAGTTAGGTGCAGCCAGCTCTCGGATCCATCAGCTGCAGATGCACACTCCATGCGGCTGCTGCTTGCAAAGCACCTGCTGCTCTGAAAGAAGAAGGCTTTCAGATGGGTTGGTGAGGAAGATCTAAAGCTCATTGGGTTTCTTTTTTTCTTCTTCCTTTTTGTTTTTAATTTTGAAAGTGGTTTTGCTTCAAGAACTCCCAGCTATCTGGAGAGATTTGTTGCAGGTGCTTTGGAAAGCCTCGCAGCATACGTTATCAGCATCCTTTCAATAAGGAGAGCACCTCTGTGCTTCGCTGAGTTTTGGAGGAGAGTGGAACAGGAGCAGGCAGGTCTGTGCTTGGCTGCTCGCAGTGCCAGCCATGTCATGCTGTGACTGAGAGCCAGCACAGCTGCTCTATCCCCAGCTCTAATGGAGATGGGCATTCCTCAGATTATCTTCGCAGTATTGCCAGGTAACTCCACAGCGTTCAGTTGAGTGCGGTTTTAACCTCTGTTGCTTTTTTTTTTTGTTGTTCATTAATTGTGGAATTTTGGTCATAGAAATGTATGTGTGAAGGCAAAGAAAGAGCTTTTCCCTGCTCTGTGTTTTTTTTTCCTTAGAGCACAAAGGGACTCTAATCAGGCAGTTCTCATCTGAAAACCTGGTATGGTAAGGATGTGGATGCAGAGGCCCTCAGATAGGGTCAGGACTTTGGTTTTCTGCTTCTTAAAGTACTGTCTGGTCTTCCTTTCGTTCCTGGAATATAAGAAGTTCTGCACAAATGTTCATAAGAACTTCTCCATGGTAAGGTAACGAAGCACTAGAACAGGCTGCCCAGGGAGGTGGTGGAGCCTCCTTCTATGGAGGTGTTCAAAGACCCACCTGGGCACCTACCTGTGCAGCCTGCTGTAGGGGAGCCTGCTCTGCAGTGGGGTTGGACTCGATGATCTCTGGAGGTCCCTTCCAGCCCCTACAGCTCTGTGATTCCTGCCATGCCAAACTGCATGTCCCAAAGCAGCAGGAGTGGCAGTGGTGTGCTCCATGCCCCTTCCTGGGTGCCTGCAGTACCCTATGTATCTCATTAGTATGTAAAGCCTTTTGTTGCTATTGCTTTTAAATTTTTTTCAAGTCTTTCTGGTGTTGATGAATATCTGCAGCAGTGCCAAGGGTGTGTTCATCTCTTAATTTGCAAGTTAATTTTCATTACATCGGTTCATTTGTAAATGCTTCCGAATTGATTTGAGTGCTTTTCATTTTTCTTTTTTTTTTTTTTTTAAATTAATATGGTTTCTGAAAACAAGAAGCAGCATTATTAACTACCTTTTGTCCACCTGATCCATTTATTTTTCACACCTATAAACTTTTACTGAAGGAAACTAGGAAAAAAAAATCAGAACAGCTTTTGTCTCTTTAATGCTCTTTTCAGTAGGACGGACTCGGGGCAGGCAGTTTTGTTTCACTCTTGCAAAATACTTCTGCACGTTATTTTGGTGGCATGAGCCAAATTAAGCAAACTAATTTGTAGCTATACCCAGAATGGATGTGAGTCCATTGGTTCCTCTGCGTGATGTATGTGTGAAAGTGTGAAACAAAGTTGTTCAACCATCTTAGCTGCACATACGTACTTAGGCACCTGATAGCATCAGTTGCTCTCATGCTGCATTTGCTGTTGTGTTTGTGGTGCAGTGCTTTGCTTTGCCTGTCCCCATGCTGTGCCATGCACAGGGCTACCTTTGTGCTCAGCCTTCATTTCAGGTAGCCCTGTGTTGCCACCTGTTGTGCTGGAACGAACACAAGTCTTCATATCCAAAGAGATCGTTGTTAATTTTCGTTCTTAGATCTGTCGCTTAATGCTCTGTATACAGGCCTCTCTAATTTAAGTTCAAACAGTGTTTATTGCCTTAGCAAAGCCTGTTAATCCGGTGTCAGAGGTTTGAGTGGTGCTGATGTGCTGTCAGTGTGCGGTTCTTCAGTATGGCACCCGGTGTCTGTGGAAATCACAGCACAGCTTCATCAGGTGCTGTGCTGAGGAAGGTGTCAGAGGGAGGAAAAGGAGAGAATATCCAAACTGATAACACAGCTTTTCCTTTTACTGTCAAATTTAGGTCTGGATCAGCTGCTGTTCAGTTGTAAACAACAATATCCAAGCAACAGAGATGGAAAGGGGAATTGAAGACGGGGTGGCAGAAGTGAATAATAGAGCATAGCAAGTTCTGATTGAAACAAATGCATCTAAGAGGAGAGCAAGAGGCAGTTCTCCAGCCAAGACAGACTGCCTCACAGGCCAGTACGTAATGGCACCAGCCTTACCCATACCAGGCCGGTGCTTGGTGGTGACTGGTTATAAAGAATATCCAAATAGTATTTAATAATTAATTCTTAATCCATCTATTGACTTGAAATGGCCACTGCACTCGGTTGCATTTAAGAAAGGGGGAAGACAGAGGGGCTGGAAGTAGATAAGTGTTTGTCAGATACGTAAAATTATGCAGTGGAGCAGATGGGGGCTATCTTCTTAAAGCCACATTGAATTGCCAAGAAATATTGGTCATCAGCTAACCAGGAACATGCAGGTTGAGGCTGGGGAGGCACTGGAGCAGGGAGCGCTGCACGGATTGCTCGGGGCGGCTGCAAGGTCTCCAGCAGCAGAGGTATCGAAAAACAGTGTGATGAGCATCTGTTAAGACACTGGTTGTGATTTAGGGAGGGGAGAATGGCCTAAATGATGTACAGAGAGCTGCTGGAGCTTGACTCTGCTTGTGTTTGTTGGCAGACTCCGGGCTGTAACTTGGGGGGGAACTTTGCAATTCCAAGTTCCATTTTCAGTGAGATTTTTAAACCGTGGTAGGCTGTTAGCAACTGGTTGCTAAATGTGTTCGTTACCACATTGTGTAAAGATAAGGATGAGCAAGAGAAAGTGCTACTTGCTGTTTTAGTACTGCTGTTGGAAATTGTTAATAAATCGACTTAATATTTTGGGATACCTTTTGAATCACGTTTATGGCAAGATTTGTACTTTAAGGAAGAGTGCTTCCAGTCAAGGTAAAGGCAGAATACCCCCAAATTAGAAGGAAGTGATTTTATTGGCAGTGGTTCCAGCAGCTGTGATAGCTGCTTCCTACCATCCCAGCTCCTCAGGAGTGGCATTTGGACCTTCAGCCACGTGGCTTTTCTGTCCCACTGTGTGAAACCTGGATGGCTCTGTCTGACAGTTGCAGAGCTGGGAGCTTTTCCTCTCTCAGGACAGGAGATCTTTGGAGGCAGCTTCTTGGTCCCAGAGATGTCCTGCAGAAAGATAAAGCGCTCTGGCAGTTTTCTCTGTAGTAGTTTGAAGAAATCATTTGTTGAGGTATCAACGGGGATTTCATTTTGTTGACATTTTTCCCTTCTAAGCGCTGTTTAGAAACGATTTGGAATTGTTTTAGGAATTACTTTAGCTTTGTCGTAAGCTGACAAGTTAAATTTAGGTTCCTCTTAAGCAGGTAACTCAGAGCATGTAAGCAGCTCCTCTTTACCATTTTGTAAATGGAAGTAAGCTCAGCTCTTACTTTGGCATTTGAGGCGCTCGGTTCCTCTGGTAGACCTTATGATATATTAATTTGTAGCTGGTACTTTCATCTGCAGCTGTTCCAGTGGAAGCTGGGTTGCCTATGAAAAATGAATTTGCTGTTTTCCGTTCTATTTTTTTCGTGTCTAATGTCCATATTTACATAAAATCCGTGGTTGTTTTCTCTTTTGAAGTCAAAGAGGAGGGGATGAGATGCTTCTCAGTGAGAGTGAGCTTCCTTGTGCCTTGCAGAGCAGACACATCTGGCACTGGCGATGCAGCATGGAGGCTGTGCCCTGCCCTGCTCCACACCGCCCTGCCCAGCAGGGGAAGGTGATGCCTCCTGAAAACCAGGGCGAGAATTTTCATGATTTTTCCATCTGAAAGACAACAACAACAGCAACAAAAGTCTTGGAAAGAGGAGGAAGACAGATCGGGGGGGATGTCTGGTAAACATGTACCTTTTTGCTGTTGCTAGCATGAATGGTACATGTTTATTTTTGGAACTTGCTGGGAAACGTAGGCTGTTCTGCTACATGGTTGTCATAGCAGTACCTGTCAGATCTACACTGTGCCTTCAGAATTAACTTGGCCGTGTGTGTGGCTGTCCATCCATAGTGTGACAACGCCAGTGTGCCTGTGAACTGAAGAATGTCACATGTAGCTGTGATCCCTGATGTGTGTTATGGGTTTCAGTGGCCTGAGGTTGTTCTTACTGGCAAGCAACCTACAGCTAAAATAAAATCATTCCTTAGATTTTTTTTTTTAAAGTGATGCTTGATTATTGAAGCCACGCCATCATCTGCTGTGCTTTGTACAGATGTATAGAAAGAAAAACACATGTTTGGGAAGTACATGTCTGTCCTTACGTAATGGACCAGTCAAGTCACATCTGTAGATGAGGTGCAGGGAGAAAGCCTGTGCTTAAAATCTGCCCAAACTATTGATGGATGGAGCTGCAGTTTTCACAACTGGGGAAACCAGGCCTGAAGGATGACAAAAGATTGTGGTCAGAAAGATACAAAACACCCAGCAGACGTAAGGGGGTGGGAAGGGGAAGCACAGAATCCTTTGGAATTGCTGCTTCCTTTTGAAAAACCTGCAAATATACAGCTCACACCTACATGAATGCTAAGTTCAAAGAGATGATTTGTAGGCATTACTGGAGAGTTTGCACTTATACTGAGTAAACATTTTAACCATCAGTGTCTCAGAGATGTGATATGAAATATAGAAACTGTGTAGTGTTTCTGAATTAGAGGTTGGGATTGGGGCAGTGCTTGAAATGCAAGCATAGTTGAAGAGGAGAATTTTCAAGAAATCTGAACAGTCAGAAAAACCTGAATTGTGAGGGATTCACCCCACTTTCCTGATATTAATATGTTTTAGAAAGTTTTAGGCATCAGTCACACAACTTTAACAATAAAAAAATGTATTTAGGGATGCAATGAAATAACCCTTCCAATATGAGTAATTTTGTTGTTTTTCTTGAGTGGCAAAGGAGTGGCAAAGAATGCTATTGGCAGTGTATGGATTGAGGCTAAACATTGCAGGATCCACTCTTCAGTTTGAGCTTTTGTGCCCAGAAACTCATTCTGCATTTATAAATAAAACAGATGAGCGCACATTGATAAATTACATAAAGATACTGCAGACTTGTTTCTGCATAAGAAGGGGACCTTTTTATTGTCCATAAAACCTGGTTGCATAACGTACTGACCTTTTCAGCAAAGACCTTGCAGGATTTTTGGTTTAGTGTTGCGCCTGTCAAATTAACTGGACCTGGGAATGAAACAAATGCACTCGGCTAGGTTGAAAATAACACAGGCTTTTTTTCTTGCTCCGAAGGCTGAGGAGGAAAGTGCTCCAGGAGGTGCTGTTTGCACTCTCTGCTTTCCTGATGGGAGGGCAGAAGCATCCTCTGCAGCGGGTTATTTTAGCCCAGCCGTTCCGAGGTAGAAATGTTGTGCCTGACAGAGGTGCTCTGTTGATAAGAGCACTGTTGTGAAAATTTATGAACGCTTGGTTTCTTGGCAGTCTGCTGCTTTTAATGGATCTGTCTTTTCTCCTCTATTTCTGTAATCTGCGATAACTTCTGCTGGGGAAGCTTCATAGCAGCCCTTGTCCTGGTGCTGCTGCCATGCTGCAGGTGCAGGGTGGGATGGCACATACCCTCCCAGCTCCCCACAATCATCTGCTGCTCTCCTGGGGACTCCCCTGTCTGCTTGGGCCCGTGATGAATCGCTTCTGGGGTCTACAGGTGGACTAAGGATGACTGGTACTAAACCAGTTGCCATTGGGGTTGTTATTACGTGGTCTGAGTTATGGGTTTCACGTGCTGGGAGATGTGTGTTAATTGCTAAAGGTGGGCTTGGGCTGTGGGACTGTGCCACGCATCTGCTGTGACTCCGTTTGTTACGTGTTTTATTATTATGCATCCCTTGACAAACTTATTTTTCTGTCCCTAAAGTGTGGATGGGATTTGCTGTCCCCCTGGGAACATAGATCTCCGTCCCCTGCCATCTCTATCAAATCAGGTGAAGGCTGTTGTGGCTGTATTTCACCCTGAAGCACAGGGGAGGCTCTGTGTTTCATTCTGCTGGCAAAGAGCGATCCTTTTTCAGTGCTCGTTCAGGAATAGCACTGTGCAGCACGAGGCTAATATGCAGATGTTCTTTGTGCAGCAGTAGCTGATGTCTTCGGAAAAATATTCCTGCTGTTTTCCGTGGCATTTCAACCTTCTGTTTGCCATCAGAAAATTACAGCAACTTGAAAGAAAAGAAATGCGTGTTTGGGGAACGTCTCCTCCTGAACTAGGAAGAAGCACACGGGGATAAAGGGTCCTATCTGCTAGTGTTCTTGGGTGGAAGTTTTATGTATATGAAGGGGACAAAAAGTGAAAAAAGGCTTTTTTAGATTTATGTCCATTTCCTTCTGTTCCCAGGCCTTGCTATTTTTGGCTCCTTGCAGAGTTCTAAGTAACAGGGCAATCTTCAGGTTTAGACCTGGAAATGCTCCAGCTCATTAACTGCCTGTCCCCCTTGGGGTGCTGGCAGATTTAATCCCTTCAAGACATCTTCAGTACTTGCTGCTGTCTTATGAAGCTGGAAAACTGTAAAGAGAAGTGTGTGTTTAGGGTAATGCTTCATCCAGTGGGCTTCTCGTGCTGCTGGTGTGGGTTTTGCATACAAGATAGTGCATGGAGCATCACTGCTAAGCCAGAACTTTGCCCTGCTGGTCATCTTTTTTGATACATTTTACCAACTCTTAAATATTTGTTCTGCAAAGCGTAATGAGCAATTGAGAGGCCCCTCACAGTCTGTCGTTTTCAGAAGTGGCTCAGAAATGTGATTCTTTAGGAGAAAAATAGGGCATTGAGCTATATGCAACTGAGTGAAAGTAGCAGCTTTGCTCAGTGGTTACGATAAACAAAAGCAAGAGAACATCACAAATAGGTTTTTCTGCTTCCCCTTATGGAGCCATTATTAAAGTATGCTGTAAATGTCTGTTTTCTTTTGCTTTTAACAAGATACTAATTATTTTGTATACGTATTTTTCACTGTCTTGATTATGTACACTATTAAGAAAGTGGGGTCTGGGCAGCTGGAGCTGCTGGGAGGTGTTTGAACTGGGTGGTCTTTAAGTTCCTTTCCAACCTGAGCCATTCTGTGATGCTAAGTGTGTTAGTCATGGGCACTACTGACATTTTTAGAATGCAAGGAACAAGAGGAATCAGGTAACACAAGGAACAAGAGGAGCTGGGTATCACCAGGGAGTTCCTTGGTTCAAGCAGCAGCTGATCTGTGCACCCAGTGAAACCTTTTGGGGACGCATTTGTGCTCATGTTGAGTCACTGATAGTGCATGCCTGGTTAACCTCAGGTCTGCTATTTGCTACCTTTTGTGCTCTTGGCTTTACAAGCAAGTCCAGGTGCTGCTTTCCCATCCTGCAAACAGCTTCGTGGTGTGGACAAGGATACCAAACCCACTTTGACGTGCTGATTTTCTGAATGCCTTAAATCCTGGTACCTTGGTACCAGGTCAGCTGCCTGGATCGATGCGTGCAGCATACTCAAACAATGAAATGCTGCCCACATCACACCTAGAACTGCAAAGCTCCTTTATTTTTCTGGCACAAAACGCATGGCGTGAACAAGAATGTGTGAATGCTCGATCCTTGTGGAAGCAGCAGCACGAAGCAGGCAATTAAATGAAGCTGAAGGTGTTAAATCAAAAGGCACATTAGCAGTTCTCCATTTTTGCTAACAGGAGAAGCTGGTGCCATGTGACGTCTATTTTTAAAACTGAAGGTGTAGCAATTTTCACTTATAATTGTTATTTTTCCATATCAGCGTCATTTAGGTTAATGCTGTTGCACCTCTTAAAATATCTGGTGAGTGAAAGATGTGCCGCTTTTCCACAGTTGAGTTTTGCTAATCTTTCCCTGTTTTGTCGTTCAAACAAAGCAACAAAATGTTTCATTCGTCAGAAACAAGGAAACACGTTCATTCGGGTGTCATAAATGGAAGTTTGGTCTCAACGGCTTCTCTTGGCTCTTATTCTGTAACAAGGATTTCTAAAGTTTGTGATGAAACTGGATGGTGAGCTCCATGGTTTTGGCCCTCAGGGACTGCATTATTTGCAACATTGGGAAGTGAAAGCAGTGGGGCAGGGAAGAAAGTGGCCTTTGGGCTGTCAGCCACTCCTCAGAACGTGTTCTGCTTTTGGTAAGGAGTTCTGCGCTGTAATTCTCCTATTTCCTTTTAAAGAATTGTCCCAACTATAGAAATGAATGCCCTTTTTCCTTTCTGCCTCCTTCCACACAGACAGCAAAAAGCCAAGCCTGTTGATTTTCAGGTGAGTGGGAGTTTGGCGTCACATCTCAAGAATTATTTCAGTATGTTGATTCCTGTCGGTGTGCTTCCCATAGTCAAAACAGCGTCCTTATCATCCCAGGTTATTGTTCCTGGCTGCTTGCATCAATCAGGTTTTTGAGACACAGGAATAAAAATTATTGGGAAATAGTAAAAGCTCCTTTGTTGTCCCTTGTGCCTTCCCTGTGTCAAGGCTTATCAGTCATGAAGTGCAAGAAATGTTTTTCCTGCTGGTGGTTGTCAGAAGGCTTTAGACCTGAGGGATGAGAGAGAGGAAAAAACGTTCGGCTTTTGGAGAAGGTTATCCTTCCCACACAGAGCCAGCAAGGCTAGTTGTGCAGGTCCAGATGTGAACGTCAGGTTCTCAGACCCTGAGAACTGCCAAGGGATTTTTGTCCCTCTTTTTGCTTGGAGTCTGACTTGCAGGAGCGATGCAGCACGTGGAGCTGTAGCCTTTTACCGGGCCCATTTTCCCACCTGGCAGATCCCATAGGGTTGCTCTGTGGGTGAGGAGCCTGGGCTGCTGAATGGTGCTGGTTGTTCATAGGGTCTTTATGGAGCTGTAGGGTCTGAGCGCCATGTGAATGCTGATAGGATGCTTTCAACCTCTGTGGGTGACAAACCCCCTGATGGCCGTCCTTGTGAGGTTTGTTTTGTGACGAAACTCCTGGTGGATCAGTAAGTCACCATTTCAGTGGTGTTTTTTCACTACTCTAACCAGCGTTCGTCATTTTTAGGGGAGCTGAGTAGTGCAAGAATAAAAATAAGCTCAGAATTTTGGTAATTTTACTGCGTCACTTCAAATCCCAGTTCTTTAATTGCAGGAGTGATCTGCTGTGCTTTTGTGGCGTATTAAACAAATATGGTAGGAAGAGTAGTTTTGATTAAACGGCATTATTAGCAATGTTATGCTGGTTTGGCATGATAGTTTGTCATAATTCACAGGAATACTGTCCAGCACGGTTCCAGATATAATACAGTTTTGCTAAAATGCACCTAAACCTCTGCTTCCTTTCCACTCCCCAACCAGTTCCTCTTCTGGCTGTTTGTCTTCTGAAGCCACAATTATTTAGCTCTTTGGCTTCTGAGAACAGCATCTTCCAAGCACAAAATGACAATGAGGCCTTTTGTAGGGCTATTAAATTTTAAGATCAGGAGTATTTCACGCACAGAATGTTGAACTGTACTCTAGAAAACAGGCATTGACAGCTCAAGTATGAGGAAGCACAGCCAGTGGAGCAGTAGCTAGGGCTGAAAAAGTGGAAAACTATTCATGCTGTGACATAACAGATTTGTGTGGTCATGTAAGAACAGTAAGTGCTACAGGTATACTTAGAAGGAAAAGAAGTACCAGATCACTGGCTACCACCTGTGTGATGGTTGGTAGCACTAGGTAAGAGAACTGAAAAGTCTCTTGTGCACCTCCTGGTGGCATAGCAGGCCATGCTTGGCAGGTGTTCCTTTTTCATTGTAAGGTTTCGAGTTAGAGGTAGGCACAGCAGTGTGCTGACAGTTCTGGGGTGGTCTCTTTGGAAATGAATTCACTGTTTTTGAACAAATACCACAATTAAAGCATCCTCAATGCAACGAATACATAGATTTGCTTGTGTTAGCTCTCATATACTGCTCTACAGCTCCCATTTTTGAATGGCGGAGCAAGCAGCCAAAATTAATATTCCAGGACCTTTTTAATCTGAGGCCATTAATACAATAGTTTAAAAGGTATGAAAGGTAGATGTTTTCCTTCTTTAAATTCACTCCCTGTATCCATGCATTTGGTGTCCGTGGAGCTTCAGATCCCTGTGTCATCCATCTGGCTGCGCTGGGACCGCATGGCTGAAGTTCACTTTGGAGCTACTGCTGTGGGGTGGAAACCACCACACCTATGGAACACAAAGCACTGATTTGCCACAGAATCACCTGCCTGATTAAATTAGTGAATTCTTTGACAGCTTAATTGACATTGGCAGGCTTTACGCTGGCTCAGGTGTCGTCTGGCCTCCTGCAGCTGGCAGCAGGCTGCTCTTGGGCTGGTGTCAGTGCTGTATGCTATGTGCTGGGACTACCTCTAGCTCTGCACTTGCCTTCCTGACCCAAGCCAGTGGGTTCTGCAGGCTTAGGGTACATGAGTGATGGGCAGGTAGGATGCTGGTAGGGATGAACTTTGCTCTGTATATTCCAACATTGATCTCGTATCCACGTGTAATGTTTGAGCACACTGCAAAGATGGTTCGTGTCCTCCAGCTGCTGTCCATGGGGATGGCTCTCCACTGCACATACACATTGGGTAGGTCAGAGTGGAGCAGGGGCTGTGGTACAGCTCTGCCCTGTTAATAGCATGCATTATGGCCTTCTGGATGGATTACAATAACAACCCACCAGCTGTAGCTCTTTAAAGCTGTTGAGAGTAATTGTGCTGCAGTCCAGGTGCTCCCAGGGGCTGTGGTTAGGCAGCGTGGGAGCCAGGAGTTCTTAATAAGAGGAGGCAGCACAGAGCATGAGTTTTCCCTCTGGAGTTACTGCCACGTGCAAGGTGTGTGCTGTGTTCGTCAGCTATGGGGCATCACCAGGGCTACCCTGTACTTGCAGGACATCAGCTCTGATTCTGCTCCAGGGTCTTGTCAAATCCATCCTGACCCTGCAAGGTAAGTTTGTGGCCAGCGGCTGCTCTGTGCTCTGGGAGGGAACGTGGCATCAAGGTGCAGCAAGAGTACTGTGGGAAAGGAGAAGTTTTCTGTTAATCTGCTAACGTGTAACCTTTGAGATGCATTGCTGCATGTGGCAAGGCAATTTATTCTCAAAAACATGAGGGATTTAACCCACCAGGTATTCGTCTGCAGAGCGAGAGCTCCTCAGGTTCCTCCTTTGTGGAAATGCATGCCCTTGGTGCACCAAACCAACAAGCAATGCACCATGAAAGGCAGGAGGCTGCAACAGGGCCATCCCCTTTCCTGATGTTTATTTCTCTCTTCAGTTGTTCTCATACTGCATATGAAAGTTATAAGTGTATAAATATATACAGTTGGTTTTTTTTTTTTGTAGCAGTCAGACTGGTATGGCTTTGTGGGAAGAACAGGTGATCCTATATCAAAAATGAAACTTCAAAATTATATACCTCTATGACAGTACTTATTTCTTAATGCTGAAATGTTCCCTCTGAGAATTCAGGTATTCAGTAATCACTGTTTCTGTTCCCTTCCATGTTTGACTGATAAAATGAATTACTTTGTGATTTACCCTTTGCAAGCTCAATCATGTCTGCAAGTATACAGGGTGTAGCAAAAATACAAGGCTGAGAGAAGGGGTGAGATACAGGAAAAGATAGTTGATGGTTTTCTTACAGAAAGATATCCAGACAAACATTTCTGGAATGAATTTTAGTTGTGTGGTTCATGAGCGCAGTGCAATGCTGTGGTTTTGAAGTATTCCCTCTCCCTCCCACACTCTTTTCTTACGTTCTTGCTGGGCTGTTTCACATCTTTTCAGCCAGCAGCCATGTTTAATTTTTAAAAACCAAAGTAAAATTGCCAAGTGTCACAGCCAAGAGTGTTTTATGTGAGTTCTTCTTGAGCACTGACTGCTTTTTCATTTATCAAACTGTTCTTTACGATGTGCTTCTTTCACAACCATCTAAGTCATATTTTATCTAGGAAAAGTTTTCTTAAGGAAAGCATTCCTTTCTGAAGGATATTTCCTTCTTGCAACCTGACGTACTGGGATTTACCTTCCTTACTTTGCACAGTAACAAGTGCTTCTTGGCTTTACCACGCATGCATTCAACACCTGCTGCTGTGACCCAGAAGTTACTGCTTTTTAGCTATTGAGTTTTCCTAGTCCAAATAAACCTGTAATTTTCAGTGCTTTCAGTGGCATCTCAAGATTTTATTTCCCTGTTTATAGTTAGGAGTTATCCCTCACCTAGTTGCCAACTGTTGGGAGCGGTGCTGAGAAGTGAATGCACTTCAGGTGAATACTGATCAGAGATGTATGGAGGGTTCAGTGTGCCTTTGCTCCTTGCCAAATGCAGTGCTGGAGTATTAAACGCAGCAGTGGCATTATGCAGATGTGTGCTGAGTCTGGCTTTCCTCCAAATAACACTTGCACAAGTGCAGAGCAAACCTTCCTGGGTCGTCTTCCCCCATGACTGTGATTTGATGCAGTCAGGTTGCCAAGGAAGGAAATCAGAGCTTCGTTCTCCTTGGAAAAGAGCTCAGCTTTATTGTTGTTCCCCTTACTTGTTTTCTTCATCCATTTCTTCAGGTGTTCTGACTCAAGTCCCTCCTTTTGTTCAAGTAACAAAATGCCAACCCACCAAAAAAACACCTACACAAAACCCCCAGTAACCTCCAATCAGCTCATATCTTTCTGTCAAAGAAGTTGAATATCTCAGTCTCTTGTTCCGTGCTGAAGTGAAACAAAACGCAGTTTGTAACCAATATGAATTTATAAATGGGAAAGAAGCATTAAATGTAAGCCCTCAGGGCCTCGCAAGGTGCAGGTGGGTGTTGCTCAGCTGATAGCCTGCTGCACACAGCTGATGCACACTTGTTCCAATTCTTTGCATTTGGAAGAGGTCATTTTGCAGTGGTTGTGTTGGGTGATACATGGCAGGGCTGCTGTCAGGTGTTACTGGAAGTAGACAGTTGTCTTAATTGGAGTGTTGTTTTTACAGCTTCATACATTTTAGTTTCTGCCAAGACAACTGACAACAAGGAAGAAACAAGGAATTTATGAAGAAATCATGAAAAATTTATGCTGGCGTATGTGGTCTGTTTATCCAGCATATAAAATGTACTTTAAATTCCAACATCAGAGCTGCTAATAAGTCTGAAAATAGACTGGAACTATTAATAACTTTGTATGTGTTTCGACCCAGCAGCATGCTCTAGATTTGACCCACAGCGATGTTAACTGAAGTGTCAGACATCCAGCACTCCTAACTCGCAAGGATTTCTTTTGTTGTGAATCAGGATTTTAACCTAATTATTTGTATAAGAAAAAATGCATGGAATAAAGGGACATAGGAGAATGGCAGGATAGTGCCAATGAGAAATTCGTGCCGAATCCTCCAAAAACTCGTACATATCTCTGAAGGAGAGCTGTTCCATAGATTTATTTTTTTGCTGAGCAGTTTCTGGAGATAATCTTGATAAAAACAGAGCTCTGTGTGCAGACTTAGGAGCCCAGGGGAAGAAAATAACATTCCCTCATTAGACTCATTTCAGTTACTCTTTTGTGTTAATTTCCTTTGTAACCTGCGACATCTGTAATGCGAATTGCTAATTTGTTTGGAAAGTTAGGGAGAAAAAACAACCCCATTGAAGCTGGTGGCAAAGGCACTCTTGCATTGCAGCCCTGTGTGTTGTGCTGTGGTGCCCTTGACAGCACCGTCTCCTCTGTTTGGTGCTTGATCAGGGCTTGGTCTGAATTTGTGAACTTGCACAATTCCACGTGGGGAGTTTGGAATTGGAGCATGCTGTTCTCTCTGCTGTAAAATATCTGATCTCTTCTGCTTACGTGTTTGTGTGGAAGTTGTTCTCTTGTTCTGACATAGAGCCCTTACCTGTGCGAGGCTGATAGATGAAATAGAACAGTTGTCTTGATTTAACGGGGAAGTTGGGATCATTCTGTTACTGCTGACGAATGGAAAGGTTTCTCATTAGGCTGGGCTCTGAGCAGTGGAGTCCTGTGCACTGAGGACACATCAGCAACAGGAAAGCTTTTCCAGTACAGGATGCCATCATCTCAGGTTTGTTCAGAGCAAAGGGACGGGGCTGCATCTGCAAACTGCTTTCTGTTGAAACGCTGATGTGATGCTGCTGGAAACAGTGCAGTGAGCGTGGTGTGCCCAGGAACAGAGGGAGAAAGTGTGAGCTGGTGGCTGCTGACCTCCTGCCCCACAGAGCCCTGCTTTGTCTGACAGCCAGTCGCCAGCAGAAGCTCAGAGTTGAAAGCTGGATGATGATTCAGTCGTAGAAGGAATAAAGTGACCAGGTACCGGTGGCAGCTGGGCCCAGCTTCACTTTCATTGCTGCTCTGGTATGTATGGTTGTAAGAAATGAACATCTGAACGTAGACCCAGAAAATCAAGAGCTAGAAGCAGCAGTTTGGAACTGAGCAGGACGCTTCTGCTGGGGGTGATGGTAATCTGTGAATGAGTAACTGCTCTGAATGTGGAACTCTGTGAGAATGGCAGGATTCCTTTGCTTATCACTAACTTTATAATGCTGTTTTTGGGGTGTTTTGTGTTTTTTTGTTTGTTTGTTTTTTGTCCTGAGTTGTAAAACACAAAAAATACGTCAAGAGCTAAACCTTTGTCATGGCAGCTTTTCCTATGGTTAATCTTTATTTGTTGATGTTTGCACAGACTTCACATTCAAACACAGATTTATTTTTTTTAAGGTACTCTTTTCTTCCCTTGTAATTCAACTAATATTTAAATGAGAGAATAATTAAGAACTTATGGTTATGAAAAGCATGTTTTTTGGCAAGTCTGCCTCACGTTTCAGTCAGAAGTGGTTCATGGCTCCTGGGCATCATGGAATGCCCTTCAGCTCTCCTTGGCTGCAATTGCTTTGACCATTGTCAACTTCTAAAGCAGTTCCCTTGAACGTTTCCTTCTTCCCCCGAATCATAAATTGTCTGGCTCCAGGAGTGCTGTCTGGGAAATGCAGAGGCTGAGGATCTGCTGGGCATTATGAAACCGTGTGGGGAGCTGCAAAAAGTGCAACTCATTCTCATTGATTTAAGAGAGAAACACCTGGCATATGCATTTTGATTGTTTATATCTTATTCGAGACAGTGCGTATATTAAAAAGGAAATTAAAGGCCAACTTTTCAAAAGAGCAGAGGCAGTTTGTACACAACGGGTGACTCCAGATATGGGTGGAGAGGGGGAAAAAAATGTGCTCTTCCTGCCCTCTGATGGACGTCCAGCAGTGCGTGGCCATGGGGCTGGCAGCGCCCCGCAGGCTGAGTTTTGCTCACACATCCCTGAGAGAGGCTGATGGAACCTAAACCATAAATGGTGATGAGAGAACGGCTACTGGGCCTCATCAAATTGTTTGGTATCAATTATCTCGAGTGGTTTTAAAGCTCTGTGTGTATTTAATGTTTGTTTTATTTGAATGTAATGTAGTGAATATGTGAGTAAGATGGTGTGAATGAATGATTTCAGCTTTCAGGTAACTTTTTTTCCTCTTATCTCAATAACTCAATGTCAATGTTTTGCTAAATTTCTGTGAGTTATAGTAACATGAAGGTAAGAGATTTTAAGTGTAGCACCATGACCCGGGGAAAAAGTTTGAAAGAAAGTTTATGAGGGTGCATAGTGATGGGACAAGGGGGAATGGTTTTAAACTGAGACAGGGGAGGGTTAGGTTGGATATTAGGAGGAAGTTTTTCCCCCAGAGGGTGGTGAGGCACTGACACAGGTTGCCCAAGGAGGCTGTGGATGCCCCATCCCTGCAGGCATTCAAGGCCAGGCTGGATGTGGCTCTGGGCAGCCTGGGCTGCTGGTTGGTGACCTGCACACAGCAGGGGGTTGGAACCAGGTGATCATTGTGGTCCTTTTCAACCCAGGCCATTCTATGGTTCTATGAAAATAAAATAACCCAATTGATGGAAAATATATCTAAGTTTGAATGTGTGAGCCCATTTCAGTGGCTGTGCTCGTGGATGGGTGTGGATGCTGACAGGGGTGTGGAAAAAATACTAAAGGAAATGTTCTGCCATGCAAATTCAGCAGAGTTAGAAGGATGTGGCGGATTGAAGATCTGAAGTTCAGTCTGTATCTTGGAGTCTTTCAGTCCCGTTTGGAGCCTCAATTATAGCAAATACAAGAAAATGACAGGTTTTATGTAAAAATCCAGGTATTTCTGGTGAGCAGTGTGGAGAGTTTATATAGTCCAGGTGCAAGGGGGGATGCCAGCAGTCAAGTCACCTCTATGGAAATTAAGCAGACTCGTTTGTGATGCAGCGCTGTGGGCTGTAATAGGTAAATAATAAAGGTAACGTGCATCAGTTGTCCAGGCAGACAGCTGTAGGCACAGGTGCTGCTGTGACAGGATGCCCTGTGCCTCACATTCCCTAAAGGAGCAGGTTCTGATCTGCTCTGAGGAATTCTGAGATGTTTTCTTAACAGGTTTATAACCCCTTCCCATTCCTGAGTGCACAGATGAGCAGCAGGAAATGTGGCACTGTGCAAACCCGTGTTGTTCAAGGCGTTTTATCATCATACTGCGTCTTGCGTTGTGTCATCTTAGCAAATTGAGTGAAAATAAACACAGGCACAGCTTTTGGGGGTGATCTTATCTTGACAATTTCAGCTTGTCTTAAAGCTCCACTGTCCTTCAGTCTCAGAGCTGAGTCCCCAGCCATGGCTGTGCTGTAGGTTGGCTGTGGTGTGAAATCAGAGCCAGGTGTTGATGCAGATCTTGTGCTGGCTGAGGTCCTCAGCAATCAGTGACTGCTTTGTCAGGCACACAGTATATTGTTTCCCATTCTCTATTAATATTAGTCTGAAGTGTGCCAGTGGTATTTCTTCAGCAGCATGTTACTACTGTGTCTAGTTTTCTCATAACCAAGCATTTATTATGTTTTGTCTGATCACTTTTGACTTTGATCTTCCATTTACAAACCACTTGGTTAACCAGTTGGTTTAAAGGTACTTTTGGCTTGAATGCAAATAATACTTAAATGTTTAAAGGCTTATTGCTGCCTGTATTATTGGCAGACTGGCCCAACTGGATCCCATATTCAGGTGCCCAACCATACAGGTCTTCCATTTTAATCTGAGAAATGACATTTTGGATCCATCACCCAAGCAGTTGGACATGGTGGGTGATTTAAACTTTACCAACTTGTACAGCTCATCTTTGCTGAAGGGGTGCCACTGTTAAAGATGCCTTCTTTGCCCTAAAGTAAGATTTATAGTGTCAGTTTTATGCAGCCACAATAATACTAATTTGAATTATTTTTGCGAGAAACTCAGAGCATCTGGGGAAGATCGTCTGTGTTCTGTTGACCTTACAGATGTTTGAGTTGATTCATAGTGGGATTAAGTAATTTCTCTGTTACTCTCTCTCACTGCTCATGCAGTGAGTAACCAACAGCGAAGAGTGAAGTTCAAATCATATATTATTTTCATGTTCCATTTTGATGTCTAATCGAAATAGAACAATTCCCATCTCCAGTGCATAAAAGGGAGAAACAATTCAGAGCTGTATCCAATAAGGAACATCGGTGCAGTTCCTTGTTTTCAAACACAGCATAGGTACAGACAAACATTCAACCCAACAGCCAGTTGAGTTCTCTGCTTCTATGAAGTCTTGCCCAGGCGACTCTTCTGGTTTCCCATCTTTGTGCTAGAGGTTATCACCTCTGGAATACTTCTGCATCACACCTTGGATCGTCATTCCCTCATTGGATTCAAGACAGAAGAGTAAGATTAGTTCTTCTGATTTAAGGACACTGAGCAGAGCCAGCTGGCTTGGGTGGATGTGGATCAGAGCAAGCTGTTGAACCACTGCTATGGGGCTGGGAGGTGGGGATGCATGGCAACATGCCTGCAGGGCTCGGCCTGTAGAGGACACGTGCCTGCTGCCTTGCTCAGCTTTAAACATAGAGCCCAAAGTTTTTGGAGCAGGACTTGTAGACCCAAAGGTAATGAACATCGGCCTTATCAAAACTATCCATGAAACTGAATAATTACTGCTGAAGTTGCGACTGCAATCTTGTTATCGCGTATTGATTTCACCTTTTTGCCTATAAAAAGATGGGTCAGGAGACAAGCATTGTATTATCCAGTTATCTTGATGACTGGAGCATGTTGTACGTAGAGTGCCAGCTTTAATAATACTGCACCAAATTAGCAGGAATGAGTAGATGCTGAGTAAAGAGCAGAGCTCTTGCAACAAGTCCGCAGGAGGACCACAAAGATGCTCAGAGGGCTGGAGCTCCTCTCCTATAAAAAAAAGGTAGAGGGAACTGGGTTTGTTTAGCTTGGAGAAGAGAAAGCTTCGGGGAGACCTCATTGTGGCCTTCCAGTACTTGAAGGGAACGAATAAATAAGAGGAGGGACGGATGTTTGTGAGGGTGGATGGTGATAGGACAAGGGGAATGGTTTTAAACTGAGACAGGGGAGGTTTCAGTTGGATATGAGGAGGAAGTTTTTCAGCCAGAGGGTGGTGAGGCACTGGCACAGGTTTCCCAAGGAGGCTGTGGATGCCCCATCCCTGCAGGCATTCAAGGCCAGGCTGGATGTGGCTCTGGGCAGCCTGGCAGCAGGGGATTGGAACTGGGTGAGCATTGTGATCCTTTCCAACCCAGGCGATTCTGTGATAATTCTATGACAAATAACCCTGCATTACTGTTCTTTTGTAATGGATCTGTTGATAGGAAACAACTTTTCTGGCTGTTTACATCGCAGTAATTTCATAACATGTTTGTATTATTTAAACTGCGTGTTTTGTGAATGCTGGAGCCAAGTAATTTGTAACAGAAGCCATATGTAGGAACCACTCTCCTGAAGCGTTTTTTAAATTGCTTTGCTTGCAGCTACAGAGTTTGCCATAGAGAAAGATTCCTTGTTCTGAAATTTCAAAGCCACAGGAGCGGTCACATAGCTGAGAAAGGAACAGCCTGGTGATTTAAGGCTCTCTAATGCCCAACTTGTTGCAGGACAGAGTGCTAGAGACCTTGCTGCTCTAGCAGAGCATTTCTCTGCAGCTCCATAATGCCCAAAACTTGATAACTGATTTATCATCTATTAGGTCTTGTTTGGAGGGTTAAATGACTACTGGAGCCGGATGGCAGGAAATTAATGTGAAATAAATGTTTATATAGTCTGCTTTAGTTCTCTTATCTGAGTCAATCTCTGTGGCATTCTGGCTGGTTTCCAGTTTCTGTAGGTTTCCTGTAGAAGTGTACTATATGTGCACCCAGGGTGATATATCATAGGGCTGATGTGAAGTTGTCTTCCCCCTGACTTCTCCCAGTGAGCTGCTGTGTGCATTTTGCCCACGATTTCAATATTATTATTTTTTTTAGTTTAGATTTGTTGTTTTAAAAATTGGAAGTTGGTGATACTCAGTAGGAGGAGCATGGGCTATGCTAGCTGAACAGGAGACCCAAAGCCACGCAAGGTGTGGGATGGCTTTTACAAATGATGCCCTGCTGGGTTTACTTGCACTAATGAGACTTGTCAGAGCTGCCCTTGGAAGCAGCAGCTGATAACAGCACGCCCCATTGCAGCTGAGCACATTGCCTGGGTGAGCAGCTTCACATGGTGCAGGAAGGAGTGGGGGGGAGAGGAGAGGTGCTCTTCTCTGCTTCCCACCCCACTTTTCAGCTTTGCCTTTAATTGCTGTTATTTCAAGTTTGGGGTAAAAGTCCCTTGAAATGCAATGCAGGAGCTGTCTGAAGGCTAAAAATATTTTCAAACCACTGATAACGTGGAAGGTTTTCATCTGGTGTTTGTCTTCATGAGCGGTGCCCCAAATCAGACACCCATGCAGCTTGGCACAGACTCATGGAGCCATCTGTGATGTGTCGGGCACTGGAACAGGCTGCCAAGGCTGCTCAGGGTGAAGGAGTCCCCTTCCCTGGGTTGGAGGTGTTCAGGACTGCAGAGATGTGGCAGGGAGGGACATGGGCAGCAGGCACAGTGGGCTTGGGGATCTTAGAGGACTCTTTCAGCTTGAAGAGTTCTGTGGTTCTGGCCATAGGCCTTCCCATGGAGCTCCACAGGGACTAAGGGGCCTTGGCAGAGCCTTACTGCCCTGTCAGCACTCCCAGGGCATCGGGTTTGGAGCCTGCTGCCCTTCACCAAGGAGTTCTGCACGTGTCCATCCCTGCTGAGCTGAACGGTTGTGTCCTGGCGCAGGCGTGGTGATGGCCCTATTGATTCCTCTGTAAATAAAAAGGGGAAAAAACTGAGTTCAGCTGGTGGTGAAATAGGAGAGCACAGATTTCCTTCTTATCTGGATTAGTCATGTTCTTTTAGGGATGAAACTCCATGCAGAACAAGAAAATGAGGCAGCTGATGTTGGCAGAGGTGGCTGCAGAGATTTCCTGAGCAGTTCCACGTGAATGAATGGGAAGCTTTACTTATTCTCTAACTCGGCATAAAAGACAAAACACGAACACCTTGTTTCTCATTTGTACATCATTGTACCAGCATTATCTTGCTCCTAGATTAACGTGGATTGTGTGATTTGCAGATTTCACCCCAGGGCAAATTGCCTTTATTGAGCAGGAGAGTCAGACCCACGGCTGGCTCAGCACACAGCGCTGGGCTTTTAAGACACAAACTCATTTGCTCCTCAGGATTGCCAGGGCTGCTTTTGTCTGGGCCTGACCTCATTAACGTATTTTTAAGTAATTATCAATGAGAGAAGGTGACCCCCAACTCCCTGTGCTTATAAAGTGACTTAAAGAAGTCTGTATTTACCACAGCTGAAAACTTCTGAGCAGACAGTAATTTATACAGCTGTGATCGTGTGGTAATTGTGATTTGTCACAGGCGAATATTTACTTTTTTGACTAATTTAAAACCTATTCATCATACTACACACAAATTAAGAACAAAATGTTGCGTTGGTCTTTGAATGGATAATTGCAATTAAGATACTCTCCTGCAGAAATAATGTGTGTAGGGTTAATTTGGACTCGGAATTGTTTTTTCTTTGCTTGTCTGTACAATTATATTCTCCAACTGTGGCACAGGGCAAATAATCAACTCAATAATTATTTGTATCTGAGCTGAAATGTAGTATTTTTAATGGAAGTGTAAAAGCATCTGCAGTGCTGTGTTAGAATATTGCGGTGAAGTGGTGAGTACTGGTGAGGTTGGTGGCAGTGGGACGTAATGCTTGGGTTTGGGGGGAGACTTCATTGTGACTGAGTGTGTAAGGGCTCATAAGCAGGAGGGAAATCACTTGATAGGCTGCCAGATAGCGATGAGGGAGAATTTTAAATGGAGTGGATGAAGATGTAGAGTGGTTGTGAGGAGGAAACCTTTAACCAGAGGTGGTGCAGCCCTGACACTGCTCCCATGGCACTGCATGGCCATGGCTGGGCCCTGGGCAGCCTGACTGGGGGTACAGCCCATGGCAGGACTGGGGGCTGTGTGTGCCCTTCTAAGCCAGTCATGCTGCAATTCTGCATTTTCATTCTCTACAGCAGTGATGTAGGTGGCATCCAAGAGCTGAGCCTTATTAGGAGGCTCCTTTTCACCCTTGCATACAGTGCATGGTGATAGGAAATGTGTAACTTTTAAATATGTATAAAAGGGGAATTTCACAACTGCAATGTAGCAAATTAAATATTAATGTAGATATATCTTAAAAAAAAAAAAAATCATGAAAACGTATTAATTATCTCCCCCAGTAAAATTTGAATTATGTGGCCTGGATAGCATGATGGGGAGATGTTATTCTTTCTAATGAAGCTCAAGGAAGAAGCCTTTAAAATAAGGGGGTAACTCTTAATCTCAGAGTTGGAATGTTTAGAAAAAAAAAATGGGAGTATTTTTAGCAGTAGCATATAAACAACTTGTTGCATGTTTTCTTTTAAAATACTGCTTTCTACCAGAGACCTGGGGGAATGCTAAAGCAGCACGTGTTCCATGTTAACACCCCTAAATCTTCAGCACCGTTGTTCCCTTGTCTTTTTGGCCTATTGGTGTGATCATACAGAGCCCTTACAGCATGCTTTTGTTTGTCATGCAAGGACTTCTGACTGAGAGCACTGTTGGTTATCCCAATTATCACACGCAGCCACTTTTAGGGCATCAGTTTTCAGCCATCTCAGTTTGTGTATTGCTGATGTTCAAGATGGGAATATGTAGTATTTGAACAGGCTGTGTGTGCCATTCTGGCTTTGTCTGCTAGGTATGGAGAAAATCCAGAAAACCATCCTTCTTACCTTACATAAACCATTGACAAATATTCTGTTTGTTCAGGGTTGGCCTGCAGGTCTTGCCTTTGACAGACCTTTCATGGTGTGTGGATGGATGTAGATCCCTGGCCTTGCTAAAAGCAGTGCTTTACTGTCCTTCACAAGTCTCTGTCCTACTAGCATTGCTCTCCATTGGAAGGCCACGGTGCTCAGCTCACTCCTGGCTTCTTGGTGCTGGCATGAAGGCGGTGCTGGGAGTCAGGAATGTGCACCTGCTTCCAGTGAGCCATCATCCTGCTCAGCACCTCTCTGTCTCTTGCTGCCCATCCTGTGGTTAACAGCTTTGATTGCTGTGGGTTTTAAACGTTCATATGGGCCTCAGGTTGGTGTTGCACAGCTTTAGCTGTGTGTTACTGCTTAAAGCTCAGTGTAGTGCAGTGGTAAAACAAGCTGTGTGGTGGCTTAGTGGGAATTTGTAACAGGAGTGTCATGACATGGGACGGCAGGGACCTCTGGGTCTCTGATCCCACTCCGCTTTGCCAGGACACCCGCATCCACGTGGGTTTGGAGATCCGTGAGGAGATCCATGCAAACAGTCCTGGTTTGCACCCATTGCATCTTCTCCTGGCACCAGGCATCCTTGAGCAGAGCCTCGTTCTTCCCTCTTGTATCTCCCCAGATGTTTGTGGACATTGGTGAGATCCATCCAAGCTGCTGACATCTGTGTAGTTCCTTGAAGTCAGCTGCTCACCTCCTGCAAATGGTTCTGCTGCAGTGAGTGATGTACCCAGGCAAGGAAAAAAGCTGCTAAATAACAAGAATGCTTGGCTTCTCCAATCACTGTGTCAGGGACACATCATGGTTTTCAACAGCAAAGTAATACACTTTTCCATTACTTTATATTATGCTGTATGAGATTAGCAGAAGTTGGGATGTTACTATGAATTGTATATGTGCAAACATTGGTTTAAAAAAAAAAAAAGAAAATCAACTTCACTGTGTTTTGCTGAGCTTTATCTCAGTGGGTGAAGCTGCTGGCTCTGGATTTTTCTTCTCTTTGTTCCTGCAATCCATATGAGCTCATAAAATAATTACTGCTCGTAGAGAAGCTGCTCAGCTTCAGTGCCATTGGCTTTATAAATCATCTGTCTATAGAGATAGCCGGAGTGTGTAATTCAGGCCAGAGGAGAACATAAAAGGAGCATGAATGGTACATAAATGTGCGTGGCGTAAATGCAAGCCTTTTGCCCAGCTGCAATTTTGAGGCAGGCCTGTGACAATGACTCCAGCTGTGCTGATGTGGGAAACGCTGCCCATCCATGCTGCCTGGAGAGGTGCACAGCCCTGCTCTGAGCACACTGTGCTGCTGCTTCCTGCAGACCCTGCACCAGCTGCACGGTGCTCCCATGTGCTCCTGTCCAGCCATGCTGCCGGAGCCAGAACGTGTTCAAATGTAGCTGATTTACAGATCCAAAGTGCTGGATTTGGGACAGAGTCAACTGACCTGCCTTGGTGCTGGGAACATGCTTGTTACTTCCCTGTTAAACCAAACTTCTGTATGGTTCTACTAGAAGAAAGATCAGGAATGCACAAATGACAGCACAGTCTGACAAACCCTGCAGTCAGAAATAAAATGTGAGTCTTATGGTATCCTAAAACAGGACTTCCAAGATGCTTTATATATATAAAGCCAGATAGTTTCCTGTAGCTTTAAATATGTATTATCCACATATAGCACATTTTTGTGACCTGAAGAGCTTCCTCATTAATACTGGGATTAATACTGAGAGAGGAAAATGAAGTACTGCCTAAAAGAAGTTGTACCAACCTGGATTCCATGCTGGAGGATTCCCTCCCTTTCTTTTCCATGACCTGTATCACATTTGCCTCTGGGGCTTTGCCTTCAGCAGGCAGAAGCTGCTGGCCAGCTGCAGGAGGATGGGCACAGCAAGGGCCAGGTCCTCCAGGGCCCCAGGCACGCTCAGGCAGTGCAGCCTGCAGCCGTGCTGTGTCAGAGCACATTGCTTTCTGCAGAAGCATCTGTTTGTGGTGTCAGAAATGCCCCTCTGCTGACCCAGAGGCTCTCCTCGAATGCTGCACGCTCGTTACAAGGGTGAACGAAAATGGTTTTGATTATGCAATTCCGTTGCAATTCCTTTATAATGCAGTTCATTTCTATCTGCAGCGTTATTTAGCTCTTCTAAATTGGAGAAAGCACATGCCTGGTGAGGATGAAATTAATGCTGAAGGCAGTCAAAGGTAATCAGCATCTCTGGGCTTCCCCAAAATAAGGGATAGAGCTGAGCAGAAAAGAGTGTTACAGATGTATGGGGATGTGCATGAGGGGAACGGTGTGGAGTTGCTCCACACTGATCACCCCAAGGGGCTGAGAGCAGTGGCTCCAGTATGGATCTCTTGCAGAGAGCAGAGATCCTGGCCTTACCCTGAGTGGTTGGTTGTTGGCTGGTGTTTGCATGGAGACCTGGGTCTTCACTGAGCCTCAGGGTCCAGCCATGCATGTAGTTCCCTGTTAACCCATCAGCTTAATTACTGTGCTGGGATGATACAGAAGAAGTCACCATAGAAAATAAAAACTGGAAAAAAAAATGAAACTATGGCCAAACATCACCAACAGAACCAGGCACCAGAGGGACGGTGTGTTGTGCTTATGAGCCAGCTTCAGCTTCCCTTATAAGCACAGGCACCTTCATGTTATTCTTGGCTTTAGGAAATGGTTTTTCCCTTATCCTCCCCTCTGCCCCTGTGTGTGCCCACCTGATCCTACTCCATGTTTGAGCCTTTCTTTCTCCTTAACTTCACACTGCTGCTTTTTGCTATCATGTCCTCTGCAATGCTGACTTGTCATACAGTTTTCCTCTTTCCACATGAGCCAAAAATCCTACTGCAGGCTGCAGAGGAGGTGGGTTCCTGGTGGGCACTTGCTGGGAGGATCACTGCGACTAGGAGGTACTGAAGCATCGCATCGAGGCCTTCATTCCAGTCCTGTCGTCTTGCTGCAAACCATAGCAGACAGGAGCCTGCAAGAGAAATTAAAAGAACAGCAAAGCACTGATCTTGTCCAGAGGTTAATAGCTGGGCTGTGCAAGCAATTGTCTGTGCAGGGGACCAGCAGTGTTCTCGTCTCGCTTCACTCTCCTCCTGCATACCCCACTGCCTTCTTGAAATGTTGTGTGTGTCACAGCAATATCTGAGAGCCACGCTTAGGATCAAATGCAGCCTTACCTAAAGCTCCAGAAAAGTGCTTATATTGTTGTGGTTGTTTTTCAATACTTCACCAGCATTTAGTGATCTCTTCACAAGGCTGCCAACCCCATAAATGCATGGAAGCAGCAAAGTGGAACAGCCATTACAGTTGTCTCGTGGAGGCATTCAAGGCCAGGCTGGATGTGGCTCTAGGCAGCCTGGTCTGCTGGTTGGTAACCTGCTCGTAGCAGGGGGTTGGAACTGGATGAGTATTGTCCTATGCAACCCAGGTCATTCCATGATTCTGTGATATATATCTAATATATGTGTGTCAATTACCAGAAGATTGTATTTGTGCTGCCTCCCAGGGAGTTAAGTCTTGTGCCTGCTGGTTAGGGTCTGGGAGAAGGACATCCCAAGGTTGTGCAAGTTGGTTCTTCTGGACAGTGCCTCTTGTAAATGAAAAGTCATGAGAAGACATAATGTAAAAGCCAAATTATTCTCAGCCCCCTAAGAAGCATCAGGCATTGTGGTAAACTTAGCATTTTGGATAACATGCAAAGCCAAAAGACCTTTCCAGCTAACTGAGATGCTGAGATGCGCACGACTTATGACCCCAGCAGCACTGGTCTGCTGCTGGACTAACCTTTGGGCACCTTGCTCTGTGGGTTGCTTGCTTTTTCCCCATTTGCATTCTGTGATGGACTTTGATCAAATATCCACAGGAAAAATTAGGATTATTTTCCTAGCATTATGAGATTTATTTATCCAGCTGCAATTGTCTAAACAATTGATTGCACGATTGATGAAAATGTCAAAGAATATGAAATGCAGTGAATCAATTCTATTGATTTATCCATAATTACCCAAAGCAGCCTTAATCAGTATTCACACTGGGGTATCCATAGAAATGTGTGAGTTACAAAGGACAGTGCTGTCAGCAGAAAAGGACAGAGGTTCCCTTGCTGGTGCAATGCTGTCATGTGTTTGAAACTTTTTCTTTTTCTTTCTTTTTTTTGCCAAATTCATAATCAGAAAATTCACACTTCGCAGGAAAATTTACCTGGTGTCCTTTGCCATGCTTCACATGACTTGATTCCCGTTTCTGAAATTATTTCCAGGCCAAATTCTTTCAAAAACGGGGTGGTAGGGGAAAAAAAAACAGTAGTTTTTCCATTTGTTGGGGGTCAGCACAGCATCCTAAACATGGCTCTGTATTTTATTTCCTCTGTGTCAAATAGAGGGCAGTAGAACTGAGTTGTCCTGGGGTTGGTCGTTCCTGGGAACTAAATCTTCCTGGTGCTACCAAGAGAATCAAAGGGCTGGGACTGGCTGGAGGGCTTGTGTGGGTAGTCATAGATTGTTCTGTAACAATTCTTTCTTTAAAAACTACTTATTTCCATGCAGACATTGGTATTTTATACTACAGCAGTTGTAAAAAGGTGAGGCAGTATTCCCACCTAAGGCCAAGTCAAAGAAAGATGCTTTACTTATAAGATACCACGTTCTTGGGTTGCTCAGTGACCTTTAAGCATTTTGTGTAGAGGGACCATTACAAATGTGCTCTTGCTTCTCAGTTTGGAAATGCAACTGCTTGGAAGTGATGTTTTTAGCACATAAACTCAGCAAGGGATGGTGATGATGCCTGCTCCACAGCAAAGACTTCTGGCACTTTGTGGAGCACCGCTTTAAATGGGAACAGCTTGCTTAATAACACAGCTGAATGCAGAGATTTCTCATAGTGGTGCTTCAACAAATCCCTTTGTTTTAAATTATAAGATCTGTCCCAAGTTTTCGCTGACTGTCATGATAGAAATAGTCAATTTTGAGTTCAGTGGTTGTACATTCCTTATGGGATATTTGCTTTTGGTGAAGAGGGGCACTGATGCTGTCTATGTGCAATAGACACTGGTTTTTCCAGTGCTGTAGCCTTAGCTGAAAACACTCAAATTGCCTTGTAGCATTTCCCTTAGAAAACACACTTGCAAGCTTTTATTACCTGTCATAAGTCTCTAGGAGGTGAAATTCAGTGCAAAAGGTTCAATCCACGGCTGGAGCTAAATGGCAGGTGGAATTTCTGGAGACGGAATTTCTTTTGAAAAAGAAATCCCAACTTTCTTCTCCCCTTTGTTTTGTTTCTTTCTGTTAACATTCATCGTTTGATTGCCCGGCATCAGAGCAATTCTCCATTGCAAAAACGGGCCTTTAGGTGCGAGGCAGCAGCACTGCAGAGGTGGTTGGTGAGGCAGCGCGCTGTGGATGCGATTGTTGGTAGTCAGAGCGCAAGTTTGTCCTTCAGAATGTTGTAACTTGCAGTTATTTTTCATTCATCCGTCCCCGTTGTTTTAGAGGACGCACAGCGCAGAATATAAATCAGGAAGGAGGTGTCAGTGATCATAGATAATATGCTAAAACTGTTTCTGAAATATTTATTAGAAAATGGGTTAATAAAGTGACACGATGCACCTGTGCTGGTGTGAAGTAGACGATTGGAGAAGATTATGCTAATGTAAGTATTTAGCAGCAAGTCTTCATTGGGATTACTGTGTGCTATTATCACAGTCAGCCCAGGAATTGTAATTCAACAGAAAGCAAATGATCAAGGGTTTTGTTTCTTTCTTTCTTCTCGTTTTTTTTCTTCCCGAGTTTTGGCTGCTCTTTAGCCTGATGAATTAGAAGGAATATATTGCGAGGAATCTTTTTAACGTATTATTGAACAACAACGAGAAGGAATAAGTGAGAGGTAGGCTTGGCAGAGAGCCATCACATAGAGGAGCGTAAAATGAAAAGGATTTTGGAAACCTTGATGTGGGCTGAGCAGCTGTCAGGTTGGGAGGTGTGAAAAGAAGTTAACAGTAATAATATCACAAGGAGAGAAAAGAGTTTGGGATGGGAAACGATTGAGGGGAGATGGGAGGAGGGCACGTGCCCTCGTGCTCATACATTTCCATGATTTTCCCTTTCATCTGACATACACAGAATATGCATCTGAGTATTACATATTCTCTGTGTTCCGGGGTCAAAATAATTGGAAAATCATCATCCCGTATGTGATGCCAAGAGAAAAGCTGCTACTGGGATGTATTAAAATGTGAATTTTAATTTATATGCAAGTGAAAAGTTGTTTAAAACTTAACTGCGCTTTGCAGATGAAAAGTTGGGAAATAATTTGAAGATATTTGATGTGATTGCTCTTTAAAAGAAGACTTTGGTATTCATGCGTTAGTGAGCAGTTGTTCAGGTCTGGGTTTTGCATGGGGATTTCAAGGTCTAGGTCTGTTGTTTCGTACACAGTCTGACAAGAGTAGTCTGTCTCATATATGCACAGCAAATTTGTCTCCCAGAGCAGCAAAATCACAGGCATGCGAGGCATGGTAATGTGCAGGAAGGCCGATCAGCTGTAATAAAGCATTCATTATCCCTCCATCTAAATTAACTGAAATGGTGTAATAGGCCCTTTTATAACATCTCTCAAATTCCCTCTTTTATTGAATTAGCAGCTAAACCTAGATTATTTTAAGCTGTGTGTGTATATTCTTGTTTAGATCGTTATGCTGTCATTACAGAAACCGTTTGTCCTTCGGTTCCTTGGTTCTCCTGTACTTGTTCTTTGGTCTCTTCAGAGTTTCATGGACTGCATTTGTAGCTTGCACTGTTTTCAGATTTTCTTGTAAGTATTTTAGCAAGTAGTTTTAGTGCAAACCTGATGCAAAAGCTGACAAGATAGTACGCAGAACAGAATGTACTGTAGGAGAGATTCTTCTGAAATATCATTCTCCATAAAAACTCTTTGTGCAGAGTTAGTTTGATCTGCACGCGTTTTACTCAATGACTTGGGTGTGATGCAGCTCTGCTCATCTCCTTTAGCTTTTGCAAATGCCTTCTAGTGGTGGGAGAGGCTGAATGAACATGGGGCATCGAATCTGTTCACCGGAGTGAACAAAAAAATCAGGGCATGTGATTAATTATGAGAGAATGGAGAAAGAAGAACCAACTGTACCTGAGAAAGGGAAGAGAAAAGGATTTGTTTGGCACAGTGACTGCTGTTCCATTTATGTGCTCTACCTCTTTGTCTTTTCATTTGTTGTTGCCAGTGGGGCAGGTCTAGATGTGACAAGTAGGAATAGACTCCTGGATTCAGTGAGATTGTATGCAGGAAAAAGGGGCTTCTCTGCAAAGGTAAAATAACAGAATCAAAGCAGTAGTATTTGTGTTATTATTTGCTTTAGCAATCTCTAGGCGTGCATCCACAAACCATTTAACCCCCTGTGGGACCACTGGGCGTGATTAAGCATTAACAGTGATAAAAATACGCAGTGGTTGCAATTGAAGCTATGTTTACAGCTTGAACAGGAAGCATATTTGTGAGTTTATTGACTCTGGATGGAGGGCTGTAAGGGAGGAGAAATTATGGAAGGAATTAGGACTTAAATGTCCTTTTGCCTGGGCAGGGAGAGCAAGGTGAGTGGTACCAACTGCAGCACAGGTGTTTGACTCACTGTGTGCTGGCGCAAGTGGTCATTCCTCCTGACTTACAAAGAACTGATAAGGTGTCTTATCAGGAAATAAATGAAAAGGGATACATTATCAAGGCACCCAGATGATGGAATAGAGCCTTACTCTGCTAGAAACTGTCTAAACAGAGGATTAGAAATCAGTCCCTGCCTCAAAGGACCTTCACTGTAACTACAACAGAAAGCTGCTGATGCATTGAGAGGCAGCCCCACCACCACCCATCCTCAGAGGCTGAGCAGCCACAAACCTCATCCCTGTAGGATGTTAGTTTTGTTACTTGTCCTTCAGCACCAGTCTGTCTTCCCTTCACATCTCCTGAAGTGATTTTCTTCTGTGTTCATATCCCTTCTATTCCGATCACATTGTGAAAAAATGTTAATTTCCTTCTTTTAATTGGGTTGATAAAGTCTTTTGTCTAACAAATCTTCTGCAATATGCTAGCGTTAGATTTTGTTGCTGCGTGTGACGTTCTCAGTATTCTAACTTCAGTACATTGTGAGCAGTTCCAGCCTCTCAACTTCTCTCTTTCTCAAGGTTTTGACTTTCGTGGCTCTTCCTGACATGGGTAATGCATTCTTTTGTTAGTAGAAGCTGAGCTTGGAGAAAAGCACTCCTTTTTATGCGCGAGCACCAAGAGCTAATCTTTGTTATTAATTACACTGAGATAAGCTGTGCCCCTGCGGATTGATGTTCTTCATCTGAATGTGGGAGATACTTTTGGTGACTTCTCTTGGCCCTGTGATGTTCAAAACAAGTCCACCTTCATCTGTTAACTATGCCTGTTCTGAGAAAGCCTTTTTTGGATGGCTTTTTTTGTTGGTTTTCTTGTGTCTCTCGCTTTAACAGTGAAGTTATTGCAAACCATCAAAACCTGCCTTGAAAGAGAAGAGGTTTGGACTAAGACCTGAAATTATTCATAAAAATATTCTGCTTCCTCTTTTGAATTTTATTTGGGCATAAACCTGAACCATTTAAATTCATGAGTTGCAGCAAACTTTGCAGGCGATAACACGCCATTTCCTGGAGTAGAGCCAGGAATTCATTGAGCAGTGTTCTTTTTTTTTTCCCCCTCCATCCACATGATCTCTCCAGAGCACTCATCTTTCTTTCCAGTGAAGCATGCAACTGAGCAACGTACCAAAATAGTAAGGAGGCCACCAAACGTTCAGACTTTTCACCACGTAGCCCCATGTCCATTGTTGCAGCTCTTTCACAGGATGGCATTTCAATGTCCAGGAGAATCCCTTCTTTTCAGCACCATTGGATTTCCATACATCTGCGCAACATCAAGCAGAATTCCCAGTCAATGCTGGATTTGACTCATCTGCATCCTCAAGATGCTTTCCAGAAACCCTACGATTTCTCTGCTGTCTTTCTGGGTTTTCTCACTCCTCTTCACTTTGCTGTCAGAAGAGGGAGAGGATGAGGCTCACATCTGTCTGCTCCAGTTTAAGCATGGAGAGCAACCTGATGGGAAACAGCCAAAGAAATCTGCACTGGTAGATGTGTGCATTGGCACTGACATTCTCCTAGGTGAATGTGAGGATGCACAAGCATCTTCTATCCTGTTTTAAAATCTTCCTCTTGAGAGCATCCAAATCATGGCGTTTTGTTCTATATTGGTTTCAGAATATCAACACATTCTCTGAGATCCTGTTTCAGATGTTTTGTTTTGTTTTGAGGTCCTGTCTGTATTCCAGCAGGATGACATTTTTGTCAGAGAATATAAGGTGTTCAGGAGTCAGTGATGGCAACAGAAAGCAACGTTCACCTACGTCATCACCTACATTCAGCATTTCTTTTGTGGGCTTCATAACCATCCAACTTTACTCTACGGCGAAGGTGGGATGAAGTCTCTCCATCTGTTAACCAACTTGCTGCTTCTCCGTGGTCTTGTTTTCATATATATTCTTAAAATCAACTTCCTGAGATTAAGTCATCGGCACCTTGTTTTCTCTTGACACTGGGAGATCCTGTAAGAAAGAAGTTGGGATGCATTATGAGCTCAGGATGAGAGAAACCATTGTGGTGACTTTAATGGTGCCAGGAGGTAGTAGTAGTTCAACTGGTCTCTGATTATTCCACTGTGTAACTTTTTATGGTAATAGGATGGAGTGTAACATCAAATTAAATGAAAACCAAAATGGGGCTTGAATAATTAAAAAATCAACAGTCAAATCTCTATGTTTTTTTCCTTTTTTCTTTTTTCTTTTTTTTTTTTCTGATGTTCTACTGCAGGAGGTTGGGAGAATGCCTGCTTTCACAGAGCACTCTAGTTACAGGATAGCATATGGGCTGCGAGTGAGTGGTGGCATTTATTTACAATTACAGTTTTATAGATGTGTTGTGGTTTGGTCCTTTTCCTGTTGCAATGTACAGTAGATTCTGCACTGTTTGTTGTTTATTTGTAGTCACTTGAATGAACGTGGGGAAAAATGAGAGCTACGATTTGAAGAAAAATAATGGTATATAAAGTAATGAGATTGTTCCAAAGCTTAATTAGATGGAGCAGATTGAATACATTACAGTGATGTCTTGAGGCAACATAATTAAATTGGAAGCATAATCCTCCCTGTATTGGAACTGATTTTATCTTGGTAGGACGAGGAGCATCAGCGAGCTCTTCCTGCTGGTACATTGCTGATCCTTCTGGGAAGAGTTTTGGACCTCAGAGCATTGTCAGACCTTAAAAGCACAAAACAAAACAGGACATAAATCTACAGACGGAATTGGTGGTGTTCTGGTTACAGGGATAACGTTGGATTCAATCTTAGTACGTGCTACAGCTCAGTAATTGAATCATAGATCTGAAACACGTCCGCAGCGTGTTATTGTGTATGCTGAATTCATCTCATTTATAAAATCTCTTAATGGAGTTGTTTCCAAATATATACACTGACAAAGATTCTGGTGAATAATGCATGGAAGTGCAGTTCCTGAAATGCATCTCTGCGTGTGCTGGGTACAAGTACAGGGATGCATGTGAAATCTTGAGGTACAAAGAGCAATATTAAGAAATGTATGTATGCATATATAGATATGTATATTTTTATGTATTTAGACACACAAGCGTATCTATGTATGTGTGTATATATCTTTTGCTTTTACATATTCATTGCTATTTAATAATTATTATCTGCATTTTCTTTCATGCTTCTACCAGGAAAAATAAAAATAGAACAATCTTTCTGTTCATGTTTGGATACTTTTCTTCTCCTGCTGTTGGACGAATCTGATTTTACAGTACAGATGCATCCCAACCGTGTGACAATTAGTGCCTTGTTTTGTTAGTTTTGTATACGTGAATAATCTCTGCTCCCATCCTGATCTCGGTGTGAGGTTTGATTTCATTTGGGCAGCCAAGCATTTAGCTAGATGTTCTTTTCTTTTTTTCTCAGGACAGATCAGTAGGTATCTTAAATTCAAATAAAAGTTCCAACTCCTTCTACTGTTTTAATTTTATTTTATTTTTTGTCAGCTTGTAGAAGATTAATTTTCTTACTTGCATCCAGTAGTGCCAGTCTCTTCTTAAAGATTGCTTTTGGGGAAAAGGAAAGAAAGGTTATACGTGTCATGATTGGTCTTCATCGTTTCTAGAGCTTTAAGGGACATAAATCTGTATCACAGATAGCCTGCTCCCAAGACAAGCTCATTTGTCTGGGCATTAGCTGGCAGTTCCATAGCATAAATTTAAAGTTTTCAGGAGGAATCTAATGTTTATTTTGGAAATGGAGATTAGAATACCAGAGAATAATATGTTTACTTTTCAGCACCATGAATATGTAGTGACCTACTTATACTGTACCATTTGGTTTTATTTTTAAAGCTTGTCAAGCCAACTCCTATTGCAATTTAACAAGCAACCTTTTTAGAGAAGCAATAAACTGTACTGGGTATTAAATTAACATTTTAGAAGTAGAACATTGCACAACATTTTGAAGACTGTCCTTCAGCAGCTTTTTAATGTGTTTTTGTTCCGTAAGTAAAATAGTGTCTGTCTCATGTGTTTGAAAACACGTTTTGTTTCACCTGCAAGTTAAAATAGAGCCAGTTTCAGTTCTGGTGAGCTGCAGCATTCAGACGCTGTCACTTTAAAGGGGGGGGGGGGGGAAGAAACAATTTCATTTTTCCTCTAATAAACTGAATGTTTAATGATCTCCTGATTATCATGAGATATTTTAAAGACAAGTGATTTTTATCCAAAACATCCCTTATGTTTCTTTACCCCGCGTCTGCGAATTTGCTTGATTAATTTTGAGAACATCTGCATATAATTCCGTGTGCTCAACAGTGGTGAGATCACACTGCTTTTCAAGTAACAGCTACAAATCTCACTTCCCAGACAGACTCCCATTTTTGTCTAATTGGAATGCCAAGTGTACAAAGGTGCCGCCGAAGAGTGTGTAATTATGTAATTTTCTCTTGATCTTTCAGAGTCTTCCTGCGAGCAATTAATCAGTATGCAGATATGCTAAACAAAAAATTTCTTGATCAAGCCAACTTTGAGTTGCAGGTAAGAAAAAAAATTATCAAAATACCAAACAGCGTCTTGGGATGTAATATGAATAGTGTAATAAACTTCTGTCCCAAACAACTAGAACTAATAAAGCTGGAAAAGACCTCTGTGATCCCCAAGTCCAGCTGCCAGCCCATCCCCACCATGCCCAGTGTCCATGTCCCCATGTGCCACACGATTTTGTTGTCTGTGTGTTGACCGTAAACCCTGGAATCCCAGTTAGCCCATTCAGTTGTCCTGTGCTCAGCACTTACACTCCACTGTCGTTCTCCGCTTACAGCAGCACCAAGTCTTATCCCACAGTACCATACTGAACTCCTCATTTCCCTCTGGATGTGCAAAAAGGGAAAAGGACCCTTTCCAGACTGGTCATAGAAACACAGAATGAGCTGGGTTGAAAAGGACCACAATGATCACCTGGTTCCAACCCCCTGCTGTGTGCAGGTCACCAACCAGCAGCCCAGGCTGCCCAGAGCCACATCCAGCCTGGCCTTGAATGCCTGCAGGGATGGGGCATCCACAGCCTCCTTGGGCAACCTGTTCCAGTGCCTCACCACCCTCTGGCTGAAAAACTTCCTCCTAATATCCAGCCCAAACCTCCCCTGTCTCAGTTTAAGACCGTTCCCCCTTGTCCCATCACTCTCAACCCATGTAAGGAGCCATTAACAGGTGCTTTGCTAGAGCTATTGACTCGAATGTGGGGTCTGAGTGTAGATCCTTTTCTATCTTTTATCCATATTTATGTGTTCATATTTTATTTTACTTGTATAACCAAATGCAATCGATTAGGATTTGTAGGTGGGAGATGTTTCATGGGAAGATGAACGCAGCGAGGGGATGTACTAAATACATCAAGAAACAATGCCTGTGTAGTGTCTGTTATTTTCACCTTTAAATATTTATGTGAATGACTTCGATTCTTCTAAGGTGTTTTGTGGATGTGCAGAGAAACGTTTCAGAGAATTAATGGTATCTGTTCTTGTCGTTCTGGGTCCTTTCAGCTTTGGAACAACTACTTCCACCTCGCCGTTGCTTTTCTCACGCAAGAGTCCTTGCAACTGGAGAATTTTTCAAGTGCTAAGAGGGCAAAAATACTTAACAAGTAAGTCCTATTCGTCGTCTAAATTGTGGACGAGAACTTGAGGTCTGTTAACATAATTTTAGTTTAATTTCTTAGCTAAATCTATTCAAATTGAGACACAATCATGGTATAATGAAAGGTTGGTTTTTAAAAACATGAATCAAGCTTTGCGTGTGTTCCTACCCTTGAATCAAGATCTAAATTACATGATTCATTACTGATGAAGACAGTATTTTATACTGCGGGATATTCATGAAGTCAAGACTTCTCAGAAGTATTAACATATTACAAAGCTGCATTTTTAAATCACTTCAGCTTTGTGATCGTTCTCATTCTGTGGGCACTCTTTATTGCTTAATTCCTGACAGCCTGTTAGGGTGAATTTCCCCAACTGCAGCCCACATCCCTGTGTTATCCCTAAGGACTGGCTTTGTAGAGTGTTGCTCCCCTGCTTATAGAAGGAGTTGCACTGCCTACCTCTGACTGGGCAGCTCAAGCTGTGTGGTTTTTACTTCAGAACCCCACAGCAAATGAAAGGAAAGAAGAAACACTGCAGTGTGAATATTTTCGTGTGTGCATTTCTCCCCAAATTTCTTCGGGCTCCCAGTGCAGAGGACCCTTATCCTTGACTGAGCGCTGAAAAAGCTGGTTGAATATTTTGAGACTGTATGTGCAGGTTCACTTTCGGTGCTGTGGTGCCTGTAAAGAATGCCTGCAAAAGCAGTTTGTTTCCATTTTCAGTCGGGTTTCCACAGTTAATGCAGTTTCAGAGCTCCGAGTCCCTGAGCAAGCCTCTTCTATGTGTAATATATATTCTATCTATAGAGAGATACGGTGTATTTTGTATTACTGAACTGAAGCCTTTTTGTGTGTTACTGTGATGTGAGATACCGCAGTGAGAATGGGAAGAGTTTCACACTGCTGCTGTGTGATGCGGTTGTAAGGGTTTTGCTGGAAGTGGCAGCACCATGTGGGCTGCACTCTTTGACCAAAAAGCAGAGGGCTCTCTTTTTTTCTTTCTATTTTCTTTTTTTTTTTTTCCCCCAGCAGCTGAGTTTTGCCCTTCAGACTCATCCACTCCATCCTGAGTTTGGAGCTGTTTCCTTTGGAAGCTGTGATTTACCACAGTGTTAAAACAGAATTTTTCAGCACTGTGTGATGTATCATATATGGCTCTGGGCAGTCTGGTCTGGTGGTTGGTGACCATGCATACATAGCTTGGGGTTGAAACTGGATGGGCATCGTGGTCCTTTTCATCCCAGGCCATTCTGTGATTCGATACGTACGCATGACTTGTGGGGCTGCTGTGATGAGACAGAAATATTTAAAAGTTTGGTGGAAAAGTGATCTTAAATAAAGCTTGGGGTTTTGCAGTAGTGATACAAATACCACAAATAGCATGAAAGCCACTGACTTGCACAGAGAAATCAAGGTGCTTTTGTTCAGTGATATAAATCCCATTTTGTTAGAGCTGGAATGCATGAGCCATGTTTTTGCACAAGATGAGATCAGTGGTACAAACTCTTCAATAAGTGCAAAGGACACTGACAGAAGTCAAAGTGCTGCAGTCCCAACCAGGTGGAAAGGCAGAGGGATTGAGCTCAGCAGCTCTGGGTCCAAATTCTCTTCCCTTCTCCTCTGAGCAGAGCTGGGGTGCGCCCACCCAATGGGGCTCCTATTGATTGGGCTCCTGATCTGAGCAAAAACCAATGCCAGGGAGCTGGAAATGCCAGGTGGGACTGGAAACGCCCCTAAAATACATCTGGAGACTGATTTTCCTCTTTGTGAGAATAAGATCCTTGGATGGAAATGTTCGGAAGTGATTCTGATATTAAGTGGGGCAGCATATTTCACTGACGAAATCTGAGAGATCAACAGGCATTACTCACTACTGAGATAAGTAAACAGACTAAGTCATTTGAAGTGGATACTTAATGAAGTCTGCTAAATTGTAAATCTCTGTTTATAATGATTTTGCGAGTTGTTATTTTCAGTTTAATCGTGTTTGGGGGGACGAAAACCAAGACAGTAAATTCATCAGATGCAGTAAGTGGTTGAAAGCACTAACTTTTATTGCTGTGGGGAAACAACTATCAGTTCTATGCCAAAGCGATATAAATAATCACTTCATTCAATTTCACTCGCCCTCTTTTCTAAGTACATATTTCAATGTGCTAAATATTCAATAATTAAAATTTAATTATTGTAATCTGCAGTTTTTTACTAAATGTTGGATTGAAACGTTAGGTAATTACGTACTGAATGATAAAGAGAAATATCATTAATCCTTATTAATGACAGGTTATCTCACTGTTATCCCACACAAACTCCACAAGTTGCCAGACACAACCGTTTGCTCATCCTGTGGTTTAATTAATGGTCTTCAGTAAATAATCTGTGTAGCAAGTGGGTTGTTGGAGCTCCTTACATAGGCTTGCAGGATGGTTATGGTGTAGGTCTGGTAATGCATGAAGTCAGTAGGCTTTTTTGTGTTCATTAAGCTTTCCTGGCATCAATGCTGTGATGGAGGGCATGTGGCACAGGTGGCACCAGAGCTGAACAGGAGACATTGGGCCACCAGGCAAAGGAGCATCCGTGTTGCTTCGGCCCAGCACCCCACACCCCCATGATGTGCAACACAAAAGCTCTTCCTTTATGATTTCACACAAGATGTCACTCGGCGCTCCTGGATTTATTTTCTAGGACAACGTTATGCTAAGAATGTGTGTAAAAATAAAACAGAGCCTTAGGCCGTGCAGCTCTCTGCCGTGCTTCCTCCAGCCATCGCTGTTTGGGAAGTAGGAAACGCTCACAATTAATCTCTGCAAACACCCACGTGTCCCAGAGGATGGTTAGGTAATCCAAAAACAGAGGTTTGCCCAGGTGAATGTTTGTGTTCTCCCTTCAGTAAGTAGAAATTTGTTCCATACGTGGAAACTCGATGATCTCTGAGGGACAGCACGGAGTGCAGGGCGAGCTGCAGCCTTTGGGGCTGCATCTCTTGGGGCATCCTGAGCAAGTCTGCCTCTCCCTTTGGCCCCACTTGAATTCTGCAGAGATCAGTGCATGAAGGTGTGTGGCAGAGCTGGGGGAGCGAGGAGCAGTGTCACTGATAAGGGTCACACCTGGAGGATTTCATAGAATCATCACAGAATCATAGAATGCCCTGGGTTGATAAAGGACCTCAAAGATCACTCTAGTTTCAACCCCCCTGCACAGATTGACCTCTGCTTTCAGACATTTTTGAACACTGGTCAGATTTTCAAACCAAATTTCTCTGCTTATTGATATGTCCTGTATGTGATTTTTTTTTTATTTTTATTTTTTAAATCATGTTTTTTGTTCTCTCTTTAAGGTATGGTGATATGAGAAGGCAGATTGGTTTTGAAATCAGGGACATGTGGTACAATCTGGGTAAGTAGCATGAACACCTGTTGCTCAATGCTTTCAGCCACTGTTTGCTTAAAGGAGGTTCAGATGAAACAAGGCTACTTTCTCCTGAAATAGGCACCTAGGAAGCAAGTGATGTAAGAAATAAAGCCTCCTCTGCATACTTAGTTCACCATCTGAGAAGACACACAACTAGTCAGTGTTTATGCATCTTCATTTTCGTTTTGTGGTGTTCAACCTCATTTTAAACAGAAACAATTATAGTGAGGGCTTTTGCTCTTTTTTTCAATAAATAAATGGATATAAAAATATGCATATGGACACATACACTTAGATCCATTGTATTGTAGCAAAATGAAGATATCTGAGGGCTGCCAGTAGCTTTGCCTGGAAATTCAGCTTGAAGTCTGATTTTCAGTCTTGTTTGACTGTACCAGAATGACTCGGGGTGATCAGCAAAGAATGGGAAGCTGGACATCCTCAGTTTGTGGGTAAATTAGGCAGACCTTTCTCAACTCCAGGTATGTTTTGTGGGTATAATTTAGCTATACAGGGATTAAGTTTTGTGAGCAACGGAGTATTCACTGCGAACTGAGTGTACTCATCTACCAGATTTCATTTTCTTGGGCTTAACAGCAGAGACACTTCAGCTGTTCTGAGTTTTATCAAAAGTTTCTTAAGTTATCAGAAATAAATGCATTTGCCACTTGACTTATATCTCCAGCTGAACTGTTGTTGCTGAAGCTTGAAAAAATATATAAGCATATATAAAGGAAGGGGTTACCAGGGTTCACAATTACTTGATATCACAGAGGTATCATCCACTCTGCTGGAATGATGAAAAAAAGCCTTCCAAGACCAGTTGAATTCACTTTTTATTAGAAGCATCTTTCACAAATCTGGAGAACAGATTAAAGCATAATGCACAGCTGATGTGGGACTTGACAGGCAGGTAATGGTTCCAGCCCCAGAACAGATGCTGGGTCAGCCAGCTCAGGATGCTGGCAGCCTCCATGGTGGTTATTAGCTAAATCCTTCAGTGCTTTATGCTTACAGTCACATACCCATCTGTTACTTTTCCTACTTTCTCTGGCATCTTTGAGTTTTTAAACCGGGTGTACTTTTCCTGCCATTTAGTAGACTGAAGTGGAGGTGTTTGTACGTATGCATCTGGCTGTTCTAACACGTGGCCCTTTTATTCAACCTTGGATTGATATTCAAACTTGGATCAACAGTGGAGCACGTTGTGCTTTTTACTGCTGCCACTGACGTTGGCTGCTCTTGTGCACGCTATTCAGCTGCCTTTGAGTTCTGCTTTTCACCATTAACAGGGAGATGTTAACCATTTCCACCGGTGTTTTGTGAATTGACTGCATAGAGGGGCAGTGTTTCCTTCAATCTTTGTGCTGTCATGATAGAGTTTTAGATAGAATTTTGGTTTCTTCTTTACAAACTGTTATTACTCAGGAAGATGACTCCGTGACCTCTTCTAGCTCTGATGTCTGTGCATTCCCTAAGCAACTGGGATCATTAGTTCTGAAATTTTACATGTTGAGGGAGTTGGTAAATTGTTGCACTTCATAACAAAAGCTGCAGGAGAAAGGTAAATCACAGCCAGGACCCCAATCCAGCAAGGCCTTTGTACTTTTCATAATGAGAATCGTTCTTTTTCTCCACTTCTTTGTGATACAGATAGTCAGTGCTGATCATGTTTAACTTCTGGCTCTCCACCAATCTCATGTATGTCACAGCATCAATTAGGAAAGAATACTGACTTACCACTGCAGAGGAATTGATTGTAGTGCGTTTGATGCTTTTATCTTAGAAGTTTCACTACATTAGTCAAATTCTTAACATGTATATGCTCAGAAACAAAATCCAAAGCAGAAAGCTATTATTCTTGCATAACCTTGAGCATATAATTTTTTATGACTACCTGCCATTGTGTATAAGATTCGACAGAAACAAATAACTTTGACTTTTTGATTTATGTTATCCCCTAACTTTTTGTTTAGAAATTCAGCGCGTGATACTTGCAGAGTTGAAACTTTTCACCAGACAGACCTTTAGCTGTGACGCACATTCAAAAGTATAACTTATTTTCTGAAATTAGATGGTAAAATACAAACTCTGGAAGGTTATTTTTTGCCTGCGTATTTCTGGTGCAGTGGTGGTTGCATTAAAAAAAGAAAGAAAGAAAAAGGACCATGTGTAGTAGAGTACAGCAATAGGTAACTGTGCATACACACTTTAATGTAATTTAGGAGTAAAGATTTTGTTTTAAACAGGGAGCCCTGTGTGAGAGATCCGGACTGACAGATTTTCTACATAAACCCTTGCTGTGTCTGTCCTGTCTGATACCTTGCTCGATTTGCTCACAAAGGCTTTAGGTTTGTGTGCTGTGATGCAGTAGCAGTGAGGATGGCTTTGGGGAGTGTAGTCTCAGCGTGCAGAGCCCCTGCTGTGCTGGCTTTCTGAAAGTGCTGTGAGGTTTTCATTTTCCTGCATGCATCAGTGGCAATGCATATTATTATCTGTAGGCTTATTTCCTTCCGAATCACAGCCTGAACTTTTAAAAATAATACATTGTTTGGTGTCACTGCGTAGTTAGAACTGAGGCACCTTAGACCTGGATGAATATCGTGGGAGCACACAGAAGGCTGTCTTGATGTAAATGCAGGGAATCAAATGGCATGCACTGAAAAGCATTACGTAGTGCAGCTCAGCTATACAAAACTGAGTTTGATGCTGGGTCACGTATGTCAATTTTCAATGGTTAATGTTTTCAACAGGGGAATGTTGAAAAAGCAACAAAAAAAATTCCTGATGGTAGAGTCGATTGAGGAAAGACAGGTCAGAATCATAGAATCACCAAGGTTAGAAAAGACCTCCAAGATCATCCAGTCAAACCAACCACCTGCCACCACTGTTTCCCACTAAATCACATCCCTTAGTATAGAATCATAGAATCACCAAGGTTGGAAAAGGCCTAAAAGCTCATCCAGTCCAACCATTCACCTATTACCAATAGTTCCCACTAAACCATGTCTCTCAAAACAACATCCAGTCTTTCCTTGAACACCCCCAGGGTCAGTGACTCCACCACCTCTCTGGGCATCCATTCCAGTACAATATCTGTATGTTCCTTGAACATCTCCATGGTTGCTGACTCCTGGGCAGCCCATTCCAGTGCCTGATCACTCCTTTATAGAAGAATTTTTTTCCTCGTGTCCAAGCTGAATCTCTCCTGGAGCAACTTGAGGCCATTCCCTCTCATTCTGTCTCTCATGGGAGCAATGGCCCACCCCCATCTCACTACAGTCTCCATGCAGGCAGCAGTAGAGAGTGATAAAGTCATCCCTGAGCCTCCTCTTCTCCAGACTAAACAATCCCTGCTCCCTCAGCCATTCCTAAGCCCTGTGCTCCAGACCCCTCACCAGAAAGCATTGCTTTCATTGAACCAGCTAGTGGAAGGTAGAAGAGTGAAGGTCCTGAAGCTGAAGTAAACCTGTGGTGCTGTCATGCAGTGGGCTGGTCGCCAGCCCAGCCCTCCCTTCGCAGTCCTGATACCAAGAATGGACTGGGCGAAGATGTTAATGTTGTGGGAGGGAAGGCTGGGGTTAAAAATAGACCTGAACTTTGAGCGTTATATAAAAAGGAGTCATTACAAATAACACTCTGAATTAGTTATATGTGTGCACAGCTGACCCAAGGCAGAGGTGAGGCTGCTGACAAATTGTTCAGTGGCCCAAAGGTAGATTAGAAGCTGGGAAATGAAAATCATGCAGATAAAGAAAGCACTTGCATATTGGTTCACTCAGATGAAGCTCAGTGCTGTTGGGTGAGCAATCTACATAGAGAATGTTGTGGCAAGGCAGAAACCACTGTGGAAAGTTTTATATGTAGTCAGAATAAAAAATAATCCCGGTTTTGCACGCAGTTTTAAAAACAGATGTGCAGTTTGTCTTTTGGAAGAGAGGCTGCAGTTTTGTTCCAGATTTGTCATATATTAAATCCCTGTGTGGGATCTCCTACGCTTCAGGGGGGGCTGAAAAAGAAAAGGGAGAATTCATGGCTTGGTTGTTAGTCAGAAAGTGCTGTGCGTGACACGCAGCTGCAGTGGAGGCTCTCAGCATCCAGAGTAGGACCATGGCCTTTGGTTTGTGCTCTGATGCTGCGTGCATATCACTGCTCAAGATCGCATCATCCAGGCTTGCAGCATGGTGTCACTGCCTGCTGCTGCGTGCCCTGTTTAGGCTCAGGTCTGTGTGAGGTGGAAGGTCCCTTGGGCCTCAAGCACATGCTGTGGGTGCCTCAGCACACACTCTCCCTGGTCTCCATTCAGGTCATCCCTTCCTCGTTGAGGTGACGTGGTGCTCAGTTGTTTTGCTTTCGATGGGTAACTGTGCATTTCACTTCAGAAAAGGGGGAGTCAGAGATTTAAAAAAAAAATGATAACAAACCTTTGCAAATTCTCCATTTTTCACGTCTCAATTTCAATTGTTGCTTTTCTGAGGGGAGGGGGGTCCCTGCACACGAAGCAGAGAAAAACAACTGTGATCCACAGAGAACCTTGGGACATTGAATGTGTGCCTGACACATAATGGCTTTTGTCATTATCATTTGTTTTCTGAAGTATCAGATGTGACGTTTCCCAGGCATAATACAGGAAAACTGGCACCTGGGATGCTGAGTGAAATACTGCTCGTAAGGAAGGTAGAGAGGGCTGCACTGCTTGTACTGCTGTTCCTGACCAGCAGCCAGCATTGGAGCATCACATGGCGTAGCGATTTTGGTTGAGCATTCCTTCACCCTAATAGCATTGTTAATGCTAATGGGATTCTGAAGTTCGCCAAATCAAGTAGCATAAATTATACCTCTTAAAAAAAAAATAAATAGCAGCAGCATGTTTTATCTTTAAAGGATTTTTTCTTGATTACATTTGCTCAGATTTATGTTACTTCTGGTCAGAAGTGAAGCTGCTAATTAAATACTTCAACGGTTACTGCTATGGCAGCGTAGTGCAGTGGAATCTAAATGAATTGAGATGTGTTTGTATTGTGTACCACTGATAAGCTGCAGTGAGAAACAAGAGTGTTAAAGCAGGGGGGGCTGAGGGCTCCTGCAGGCAGCCCAGCCCACCTGCAGCACTGGGGGCATAGAGGTGTTCCCAAAGCACCCTGTTGCCTGCAGCTATTAACCTCTTCTTTGTAAGAAACTTCACTCACTGAACCTTGAATGCCCTGCACTGTACGCAGACCAGTGTGAATTTCTATTCTTTTTTATTAGTAGCATTACAAAACCAAATGAGCTCCATAATCTTTCAGGTTCAGTGCAGTGCTTTAAGGTATTGGACTTCTAATGTCTTCCATACATTCCTTTGCACTTTGTGTTAGAATAAGCCTACTTCTGCTGCTCTGCTTTGGGTAGTTGTCTGCCACAGCTGGGAGAAAACGAATGCCTGGAAGTGTTTATTTGGCTTTTACAAAGTCCTGGTTGGAATCTTTGTGTTTTCTGAACTTCCACCATTGAGTCCTGTGCCTACAACTTCCCGGTGCCCTCACACTGCCCAGCACAGGCATCTTTCCCTGGTGGAGCTGTGTTGATCATTTGCAGAATATGTAATCTCCGTCCTCTGCACCTCATGCAACAGAAGAACAGGAACTACGTGTTCTTAACAAGTCCAGTATTTATTAGGCTTTGCGTTGCTGTTAAGGGTTCCTTTCTGCTCTGTGTGCAGAGCACGTAGCAGGGAGCACAGGGGGAGGCGTGTTTTTCTGTTGAGAAGATAAATATGAAATAAAGTTAGCCAGTCAGATCAACTCCTGGAGAAAGGAGGCATATTGTCAGCTTAGCTAAGATGTGGCTTCGTGTCTCGGGGCTGTGTAAGCATGCACTCATGGTGACATTTTGATAGAGTGACACAAGGAACATTTTGTACGCTGTGGAAGATACAGAAGCCTAAATAAGTTAATACAAGCAATGCACCTTTTAGCTGCCTTCTATCTGTAGCATATATTTAAAGAAAGCCCTGAAATTTAATACGTGTGTGAGCGTGGATGATTTGTGGAAAACTCAGCAAGTTCCAGCCTGACTACTGGTTGAGCAACTTCATTGCTTGGGTTTATAATATCACATAGTTAACCTCTTGAGAAATAAATTACAATACAAATTTCAGTCCAATCTTGAGAAATTGTCCAATCAAGTCCAATCTTGAGAAATACTGTCTTGCGCTTGAACTATATGACAATTTATGGTTATGGCTTTTAAAACAATTATCTCCTACCAAGTCAGTGGCCATTCATTAGCTCTGAAATGCATTTTTTTTTCTTCCCTTTAAAGGTCAGCATAAAATCAAGTTCATCCCAGAAATGGTGGGACCTATCTTGGAAATGACACTCATCCCCGAGACGGAGCTTCGAAAAGCTACGATCCCCATCTTCTTTGATATGATGCAGTGTGAATTTCATTCCACCAGAAGCTTCCAGATGGTAAGCAGTAAGCAACAACTATTTGAAGGCGTAAGATGGATTTAGCTGTTTGTTGACAAAAACATATGAATTTTTGTTGCTTCGCTATTTGTTTTGGAAGAAAAATGTAATTATGGATTTGTTTATTTTCTGTAACTCTGAATGGCTATAGAATTTTAATCTGAAGGTTTTAAATTCTCACTGAAGGCAAAATTTGCATGTGGTAAATTAAACCTTTCTTTATGATACAGCAGGAGAGCAAAGACATCTGTCTTAAATTTTCACTGTGACTTAGGGAAGGAGTTTGCTTGTGAGTTGAGTTGGACATAAAGAGAAGCCTGATAATGTGTAATGTGTACAATTTCATTATCTCTAGTATCTTGCAATTTTGATTCTATTAACCGTATTTTTATTATTGCTTTGAAGAGGAAAAGAGGCTAACCAACCAGAGGCAGCATATCTTCCTGCTAGATAGTTAATGCAACATCCAAACTTCAAGCGGAGTATTTTTATCCTATTCTCATTTTGCATGCCGAAGGAAACCCTTGAGTAAGCACACACTGATAGCTGAAGCTTTTGAGAGACAAGTATGATGAAGGAGAGTTTCTTGAGATTCGTCATCTTTCCTTCTTTCCCTTGAAACTCGAACTTATAGATTGAGTGTAAAACTAGTTAAGTCACGTAGTTTTGTAACATAGACCAGTATAGCTACTTTACACAGTGAAATTTCTGATCATTCAGGATATGACTTTGAAAACTTTGCAATACAGTTTGACACGTCGCTTTGTTTTCCCCCCTTCTCTTGCCATTTTTCTTTCTTGGATGGGAAGTCTTATCTTTTTCTGTATTTTTTTAGTGAGCTGTTATTCATAACCAGCTCTTAATCTGTAGCCAAAATAAATGAATGCCTGCGTGAAGAGATTTAAACATGGGGAAATTGCATCAGCTTTATTACTTTGATTTGTTTTGCGCTGAATGCTGTATGGAAAGGTTGTGAACTGTATTTTGGATCCATCCAATTACTGCATAATCATTCTTTCTTATGTTTGACTCTGATGGTACTGTAAAGATTGAAATGCTCGCTGGGATGCCATTTAAACTGTTTCCTGTCAGACGCTCTCTTTGTTACTTGTCGTTTTTTATTTGTACAATTATATGGATCATGAATAATCTGAGGGTAACTTTATAGCTAAATTTATGGCCCTGTGTTTTCTTGATGGGAGAAAACCAGCTCCGTGTGGAATATTTAGGTGATTTTAAGAAATGAGCATCTTAAATGTTTCTCACAATTGTTTTTGCCTTTTGAGAAGAAAAATGTCTGGTGCTAAAGTCGGGTATGTCCTGGACTGCAGATAGTCAACACGTATTTCTTGTGTCAGTACTGCTGCTTTCTTTATGGACGTAACACTGTGACAGGTACAGCGGTAGTAAACCTTTTTTTATTGCATTTGGAGTGAACCGTTAGGTCAAATGATATAATCAATCCATCCATTTATAATTCTGCAGATAATGTAGTTATATTCGTGCTGGGGCTCTGAGGTGGGTGTTTGGGGCACGAAGGTCACCAGCAATTTCCTTAGTCCTCAGGGGTGCATCCTTTCAGCTCTCACAGACTTGCATATGTCCAGTTTCTGCAGACAGTCATCCCTGGTGCACTGTCACTGGGTCACCGTTTACTTCCTCATTGCTTCTCCAAACAAGGAGAGGGGAGCTGGCCTTACCTGTGAGGCAGAGAAGCCATTTGGTCCTCCAGAATTTTCATCAGGTGTAACTTGTCAGCCCCGTTCAGCATCTGACATCTCTGAGCCATCTGCGTGCAGCCAGCAGAGGATGTGTTCAAAATGCCACATAAACCCCATGTCTGCCTGCTAAGGGATTCCCTATAGCATCCCGTTACAGACCCTGGTAAGGCTTAGTGCTAAAGGTTTGGAACTGTGAGCATCACAGGCCGGTGTCAATCCAAGTTGGCTGCAGCCATATGGAGGTTGAGGTATGACTGGAACTGATCCAAAGAACCAAACAAATGCAATTCCCCTCAGCTTCCCAAACTCTGACTGTTTCATCTGTCTTTCAGACAATAACTTGTTTATCAACAGTAGTGTTTGATGTTTTCTAAATGATGGAAATAGATATAAAATTGAAATATTACCAGTACCTAGGCAAGTTTCCATACTGAATCTGCCAATGTAACATACAGCATTTTGGTATGTACGTGCAACTACCAACTATTACTGCCTAGTCTTGCTTTTAAAGAGAAGTTCAAAACCGAATGGTTGGCTGCTGTTAAACTAATCTGCCAGAAATCCAATTATCTAACCTTATTAGTCACATCAGCAAGGGTTGAAATTGGCTCCACTTCTCCAGCAGATGTGCAAACCTCATGATGTGTGTGGGAGGAATTTGCAGAACTTCTGTGATGCCGTGATGGCTTGTGTTTTGAACAGACAGCTTTCCCCATGGCTGCTTTAATTTCTGTATGAATTGGTAAAACCAGTAACAGGCAGAGTGGGGATTTTGCTCTTCCACTGTATATAGCCCTGAGAAGAAGCAGAAGATAAATTCCCCTAAATTAAAGGCTGACTGAATTAAAAGCTGAAGTTACCCATCTTTGTCCTATCCCTTTTATGGTGCTTTGAAGCGTTATATAGGCTTCAAAGTAGCCTGTACCTCAAAGCATGAATCTGATACTAAAGTCTGTGTGAGACTGAAGCTTCCCCGTAGTAGAAAATGCCTCCTTCTCCACTCTGCTATTTCCCCTTTGCTTGTTTTACTGGTAAGCCCTTCAGATCAAAGGGAACATGTCAGAGCCGCAGAAGCCACGAAGGAATGCTGCTTTGATTGCTCAAGGCCTGGTCAGGTGAGCGTGATGGATCCCGTGGTGACAGCAGGAGAGGAGGTTTGTCATGAAACAGTCATTCCACTGAAATGTGGGATTTGAAGCATTAAAAGCCCCAACCTCTTACTTTGGCAGCCTGTTCCTTCCATCTGTCACTTCCTCTAGTTCCATTTCTTAGGAACGTTCCGGTTTGTTTGCCTACCCAAAACTTTAACTTGCCTTTTATAAACCCGTGGTGGCTGATTTAATTCTGCTTATTTTGAGCTCAGCCAGTTCACAGAGAGGTGCAAGTGTAGGATGTGGTACAAAGCATGCCGTGGAGAAAGCAGGAGGCAGAAGGAGATGCTTGTCTTTGGCAAAGGGAGACACTGATAGGTTCTCCCTATCTCTTACTTAGCACTGCATCACGATATGATTCCTTTTCACTGTTCTGATGCATATAAATTAGTAGATGTAATTATTTTAAGAGACGAAGATAAGTGATTTATAAGGTGAGGGATTAAGTCAGAAGCATTTCTCTAGCCTTCATTCTCCAACGTTATGACACGTCTCATCAAATAACGAAGAAGGAGCAGCCCTCACCTCCAAAATAACCCCCCCCACTCTGCAGTAGTGAACTTGCAGAAGTTACAAGTCCCATATGTCTGGTTTTCAGGCTGAGCAGCATTATTAAGGAGGATTGTCAAAGTGTCCAGTGGTGTTAGCATCAGAGTTATAAGCGTGCAAGATACAGCTTGTGTTCTTATGCTGTGAGAATAAGGAGCTGTGTAAAAGTAATGGTCTGAGGAAAGAGCCCGAGAACCAGAACAACACATCTGTTCCATTTTATACAAATTGGAAAGCCACTTAGCATAATAGAGCCATTGCCAAAAAGATAGAAAAATGATAGAGAAATGCATAATGAATGAATGCATAATGCAAAATCATATAGAAATGCATAATCAATGAATGCATAATACAGATGATTGCTAAAATAAAACTATGGCTGCATCTAAAGTATCTCGAGCTAATGTTCTGTTGTAAAGAGAATTAAATGAGGGAAGATGGGAAGAAATGAGGGGAAAACCCTTTTAATTCATTTCCAGCATTTATCAATAAATCCTAGTGTCATCGAGGCAGCGATACCAGCATTTTAATTTGCTCTGTAATTTCTTGTTGGTTATCAGTGAGTTTCAAACTGATATAATTCCTCTTAGTTAGCTGATTTACTTGAGTATCTATCACGTTTTGCAACCTATAATTCCATTTTAGGTCTTTTTACCTGCTCTGAACCCTGTGTTAACCTCCCCCTCCATGCTATGGATTTGAGCACAGAACAGAAGTGATTGAAGTGTAAATGTTTAAGTTTTATTTATTTTCTGGTCTTTCAGGATATTGGTATTCTTCCCTCACTTAAGAGGAAGGGAAAAAACAGATGCAGTGAGTCCAGAAACATCCCAAATCTCTTCATATTAAATGGCCACTGGACCTGTTTGCTGACCAGGATGCTCTGGGAAAATAGGATATGGAAGATAAAACTGCTGGCAATTGTCACAACCTTTGTAGTGGCCTTCTAACAAAGTTTTCACAGGATCTTTGTGTTATTTCTGCATTAGTGGTGTTTATCTGTCCTTTGAATCTTATATAGCAAGTTCATTATTATCTCATATCTAAACAAATGTACAGCAGCTTGGAGGATTGAAAGACATCCTCATCTACAGCCAGTGCTGCAGTTATGGCCTGCCCACACTGTAGGTAAACCTAAACCCAAAGTGATTAGTTGAACAGACACTTGAAGATGCTTGATAGCTTACATTGATATGTAACCACTGCTTCCTCAGCGTTAGAGATTGTAACAGACAGATGAAACAGTGGATATACTCTATGCTAAAGTTCATGCACACATCCTAAAGGGAAGCTGAGATCTCGATCAGCTGCAAGGATAAGTTGATAATAATTTCCTGTAATCTTCCTAGCATCACCCCTCGAGCTTTCGCTGCCAACAGATAGATATGAATCTAGCTCATCACTAGTGCCAGAGATATCTCCTAGGTCTCCAGAAGGAACCTCAGCAAGTGTCACTGGCTGTAACAGGAACAGGGGAAATATGGTGCTTCGGGTTGCCCAAGGAGGCTGTGGATGCCCCATCCCTGCAGGCATTCAAGGCCAGGCTGGATGTGGCTCTGGGCAGCCTGGGCTGCTGGTTGGTGACCTGCACACAGCAGGGGGTTGGAACTGGATGAGCCCTGTGCTCCTTTGCAACCCAGGCCATTCTGTGATTCACGTGAGAGTAAATTCCTTTGTTATAATTGCAATCCTACCTTGTGTTATTTTATATGCTTATAAGTTTAAAGAAAGAAAAGGGAAGTTGGAGATATTTTCATCTTATGCCCGATGCAGCATCCCACAGCCATGTGCTCATGTGATTCCATGGCCCCGTTCTTTCCCTTTTGTGGAAGACCATAGCTGTATGAACCGTGGAGGGAAGAAGGAATCTGGACTGTGTTGAGCAATGCTTAGTCATCTGGGTTGAGTGATCTGAGCCACATCATCTCCTTGATAGGTGTGAGGAATGATCACAGAGCAAGGAATGCTGTTAATGGTTCATTCCCTTAAAAACCTCAAAATGCCACAGCTCGGTTCAACCCAAGAGGCAGCCAACAAAGCCCAGACCTACAGAGATTTGAGTAGAATTGATATCAGAAGAATAGTCATGGTCCTGTGTGACAAATGTAATTGCTCTTCTTCATATGACTAATCTCTTCCTAAAAAATGCATCACCTGCAGGGCTCCTGCTGGCAGCAAGTGTCATTTTTCACATTGGTATGGAAAGTCAATTTCATTCTGGTCTCATTAGAGAACATGAATTTTGTGACTTCTCTGTTTCATCGCCGCATTGCCTCACTGTTTTATTTGACACATCCTTTTACTGTGGGAACGTGTTTCAGCTTGGGGTTGCCTCTTAGAGGAGGTGGATTGCATTATTCTTCCTTTTCTCATTTTCCTGTCATTTTTTGAATTATGGATTCGTGGTATTAAAAACCTTATTTCACTTCACTTTCTATTCGTTCCTTCACAAATAAAGTAGTGCAACAGTGGAACAGGTTACCCAGAGAGGCTGTGTAATCAGCCATCCAAGGAGATCTTCAGGACTTGGCTGAGTTACAGTTGGCCTGCTCTGTGTTGGAAATGATTTTGCATCACCTGGGAGTTTGGACTAAATGACCTTTGAGATCTGTTCCAGTCAGCGTTCCTGTGAGTTTTTGTGGATGATTTGGGGCTTATAGAGAGCACCATTATTTCATCAGACGTTTTGGTTTCTCATCTCCAAAACAGTCAAGCGTAATAGTAAAAATTGTTTAAGGTAGAATATCTGTTGTTTGGGTACTTAGTTGATTTTTATCTCCATATGCACCACACAATCTCTAGGTAGGATTTCCTGTCAGCTCACAGTTAGGCTGAATTGTGCACGTTGTTAGCCTGTATCCCAAATTTGCACTGAGCAGTAGGTGAGCGGGACGTTTTCTGCAGTTACTCATCATGATAGCTCACAGTCACTGAGCTCACAGTTCAGTGTTTTTTATTTCTCACAGCAGAGTTTTTTATTTCTCTGTTCTTAAGACAATTCTGGCAGACTGCCGTGTGGAATGGAAAAATAACTCCAATGCAGAGGATGAAAACTCTGGGCTGGGCTGTGAAGATAGGAGACTCTGAACGTTGGTGAAGATGATGATGAGAAAACTGTGGAGGGTTTGAAATGGAGACAAGTGCCCTGATCTGCCTGTGGGTTTTCACAGTACAGTAATAGTACCCAAATTACTATAGAGCCTGGTAAGGCATTCAGAGAGTGACTTGTGTTTTGCAGTTCTTTGGTGTAATGTAAACAGACAAGCTCTATATACCAGTGCGCAGTTCTGCCTAAAAGGGATTTATATTAACCAGGCAGGAGCATCTTCATAGTCGATAGCCACATTTTGTACGCAGTCTCAGCTTGGCCAGAGAATGCACGTTCCCATGTTCCCAGCTGCTGGGCCTTGAGCAGAGCAGGGCCCTGCAGGAGGGCAGGTGAGCACCTCCAGCCCTGGGGCTGAGATGCTGCTCCTCATCCCCTGTGCTGCTGGCTTTGTCCTGTTCTGCTCACAGTTACCTCGCCGTGTGCATGCAGCAGTTGTTTCAGGACCAAGGCACTGTGGCAGAGCTAAGGGCAAGTGTGTGCTTGATGTTTGACAGAGACATTATGATAACCTCTGCTGGCAGAGAAAGGGCTGCGTGGGCAGAGCGCAGGATGCGGCATGTTGGCACAAGGGCCGGCAGTGGACGGAGCTACACCTCCTCAAAGTGACATAAATTAAGGTGGTATAAAAATGCTCTCTTGTCGTCAGAGTTTCATCGTGACACAAGTCTGTTGGCAAGGGATATGTGATCTCACGCTCCTTGCTGAAATAAAGACGCCAGCAGAACTTTGCATTGTGGGCAAGAAAAATGCAGCATCTCTAAAACCAAATCAAACCTAGCTGCTGGCTGCAGATAACAGCCCATCTTCTCCAACTCCCCTTGGGGCTGACCCTGTGGAAAATACCCATCCCCTGCTGTCTCTCCTGCCCTTTGGTTGCTCTGTGTGCAGTGGCCGGGGCAGCGGCACCCTGGGGTTCCACAGTTGTCACCCTGCTTGGCACATTGTGGCTAGGAGCAGGGCTCAGGCTCTCTCCCTCTGCACTGCCAGCTGGGGCACTTTGGGGCAGTGGTCCCTTCCCTGGTGCCAGTTACCAGCCCTCTGCAGACTGCTGGGCTGGCAGGATGCTCCACAGAGATTTCTCCTCTTGGTACGTGGGTTTTGATTTTATCTTTCAGCATAGATTTTAGCTAAATCTTCAGCACGTGACTTCCATTGCACAGCTTCTTGAAGCCGTGCTTATTGCCTCCTTGCTGGTGTCCCTGGTGAAAGAAAAGTCAAATTTTACCTTCAGACGTGCAGCAGAAGCCTGTGTTCTCACTTACAGAAAGCCCATTCTGATAGGCAGTGGAAAGTGGCTTTAGCAGAGGAGCTAGGGTTCTTGTCACTACAGAGCAGGTGTCCTATGAGATGGGAACAGTTTATAAAGAGCAAGAAATGCTGTTAGGGTACTGGGAACCTGTGGCACAGGGAAGGAAAGCTCATGGCTGGAGATGTGGTAATGCATCCCTAGCTTGGAAGGCTGTCGTACCAGGCAGTCTGTTCTGTTTTCATTTGCTTATGATATACTGTTAATATTAACTGCAGATGCAAAGTACATCTCTTGACATTTACAAAATGTTAGTACATTTTGTTCTTGCACAGGTGGCCCTTTGCTTCTCCTCTGAATAGTCAGGTACTGCTGAATCAAGTGACAATGAAAAACCTGAAGCCAACAGCTCTGTCAATACATCCCTGCTCTGACTAATGGGGTCACAGTCACCTGCAGGAGGATCTTCTTTTCACCCTGGCTCTTGTGCTGAGGTTTCTTGGCAATAAGTTGAATCACTGCTGATGTCCGTGCTTATTTAATGCAGAGATAGGAATTAGATGGCGAGGTTGACTTGTCACATGGCAGCAGACCTAGAGTGATCCTTCCTCTGCTCATGGTTAGAATTCATTCCTAATCTGAGCCCTAGCAAAAGAGCAGCAGCAGTAAAACCCTCTGTATTCATTAAAACTATGAATTACCCAGATTGCGTTTAAAATGTGTTCTAATGCCTGCTTAAGTTTGTGTTAATTCCCCAATCAAAATATTTACTCTCAAGTTGTTTGAAACGGATCCTTCCTGCTCTGCAGCGCCTTATTAATGGGTTTATTGAGTCATGCCACAGTAAGGTCAATACCTGTATGCTACAAAGAGATGGGATGTTAGCAGTGCTGGGGAGTTCAGTTGGCTGAGTGAGCCAACAGCCTGAGCAGCCTTTGGTGTTGTCTGTCATCTCTACTGGAGCTTTCACAGTTCCCTTATTTTGCCTTTGTTTCTACTGTCATTGTTGCAGGGGACATTGTGTCATTTTTTTTTTTTCCCCTCCTTATTTCCCATCCCTTTATCCTTGTCATTAAGCTCCTTATTTAGTTTTACCTAATGCAAATATTTAAGCTTCATTTAACAACACGACCAATGATTTCTTCAACAAAAAATCCTTGTAGGGCAGCAGATCATCATGGATGGTCTAATACCAGAGACTGCAAACTCTTAAAGTCAATCAAGCTTTAAAATAGTGGCAAAACATCTCACCGAGATACCCAACCAATCTGTGAGCCATTGAGACTGCAGTCATAAAGTGAAATATTTGCCATCTGATTATTTACGCTTGCTTTGTTTAATTATAGTTTGAAAATGAGATCATCACAAAACTGGATCACGAAGTGGAAGGAGGCAGAGGAGATGAACAGTACAAAGTGTTATTTGACAAAATGTAAGTGTTGATCAGCGGCGAGATTTATGTCATGGCGAAGTCAGGAGAGAGGGCAATTAGACTACAATGAACTTTGCAGCCCAGGAATAATTAAAATCTCTTAATGGTGCGCAATATTTAAAATTGCACCTGAGTCAAGGTTTTTTCTGTGCGTGTTTAACAAGGCGTGTGTAATTGGCTTTTTTTTTTTTAGCCTCTTGGAGCACTGCAGGAAGCACAAATACCTCGCTAAGAGCGGAGAAACTTTTGTCAAACTTGTTGTCCGCCTGATGGAGCGACTGTTGGACTACAGGACCATCATGCACGACGAGAACAAAGAGAACCGCATGAGCTGCACTGTCAACGTGCTGGTAAGCAGGAATCTCCTGCCTGAATCCATGACTTCGGTTGTGCACCCTTGGCAAAATACTTTGTTTAACGTGGAATCCGTGTGAAGATTTTCATTCAAGTTTAGTTCTTTTTTCTCTTTCTTTTTTTTTTTTAATGAGAGCAAACCTGTGAAAACATGGGTGATGACTTGAACTGCTTTGAAGAAGCAGTGATTCAGGACCTTGTCTCTGAGGGGTTGTTCGTTGATATTTACTGTTTGTGCATGAATGACTCTTATAGAAGAACCCTATAGAAGAACAAAAGAATTGTGTGTGGTTTGCTATTGAATGCATGTATTTGCAGTCCCGTTTGTATTCTGCTCCTGTATTCGGAACTTCTGAACGATATTGAATCATAGAATCACAGAGTGGCCTGGGTTGCAAAGGAGCACAGTGCTCATCCAGTTCCAACCCCCTGCTGTGTGCAGGGTCACCAACCAGCAGCCCAGGCTGCCCAGAGCCACATCCAGCCTGGCCTTGAATGCCTGCAGGGATGGGGCATCCACAGCCTCCTTGGGCAACCTGTTCCCCTGCCTCGCCGTGCTCTTAGTGAGAGTTATTAGTTCATGGGGAGCAGAAGCAGCTTGGTTTGTCCCTCATAGATACAAAATTTCCTAGTCTTCACTAGAGAAATTCTGCAGTGTCTGGTCTGCATTACAAACCTTGGTCTGTTCGGGTCAGAGCTGGAAGAGCAGGAGTTGGTTCATAGTAAGCTCCTCACGCTTGTTGCTGGAAACATTAGAGGATGAGATTATTACAGAATCAGCACATCCAGATAAACTGTGTTAAAGTTTAGAGACCTCTAACATACTGCTGGTTAGATTTGATGTTTTTTATTAGGACTCAGTAGTAAACTGCTAGCAATTAGGGAAACATAGCTACTATCCGCATAACGTTATCAACACATACTTCATTTCAATGTGTGGGGTGCAGACAGTGCTTATTGCCTAATGCACTGTGGCTGATAGATTTCATTCAGCTGGGCTGGAAAGATCTCAGTAAATAGTTTGTAGCTTTAGCACTTGGGAGTGCTGCAAATGGGCTCAGCTCATGCAGCACAGCCTTTGTGCTGCAGTGTCGTGTAAGCTGTAAACGAAATGAGAGAGTATAGAGACATCAAGTCAGGGATTGGGATTTTATTTTTAGTTTGTTTTTCCTCGCTGTGCACATCAAAAAGCATCAGAATGTTTAGTAAATGGGGAAGGAGGGGAAACTCGGAGAGATGTCACCGGCTGTTGATGCAGTGAGTGCCCTTGGGTTGCTGCAGAAAGGCACCGTGTCCTCCTGATCAGAACTGGAGTTACAGAAACCTGCAGTTAGCACCAGGCAAGATAGAAAATAAAAATCACACGCTCTACGTGCTCTGAAGCATGACAGCAATGTATAAAGCTAGGGAAATTTCCTAAGGAAGGTGAATGGATTCATCTTTCCTTTCATTGTAACGCTCTTGAGGCTCTTCCCAGTAATTCTTGCCATAGCAGCCACAGGAGAGCTGATGGCACAGGCAGGGTTTGGTTTTGTTTTCTCTGTCTCCTGATGGTGATTTTTGCCATCAAAATTCTTCAGGTGGTTGCAGGTGGTAGATCCTGTGGGTGATGTACTGCTGTCAAGTTAAATCACGTTGAGTTCCCCACACACAGCCCTGCCACCCAAGTCTGCAGAAAATGGATGAAAGCGTCACGGGGCAGAACTTCACTTAGTTTTCAGTAGGTATGATTTAAAACCTGAGGTTGGTTTGAAAGTCCCGTTTGCCCTCCAGGGCCAATACAGTCTTTTCATCATTCTCCATGCACCTGAAGTGAAATTTATGCCTTTGCAAAATCTGACCCAGGGCCAGCGCTCAGCGTAATTCCCACTTGAGGTCTCAAAAGAGTTCTTAATTGGGCCTTTAATAATACACAGGCTTTCACAGGATTAGGTTTGCCTGTATCGACTATAGCTTAAGTCAGAGGTTTTGATATGCATTTAAGCCAATGCTGATGTTAAAGCAAAATAAAAGCCCTCTCTTTCCCTTGGCTGCTTGTTCCTACCTCTGCCAGCCCTGGCAAAGTATGTGTGCAGCCAAAGGAGCGGGCAGGCTGCAGGAGGGATGGTGCTGGAAGCTCATTCTGACAACACAGAATAATAAACAGAATAGGAGAGGAGAATTTTCTGGGGAGTGTCATTCCATTTGGTTCAATTCATCTTTTGAGTTCAACCCAAAACTAGAGAGTTGGCTCATGTGAAATTGTATGTGCACTGAAAAACTGGTCCTTTGCAACTCGGCAGTGTAGATTCCATCACACATTTTGGATCTCCTCGAAGGGGATGAGTTTGTATTGGGCTTATGCATGTGCTGTTGTTTGGCTCATAAATGTTCTACTGCCTGCTCACACTGGTTTAATTTAGCACTGAAACACACAGCAGTTCAGTAGAGGATATAAATTTCTTTGTAATTTGTTTTCTTAGATTTTTTTTTTTTTACCTTTTGAAGGCAAACTTTAAATTAGATTCAGAAAAGCCTTTAATATCTTGCCCAATTTATCATATCCTGTATTTACAATATTTTTTGTGTTAACTAGTTTATCTCAAGACCAGAGGCACTCAGACATTTCTGAAGGGAATGATGAGAATGAAACCAGATAAATAACACTAATCTAACATTTTATTTCAAAGGAAACTATTAGAATCCAGGGGCAGGTGATGTATTGCTCAGCTAAGGTTTAGAATTTTAAATCTGTAGAACAACTGTTTCTTAAAAATTAGGGTTTTGTACATTACAAAGTTTCAACTGAAATGGAAAATGATGCGTGGCTTGCAAATGCCAGAAGCAAATATCTACTGGTAATACTCTTGCAAATTCTTAACCTTTGCAGTAAGATAGAAGCCCTAATGTGCTACATCACAAAACATCACAGTGCTGGATTTTGTAAGTTAAATAACTTGGGTTCTATCACTAGAGGCAGATTTTGTTTTGCAGTTTTGAGGTTGATGCCATCCAGTAATGAATTTTTAATTCATAACATGTTCCTTGTGCATTTCTTACTGTGAAATCAAAGACTTTAACAATTTTTTTTTTTTTATTATTTTATTTCTTTTCAGAATTTCTACAAGGAAATTGAGAGAGAAGAAATGTACATAAGGTTTGTAAACATGATTGGTGACAAAAATCTGCTTGACTGAGTGTGGCAAAATTGGAGAAAATTAAAATCTTATTAAGCAGTCAGTTGGGAATGAAAGGAAAGATGCAATGGAAAAGCATCCCTTCTGTGGACCATAAGGACATTCAGAAGCTTGTCCTCACTGAGAGCAGTGAGCGTTTGTAGTTAAATACATGGGATTGTTTTTTGTATCCCTCCTCCAACTTCTTCAGTTTTATTATGATGGGCACGTCAGCAGGCATGAATGTTATCACATGAGGAACATAACTGAGTCAAAAGAAAACTGACTGAAGAAACAATTTTCCTTCCTAGTAAGGCAGAAAGTATGTGACTTGGGGTAAAATGGGCTATTAAATAATAATGATGACTGATACTTACTTTAAAGCTTTTAGGAATCCTTCAAAATCTATTCTCTCACACAAAGTGAAAATGGTAATACGTTGTTGTGCTTTTTGTAAACCTCAGGGTTCCTAGTCCTCTATTTGTACTTTGGCTTAAAATTGGCTAGACTGTTGTGCTGCAGTGATGAAGCTTCTCTTTGACTGCTATTTTAGGTAGCTAAGTATTATTCATGAATTCATTCTCAGATGCTTGTTATCTATTCGGAAGACTTTTCTCTAGTAAACTCACTTCCTATTGTTTAAATGGTTTTAATTATTGCTTTAATAAAGTGCAGAAATGAATAATATCTAACAAAAGGCAGGATTGGGAGCTGGACATGTACCTAAAGGCACCAGTCTGTCGTGAGCAGCAAGTTGCCCTCCTTGGCAGAGATGTAAAGATAAGCTCTCACTGTGCATCTGCCGCTCAAATTCTCTCATAATTCTGTTAACAAACTCCTATCAAAGACACATAAATAGTTTTAAATTCTTTTAAATTCTTTTTATAAAGCTGACAAACAAAGGAAGATAAACCCTTTCAGAGGTTTGATGATACAGAAGTTGAGGAATCAGACTTGTTTGTTTCTGTAACAGAGCAACTAGAGCAATGTCCTGTGTATGGAATTCATTGCTTTTCACAAGTCATTGGGAGAAAAGCTCAGTGGAAATGCAGGTGGTCCTGAGTGGTTCTGAACACAGAAATATGGGCACTGAGAAGTCACCCCAGGTGTACTGAGATGTTTAAAGACAGAGATGAACTGTTGTAGTCTCCAGAGCAAGTTATTTTGAATTAATTTGTAACATTTGATAGCCAACCTTTTTGAAGAAGGAATGCTTTTATTACTTTCAGGTACCTGTACAAACTGTGTGACCTGCACAAAGAATGTGATAACTATACAGAAGCTGCCTACACGTTGCTCCTGCATGCCAAACTTCTCAAGGTAAGCACTGACATTGCAAGGCTTGGAAATCACTCTAGCACTAACCAGCAGTAGTGTGTTTCTGTCACTCCTGCAACCAGCCCTTACAGTGATTAACATCTGTGTGCTGTTTCTTATTTCAGTTTAATGTTTTGCACGTGTAATGAATTCCTCAACGTGCAGGAAGCAAACTCTCTGCCCTTAGTGTATAAATATGTGTAAGTGTATAGATATGAATGGAAGCACAGTCAAGTAAAGACCACACATTAAAAACTGTAAAAGCTGTAATATGAATTTCCTTTAAATATCAAAATTATGCAGTGTGTGGAGGCATTTGTTTCTTATGCCAACAGTGAGTGTTTTGTAAGCCTTAGGTATTATTACAGAAACTATGCTAATAGTAACCCCTTTTGTAGGGAAGTGTATCTTGTTCCATGCTGTGAATTGTTCTTAGCAATCTTTGATTTAATCTGAGCAATCTCAGGAAAACTGGTGGTGTAAAATGTCTGGAGAAGTTGAGAAGTGGAGGGCGTTAAATCAAGCACTTCTAAAGGATGTATGAGGAATTACTTGTGCCTCAAAACTGAGTAAACTGCATCCAAACTATGAGAAGACTAAGTATGATGAGGGCATACTTGTGCAGTTTAAATTGAGACACTTTGAAATATATTTACTATGTTTTAAAATAAGTAGAGCATTGTTACTCAGAGAGAATGAGTAAAATTTGTCTGGAGAGTAAAAGCACAGAAGCAATAGCTTTATGCGTTATTAAAAGCAGGGACAGTTGTTGGACACAGCCTACTGGATGCAGTTACTTCTTTAATAATGAAATATTATGGGCTGAGATGCATCTCAGAGGGGTGAGGAGCTGGGGGAAAGCTTTGGCATCTTCGTTCACGCAGACAGGTGTAGGTTCTCACCTGTGGGTAGAAGTTGGAGCGTGTAACTGACTGAGTCTGTGCAATAAAATGTCTCATGTTCCTACTGGAGACGTACAACACAACTGCCAACTTGTGTGATATTTGCTTATCAGGCATTGTAAGAGTGAGCCTCATAGAGAAGGTACAACATTGCCTTTCCCACGTGCTGCATTTCCTGGAAAAGTAATGAAATGAGTGGTGCCAAAACAGTCATTCACACTTTTACCCTTTATATCTTTACCTCATTGGTCAATATGCTTTATGTGACTATAAATGAGAGCTTAGCCAATTTCATTTTTTCTTACAGAAAATCTTCAGAGGCTGGATGAGTTACCTTAATATACTCTTTTAATTTACTTGAAAGAAATATCCAGTCTTATTTTATTATGACGTGAACCAATAGAAAATGGCAGATATAAGGGTAATCTTTATTGTAGGCTTTCATGGTTAAGCAGGTGTTTGTTTATGAATATACTTCATAGGTTGGAAATACTGTACTGCAGAAGAGCATTGATCTGTCTCCTGTGACATCGTGGTACAAGTTAGTGGGTGGAGGAGCTCCGTGCTACTTGAGTTACAGCTGTATCATGCTGTGTGTAATTTCAAGCAGTTGAGCTATTCTTTCAAACCTCGAGGACAGGATTTTCAGTGACACTCATCATTCTCATATGTTACATCAGATTGATTTTAATGGGATCAGTCGTAGGTCAAGACTGAGAGCTTTGAAGAATTTCACCTGTAGGTTTGCAAGTATGCCGTTTTCTCATCATTTTCTCCAGGTTACTGTGAGCTGATGATACAAACTTTGAAAAAGAGACTTTATGGCATAAAATAGTTTTAGTTTTCAACCCCACAAACAAAAGATGGTGGCTCTTAGTCAACTGAAAAAAATGCCATTGCATTGGAGACTCACTGAAGTTTATCTCTTCCATAAATATGGGTTTGCAGCACAAAGCTGTACTTTGGAGCTTGGAGAGCTCCATTGTGATTTTTTAGGAAGAATGTAAAAACGGGAAGGCTGTAAGAGAGCCACAAACTATAGGAGAAATGAAGGAAGGTTCTGTCAGCAAGAAATGTCAAGTGCTCTGTGGTTGGCTTGTCAAAAAGGGATCCATTTGATTTGCATCGAATGACTGTCTTCAGGGGAGGGAAATGATATGAAAGAGCCTCCTGTGGTTGGCTAAGGAACAGATTATAAAAGTTCAGAGCTGCTGTCTGACATACCTACAGCGGGCAGTCTGTAGCCACTGCAGTGTGCTGCCAGGGCTGGGGTGCAATGTTCAGCTCCTCTCATCTCCAAACAGTGACAGAATGTGTTTCTGCAAGATGCTGCTGTAACGAAACACGAGCACTGTTTAGCCAAATATAAACATGTTGGCCAAATTAAAAAATAATTGGGTGAAATTTAAAAACAGACGTAGGAGGTAAAACCAGATGATATGGCAGCAGTTCTGTGAAGAAATCTACGAGTTGATGATCTCTGTACAGATTTCTTCTATTCCAAAAGTTATTTTATTTTTGTGGCCAGTCCTCCTTCTATAGTGACTTTGATTTTTCAGAGATGAAAGTGAACAGTTCTTTAATTTTATTTTTTTTTAACTTCATTTCTTAAGGCAACAAGCCATATTGGAGCACCTGTCCCTGTCTCTTTTTCAATCTATGAAGTTTCATTTGATTTAATGGAGATGTGTGATTTGATTTGATGGAGTTTTGTGAGTCTCTTAGGTATTAATTTCCTGCTAGCCTCATGAAAATAGATAGCGTTGGAGAGGTAGGATATAGTGTTAGTATCCTGTCTGGGGAGAAGGCTCCAGTACTGTCTCATCTGCAGATGGGTCCTAGGGCAAGTTGGTGGGAGGAGGGGAGGGAGATGTAGAAGCGATACGAATACTGGAGCCCAGAGGTTTCAGTTGTGTCTTTCCTTTACTGGGCACCAGAATATGGAGGTGCGAGAGAAAGCTATTGGGAATTAGATGGTTTTCTTGGGACTAAGGGAAGACCCATTTAATATCTTTGCCTTGTTTATCTGTTAGGCATTGGTCAGACAAACAACTGTTTGCACGTGGGCTGTATGAAGCTGATTGCACTTTTCCACACCTCCAAACGTTCTCAATTCATTTTAGCTTTTTAATTTCTGTGCCTCCAGTCATTTCCATTTGTGCTGATGTATCTAGGCTCCGGGGCATCTCTCAACATAAACCTGCTAATGTTCATTATGCATCCAGCAGGTTGCACCATCAGCAGGCCAAGGTCAGGCTCATCAAACTCACTGAGGAGAAGAAGCCTCCTAAGAAGCTTCCTTCCAGCTGATATATGTAATTAGCCTCCAATTATAGATACAGCATGGAAATAAATGGTCCTTGTGCCCAGGGAATCAAGTTACACAACCACATTAAAATATTTGCAAGCTGTGATACCACTTCTTTGAATCAAGAATGTGTATTTTATTTAGCCTAAATTTACTGACACATTTCGTAAATTTGCCTTCATTTTTCACTTTTTCTTTCTGCATGATTTAGTGGTCAGAAGAAGCGTGTGCAGCGCATCTTACCCAGCGGGATGGATACCAGGCTGCTACTCAAGGACAGCTGAAAGATCAGCTGTATCAAGAAATTATCCATTACTTTGACAAGGGCAAGGTAAAAAGAGGGGAAAAAAAAGTCCAAACATGTTTCTTTGCTTTTCTCTAACTTACTTACAAGTTGAATAGTAAACATTGTTTGCATCAACTGACCTTCGGGGAGTTTTAAACGTGTAAGTCTTTATATGGAGTGCTTTATGTGAACACCCTGCCAGCACTTGGAAGATAATAATACTAAAAACAAAAAAAAAGTAGTGAAAAAATCAATGGTACATTTATAACTGCTCTGTTAAAGGTAAATGTATGTTCATATGGTGCCACGGAGAACATGAAAAGGAAGTGATGTGTGTAACTTACAGGACTTGGTTTTTCCAGCAATTGCAACAACTAATGCGATCCTTCAGTTACTCGTTTTATCTTATGTGCAGACAAAAACACAAGTGTCAGAGTGGACGTGTGGTCTGTACTGTAAGAGGTTGATGGAGAGACAGAGATGTTGTTGCTCCTGCTTTTCTGAAAGGAATTTGCATTTGATGTTGTGAGGTGGGAAGGGATGGGTGTTGGCGTTACCTGTCCACAGAGATGATGGTTTTGGTATGGGAGGCAGGGAGAGATGCAGGGACATATCAGGGCCTGGAAACGGTGTGCCTGGAGGGTGTCAATGGAGAGGTAAAATTCTCTTCATCGGGATGTTCCAGAAACATCATCTTGTTCTTTCCTGTAGTGGTTTAACACCAGTAGAGTGTTCATAGAATCATAGAATGGTTTGGGTTGGGAGAGACCTTTAACACTGTCCAGTTTCAACCCCCTGCTATAGGCAGGGACTTCTTCCACTAGACCAGGTTGCTTACAGCTCCATCCAGCCTGGCTTTGAATGCTTCCAGGGAGAGGGCAGCCTGTTCTGGTCTCACCACCCTCACAGTAAAGACTTTATTTCTATTATCTAGTCTCAATCCACCCTCTTCCAGTTTAAAACCATTTCCCCTTGTCCTGTTACTACATGCCCTTGTAAAAAAAAAAAATCCCTCCCCAACTTTCCTGTAGGCCCCCTTCATAAAAGGCCACCAAGTTTGTCAGCCACCTTGGTTGCCACCAATCACCTCATCTTTATTTTCCATGTGCCTAGAGTGTTATTTATTTAAAAGCAATGTTTGTTGCTTAAATGTAGTTCAAACAGAAATGTTATTTACTGGGAGAATTAGAGAATTCTCCTACAAGCTCATGTTATTCAAGTAGGCTTTTAGCAGAGTCAGATCAGTGTTTTAAAAGAAACTTTGCTTCAAAGGTCAAATTTTACTTCTTATCTTAATGCAATATTTAGAAATGCTATATTGTGATAGCAGCAGGCTCACAGCTCATGCACATACAATGAGCAGAGCAGCACTGATTTCCACAGCACACTGTGGAAAGAGATCTTTATCAAATGGAATAACCACTCTTAATTTTTTTCTAGTTTTGCAACCAGAAATGAAAAGAAGTAGCGCTGAAAATTCTATGTTGACTCCATTTCCTCACAGTTATGCAGCTGAATCTTCATTACTTTAAAATTTATTGGTGAAGTATAACATTGAAGGGACCACTGTGACCACTTGCTCATATTTCTTTGCATAACTGGGATTCCTGCTTAATTTATTTTGGTGAGCAGAGAATTCATTTTCAAAACACTCTTGCCCGTCTGCGGATCTTTGCTCACTTGTTTTCTGGTCCCCTGAGTCAGTGATAAGGTTTTGTATCATTCAGCAGAAAGGAAAAAAAAATCAATATATAAAGAGAATATGGAAATCTAACAAGAAGTTTCAAATGGCTGATTTCTGCAGTAGAATTAAGGTAATGCTCTCAGCCGGGGTGTTCTGACATTAGGATAAATTAACTTCTTGCATTTAACTACGCAGTTTGCAAATTTAGCAGCTACTTTAACTGTGTAATTCTGTGATCAGTAGCACATCTGGAACAGTATTTATGTGTGTTTTTAGAATCATGTACTGATAAGCTAACAATTTCTGCCTCTGCCTGGCAGTTTGCTCTGTGTTGATCCTGTTACTTTGCTTTCTTCTCCCATAAAGTTAACAAGAGGTGTCCACCAATGGCCCTTTTACTCTAGACAACTCTAGAGCTACTTTCAGGCTCTTAGAGAAGCTTGGTAGTTTTGTTTTAAAGCTGTTGTGAGTGCATTCCTCTTCTGCCCCAGCCTGCCAGGCTGCCTTGAGATGTACCCATGGTTAGAGGCATGTAGCACAGCAGGATCTCTCAGAAGGTAACACTGGGTTTTAAAATGCTGGCATTTCTTGGTAAAGGCTGTTGTAGTTCAGCCTCTCGACAATCACGATCCCGTTCTCTTAATCAGGGTAATTTCCCCAGAGGAAAGCTCGAGGCACTTTTCAAGTGTAGAACAACCGTGAAGCTTACTCCTTAAGTATTAGCTTGCAGGTTGAGGTGTATGTAGAGGAAGGTGTAATTTTATGTATTTACTATGCAGAGAAATACACCACTTCTAGACCAGAAGTGCCTGAGAAGTTTGTAATTTAACAGGACCACGTATGAGCATGTGCTGAATGTCACTTGTCTGTGAACAGAATAATAGTGTTCACCACAAGTATCCTTGTTAGGAAATTAGGATTTCCAGGTACAATTTCTGTTCTTTGACACTGTGGCTCTGATTCCTCATCAGTAGTGCTTTTCATTACTCTTCAAGTCCCTCCTTTCCAGAATGAAAAGTTGCTACTTCCAAGTCTTGGGCACGTGTATATTTTCCTCTCTCCTGGATTTTTCTGCCTTTACTGTGGTGTATGTTGTACTTTCCAGTCTTATCTCCATCTCTCTGGGCCTTTGCCCTTAGAAGTTTCGTCTTTGCTCTTATCCCAGCAGTCTAGCATGTCCTCTGAACTGCACTTCAAGTGTTTGCTCTTTCTGTGTTTTGTTGAAGTCTGGTAATTTTCAACAAAGCCCTTAATCCAGGGACTTTACTGAAAATTGCTGGAGCGTATCACAGTGAGAAGGGAAAGTAGAGGCAAAAATAAAAGGAAGAAGGAACAAGCTGAAATTTGTGGAGCAATTGGTGTTAGTCAATGCTGATGTGCTTCTGAAGCCAAGAAATTCTCTGGTGTCATTGACAAAGTTATCATCTTGAAGCAGGATTTTGTGGTCTCCATAGCCAGACAGGAAGCCACAGCGTTCCTACCCTGGCAGTAAGATGTACAAACCACAACGTGTTCAGAGTTTGCTGGTGGAATCCACAGTCTATAAATGAGTAAATGTTTTCTGCTGCTCCTTTGTAAAATTGCATTGGTCCTGTCCAGGAAAAAAACAGGTAAATGCACGCTCCTCACCTGTTTCATCTCCTTCATCCCTCCCATCTCTGAAGCCCACAGGAAAAAGCTTTTACTGTTTTACTGGAGGCACGAATACTTGAAATGCCCCAGTAAATGGGGTATCTTACACCTCTTGAATGCTTTGCTGGCAATAGAGAAATATTGTTTTAATACTATATTTAAAATTTTAAGCTTTCTGATCCTTAATTAATGCTATCTGAAATATAACCAGTGCTGGGAATGTCCCTCATGCCTCACAATATTGCATGATAATATGCTTCTCCAAGAATGTTTCGTTTCTGCTGACCGTTAACTCAGCATGAGCTAAGAAATATCCTAAGATTCTCCTTTGCTGCTGTTGAAGATCCTCAAAAACTAAATTGAATGCTGTAGTTCTCCCTTTGCAACAAGCAATCTGGGCTTCAGAAGTAAATTAAATTGCTTCTTTTTCCCTAAGATCTCCTGAATTCTCAAAGTCCTTCGCATAAAAATTTGCAGCTCCTGCCTACATCTTAGTTTAGGCTGTACACATTTTTCTTATTCCTTTAGTATAAAAACCATTTTCCTCCCACTCTCGCAAACCTCTCTCTCTGGTACACTCTGCAGATAAATTGTTTCTTGTGTTAATGAGTTGTATATTGTACAAATCCTGTGTAGCAGCTCCCAGTACGGCTCATTCCTCCAGAAGACCTGCCGTGTCCTGGGCAAACCTGGGAAAACTTCCAAAGCAGGAAATCTGTCAGGCAGCAGATGGGGAGTTATTGACCTTCAAGAGTATAGATTTCATCTATCAGAATCCTTTGCCACAGCCATGCAATCCTCACCTGAATAAATCTCCTCCATACCAAGCAGAACATTTTCAGACTATTTCACAGGGTATTTTAAATATACAGTTCCAACTCCTGCTACAACGTAGAAAGAATTGCTGGATTTAGTTTTATTTTCAGCAGCATTGCAGGTGTTGTAGTCCAGCTGCACAAACAGTGGAGAGAAAAGCCAAGTGTTTAATTGACTCGTGGACCTCTGGAGTTCGGGGCAGTTGACATTTTATAAATTGAGTCTTACAACACAACTCCTTGCCATTCCTTTGGAGGATTGAGCCGGACAGTTGGATTTCAGAATAGAGATGCTGGAGCAGAGTGGGGTTTTTAAGAGACGGGAGCAACAAAAAGTGAGTCCTGTTCTCGCAGGCAGATTCCTTGCCTGGAGAGGTGCCAGATGCTGGCACAAACTGAAGCAGTCTTTTCTCAGAGTTGGGCAGTTTTATCGTGCATCTGCTGTGGAATAGAGAGGGAATCGTTTTGCTTCTTTGCTGTACTTGGAAGTGTTGCATTAGAAATAATGTGACAGAACATGAGTATTGTAACTAGTGAAGTAACTTCTGAAGAATGTTTAGAGTAATTCCAGTAATTGAAGTCAGAAACAAATGATGTAATACCTGTTTTTTTTCCTATTCATCTTCATTTATGCATTAGGAAATGGTTATTAAAATGGAAGGATGCTAGTATTGTGTGGTTTACTGCTTGTATATTAAAGTTAAACTAAGTCTATATATTTAATCTGAGAATTCGTTCTTCAGCCTCTGACCAGAAGCATTTATAAAGTTCATTTCTAATCTTCGTATTCCCTAACTCAGAAGGGTTTGGTTGGGCTGGAGGAGGTGCGTCCTGGTAAGGGCCATAGAAGCACAGCCCCTGCTCTGGAGAAATTATGGTCTTGATTGACAGGGAAGGGAAATAAATAGGCCAGATGCAATTAATTTGCACTGAATGGCATGCACTGTCAGTGTCCATGTGCCAGGTGGGCTTTGGATATGTGGAGCTTGGTCAGCATTCAAAAGAAGAACTGAACGAGGTTGTTTACAGCATTGATGCAAGTCTAAAACTATTTCGATTTCCATTTGTATCAAATCTTGTTCAGCTACAAAGCTGTTAGCCTGAGGTCATCTATATGTGTATTTTCAAGATGGAAAATATGGTAGCAGTGCTTCAGCTTTGGTGAGTGACTGGTTAAGTGTGGGGCATGCAGAGAGCCGAGGCAAGGAGAATAACAGTAACACCATTTTCTGTGAAATGAAAATGTGCAGAAGTAGTTCTGGATGACTGAAGTTAAGAAGATGACAGCAGTCAAAATGAAGAAAGGTTAAATGGTTTTGAAAGGTTTCACTTGCTGACTTATTGAGCAGCCAAATGTTAGTTTAGTTTCTATAAATTGGTAGTGTGTTGCTCCTCTGAGCCAAAATTAAGACAGCTTAGTACGTGAGAACATGCTTCATGTCTGTAAACACGCCTTTACTATTTAGCCCATGTTAATTCTTGTCTAGAGATAAAAATACACTCTGTATCATCATTCTAGATTAGATTAAACACTGCGAGCCTTCCATTTGCGAAAGCTGTGTTGCAAGGGCGTAAAAACTGCCTTCTGATTCCTTGCAGACATGGGTGCCTCATTATGGTGATTGTAATTAGTGTTCCAATGTGGTTTTGATCTTCAAGGCACTTGACAAGCATTAGTAACTCATGCTCATTCCAGCCCTCTCTCTTAGATAAATAATACAGTGGAACTTGTTGTAGAAATGAGAAAAATCACAGAAGGGATTAAATATTGTGTGAATTGCCAGAAGTCAATCACCACTCAGACCCTACTTGCCCAAGGATCCTGTTCCCTCCTAGGAGCAGGGGATTCTTTTGCTCCAGGATTCAAAAGCTCCTTTTCCTTTGCTCAGATATACCAGCGACTGCTTGTGATGTTTCTGGCCTATATTTCTCCCTTACTTTGAGAGCCTGCCATCTTCCATAATTATTTTTCCTGCTAGCACCTACAGCATCCTTTTGATGCTCTCCTTTGGATATTGGTTTAGTGAGAACTATTGTTGATAGGTGGATGGTTGGATTGGATGATGTTGGAGGTCTTTTCCAACCTCAGTGTTTCTGTGGTTCTATGATTCTCCTCTAACATCGACAGCACCTCTCCAGATTGCTTCTTTCCAACCCTTCCCTCCATTAATCTGCTCGGGCAGCTTTTCAGTCCAGCCTTGGGTTTGTAGGATGGGAGCCCTCCTTCTGAGAATTGGCTTTTCTGTGGGTGAGCAGGGAGGAAGAGCAAGCTGGTGGCTCCTGCTCCAAGTCCTGCTTCTGTGGCATTGGTGTAGTGGAAGACTTGCTGAATATTCAGCCTGCCTGGTCTCCTAATTGCCACTTCCTGGGAAAAAAAATGAAGAATGATGGATCACTGGGAGGTTGGATGCTCTGATTGAAAGTCTTCTCCCTGTAGGGCTGGTGTCTCTGTTGGAACAAGGGAACTATATGTTCTGCCCTTTTGTTCAGTCCTCTTCCATCCTGCTGCCCTGTAGAGTTGCAGCCATCTCTGTATTTCACTGGGGCAAGGAACATGAGGAGAATTAGATGGCGTGGACAGGAGATTAAGACGAAGGGTAATATGAGACAAATTGATTTATAACTCGTTCCAACTCTTATTTTCTTAATAAAGTGAGGTCAGCATGGCCAGCCAAATCTCTGCAGCAGAAACAAATCATCGGGTTTGATGCTACGTCTCCTGGTGTGCTAATTTAAGCATTTTTCTGGGTTTGAGTGGTTCTTTACATTTAAAGTAGGAAAAAATGAAAAATACACACTTAAAAGCATGTTTGGTGCTCTACTCGTTAAGATTATTGGGTTCTGAAGAGCCGAAGGATATTGTTAAATTACTTTGGGTCAGTTGAGACAGCTGCTGAATTTCATGGTTGAAGAAGAAGAGAAGAAAAGAACCAAGGGAAATGTAATATTTGTCCAAAGCATTATCTGCAAGATGCCCATCCAGTTTAATATAGATTACAGATACTGGAGGAGGAGAGAGGTGATGATGAACTATAATCAATTAACGGCATTTATCAGCAGGCCTGGGTTCTGAGTGGCTCTGGCCAAGCCATGTTTACACATTGCTGGGTATCTAGTTGGCTGGCAACAATCATTTCATTTCTGAAGGAATACAGTCACTGTACTTGGTTTGCATGAGAGACATGTGGGTAATGCTGTCACAGCTATGTGACACATCTGATGCACAGTGTTTTCAATGCCTTTTGTTGTGTTTTATAAGGATTTATTTTATTCCAGGGTTGTTGTTTAACCATGGTGTGTAATTTGGTTTCGTTGTTGTTTTGTGGGGTGTTTTCTTCCAACAGATGTGGGAAGAGGCCATTGCCTTGGGTAAAGAGCTTGCAGAACAGTATGAAAATGAAATGTTTGACTACGAACAGCTCAGTGAACTGCTGGTAAGTTTTGCAGCGGTTTTTTGTCAGAATGCAATTCTTAAGGTTTTAAAATGATATTGAAAATCCTTCCTGTGAGAGTCAAATACTGAAATAGATGCCTGCCTTGGCTTTTTTTGGATAAACGTTGAATAACTGGCTACTAATGGCTACTAATTAGCCGAAAGAAAAATGTTGCCATCGGGTTAAGCTGATGTATTTGGAATATAAAAGGAAATTTGGAATTTAAATATAAATGGGAACAGGAAAAAATCGCCTTTCTCGTTCAAGTGTCTTTCCACATTCACGTTCCTTTTTTTAGGTATGAATAATCCCCAAGCATTCATGTCTAGAGTCAGTTATTTTTGCCCCGACACAACCCATTCATTATGCCTGCACCATTTTTCTCTTGCTCTTCTCCAACAAGATAAATGGCAGCTGTCACTTTCCCTCCCAACTTCTCAGCCATGCTCGCAGGAGTCGAGGCTTCATTCCAGTTACGTTCAGAAAATTCTTGACTGTCAGATTTTTTTAAAACGTTTTTTCCTTTGCACCCAGTTTTTATTTTTAATTGTTTCAGCTTTATCCCATTCCATCCTGGCTGGTCATTTACACACTGCCACTTGCGCCCTGTTTCTCAGCTGACACCAGTGCTCAGTTTGAGCCTGGCTGGGATCCATCCCTCCAGGAGCACTTCTTGGGGAGGAAAGAGTAAAGTCAAGTGCTGCTCTTCTCACTTCTATGATTTCTTCAGTCCTTCACCAGTTCTCTTTTGTGCAGTCCATCATTCTGTCCTCCAGCTCTCCAAGGCTGATTTTTTTTTTTTATCCTTTTTGCACGACCCTCTTCCTGTAGCTTTTTAACTATTTTTAGTGCCAAGCTGAGTGTATTCATCTGCCTAACAGATCTGGAGCGTGGTTTTATGTTGCTTTTTTACTCCAAGTTGTAGAGAATTAAAACAGAAAGCGTTTTTAAGGTGCTTTGAGAGGCAAGAAGAGTTTTCCTCAGCCCGCTGCTGACAGTGGGGCTGATTCCAATGGAGAGTATTCTGCATTTCAGTATGAAAGGAATCTGGTGGAGATTGCTCCTGAGCTGGAAATGACTCTCTTGTGTCAGGTGTGGTCATTCATCAGTAGATAACTGCCCTGAGTCCCTCATCTTTATTTTTCTGTCTCCTTCCTTTATGCTTACACATGGGAATGTGATCAGCTTTTGTCACAAAGGTGGCCATACTTTATCATGCTTCATCTGTTTTTGGCAGTTTGAATTTGCACTTTGTATGATGTAGCTGATGGTCAAAAATGCTGCTAGGTGTTTTCTACCATTTCTCTTCCAAAGTAAATATGTCACTGATTGCATAAAGGGATGTAATTACAACAGAGGCGGTGGTAGAAACTGATTATGGTTCATCTGCATATGGAAATGACGTTTCCTCCTCTTGTAATAAGGAAAATCCAGAACTGCCCACTGCAAATTTATCTGCTATTTGTTTATCAGACAGGAGAAACTGTAGGGAGCATCACAAAAATTAACAAAGTCATACATTAGGTGTTCATCCCTGGTTAGGCAAGGATGAAAACTCAAGCTCTAGTATGATTCAGGTCTTGCATATCCCATAGGCTTTTCTTATTGGTGCTGGTGAATAACAGTGAGCCAGTCTTAGGTGGTGGGGGGATGTTCCAAAATAAAAATTAATAAGTTTTTGTTTCTTTCTGTTATCCCTATTGTCTCTTTTGTTTAAGCAATATGAGATATTAGGCTCTAAAACAATTCACAAATGACAAAATAGTTTTGCTACAACTGAACTGAGAAGTGTGTGGCAGATCTGGGTCTTTGTAGTCATCTCGCTATTTACTGTTATCTGTCAAATGGGATCAGTAATAAACCTCTCTGAAAATCAGAATTTGTTCTCTTATGAAAAGTAATAGACTAAAAATAAGTTAATGAACAGATCGTCCAGAGCAGCACATTTGTTATTATTTCATCATTTGAGATGAAGAAGGATTCCACTTTGAAAACAGATGGCGTCTGACATGCGTGTATTTATTCCAAAACTTATATTTTCTGCAGTTCTCAACTGCGTGCTTTCCAGTGCAAATAAACAGTTGTAAATATGTAGGGGAACGTAATGAAATGCAACAGCAGAAAAGCCAGAAGTCAGCATCGTTGAGAGCCAGCTTTAGCAGCGTGCATTTCTCCATTCCAGTGTTTCAGCATTGGCAGTGCTGCAGCCATGAATTCAAGTTGCTGTGCAGATTCATGGCCTTCATCAAAATTTCATTATCAGAAGTGGGATAGTGAGGGTCACCAAGATGAGCTTGAAAACACTGGGTACAGAGTTTTGTATCTCAAAATATTGCTCTATATCTGTTAAAAAAAAAAAAAAAAAAGTGAAGAAAAGGGCAAGTGAGATTTGTCTTCAATTTAGGGCTACAAATAAGAGATGTACAGGCAATCTGCTTCAAGTTTATGTCATTAAAGTCTCTCGTGTTTATTTTCCAGAGAAAACAAGCACAGTTCTATGAAAACATTGTGAAAGTGATAAGACCAAAACCAGATTATTTTGCTGTTGGATACTATGGCCAGGGATTTCCGACTTTTATAAGGGTAAGTGTGCACCTTCATCCACAGGCAGTAGTCTGATTTGACCGTGTTGTGTTGCAAGTGCATTGCTGTCAGTGTGTTATTTACTATCTGCCTAACCTCGTGGTTGTTTCCTAGGTATATAAAACAATCATCTGCTTTTTATTTCCTATTTCCAATATGGAATGGTTTCATTTTAGTAGACAAACTTTTTCTTCCAAAATACCCAATACTTTATACTTCTCAAATGTTCATATCACTAGAAATGTAGATATAGTTACCCTAATCTGTAAATCGGGATAGGAATCAGCATCATCAGAGACAGAGAAATGTTTGCTGGACAGGAACAACAGAGACCCCAACCGTATGTGATTGTGTTTTCATGTGAGTTCCCTTTACAGCACAGTCTAGAAATGAGTATCAAAAATGTGTTTGATACCTTAAATGCAATCTTTTCTCACGAATTTTCACAATCTTTGCCAGATTAAAGCATGTGTCACTTAGACTTGCTTTACCATCATCAGCTAATAACATTCCTTTTTTTTTTTTTCTACTGACACCAGAATTGCTACGGAGTTGAACTGATGGTTGAATAAGGATGGGGAGTTAACACCTCTGAATTTCATCTCTGCAGTGAATCTCAGGACTCTGCCATTTTTCAGTCTATGACATGGAAATAACACACTGTATTTTTATCCACTCTTCTGCTCACATCTTTCTTTAAAAATGAGGATTTGGGGCTTGGAAAGAGTCTCTCTCCAAACCCCTGTGGAAGAGTTCCAGTAGATTAAGACCTTTCAAGAAGCAGAAGATTTCTTATGTTCCAGGATAGACTCAGAGATGTTGTCTTAGGCCAGGGCTAGCAGCAGGTTTCCTGCTGTGTGAGAGAGGAGTTCCTGGCTGTGGCTATATTGGCTTCAGGTTAACTCACTCCAATGATGGAAGTTCTTGCATCATCTCATGAAGCTGAAAACGCCTGTGGTTTTTCATATGCCCAGATTTGCTGTAATGCAGGTGCACTTTACCACCGATAGACGCTGTGAAGTGCAACAAATTCTCAGCTGAGCTGCCCAGGTGAAGGCCGTATTGTGCAGCACCCATTGTGTGCAAACTGTCAGGCAAAAAAGCTGGGAGCTGAGCTCAGTTGGGAGCCCACTGCCTGGTCTCCAAAACACTGTTGGACAGCCCTTACCAAAGGGACTCTGGGGCCCAGGGAAGTGGCAGGGTCAGCAGCTCCCAGAGCTGCCCTGCAGCATATGAAGTGCAGTTCTGCAAACTGACACAACCATATGTCAGGAACAGATGCAAATGCATGATGCTGTGCAAGCTGATGTGGGTTTGGGATCAAAAGGCTGATGCTAAAGAGATGTGATGTGAAAAAAACAAGAATGATTGTGGTGCTGGAAGTACACGTAATGTACATGTAATGTACATATAATGTATTTTATCAAGTGTCAGAGAAGAAAAATAGGATGTGTTAGGCAGCAAAAACATTAATAAGAATTTTTTAAAATGTTTGTTAATGATCTCTTATGTTTTACCATGCAAGGAGCATTTATTCCCTTATAATATTCCTGTAGGGAAGGCTTGCATTAACAGGAATCTCCGAAGTGATGAACACACAATAAAGAGCTGGATAACTTTGCAAAGGAACCCACTGCCACCAGTGAAATTTTGTGTCCTGTGCAGTTGCTCACAGTTGCTACCAGCATGATCACTGGTAGCACCCACAGTCTTCTTAACAGAGTCATTTACTGCTAAAATGGCATTCTTTTGTCTCTGTGCTTTCCTCTGCCGTTCTTGCTTGCTGACATTAATACCCTTTAGTAAATGTACTCATAGGAAAAGCCTAGTTCAGCTACTTACATCCATTCCATTATCTATAGAAGGTGGATGAGAAGGATGACAGAGGGAGGTCTTGGATTTGATGGACTTTATTTGTCTTAATAAGTTTTCAGGGCGTGTCTGTTGTATAGCTCCTTGAAATCATGTGTTTGGGTCCCATTGAATCCATTGTACATAAACCTAAAAATAAGCCTGTGCTTGGGGATCTGAATACCAAGACACAGTTATGGAGAGACACCTGTGCTTTCTTGAGTGGATGTAAAGTATTTGTCATCTATTGATTACATCCCAGTGTAAAAGCATCTCTCTGACCATCACTGGAGTCAACGCTTCTGAGATCCCAGTTCATTACTGGTATGGGGACTTCACCTCTCTATTTGTTTCCAGAACAAAGTCTTCATTTACCGGGGAAAAGAGTACGAGCGGCGCGAGGACTTTGAAGCCAGGTTGTTAACTCAGTTTCCCAATGCAGAGAAAATGAAGACAACGTCTCCACCGGGTGACGAGATCAAAAACTCCTCTGGCCAGTGTATCCTTGGATTGCAGGGCAGCTCCTGCAGAGAGGGGTTTGCTGGCAGCAAGCTGCTGCACTTTTCCCTTCGTTGGAGCACCGTGTTAATCTTGTTCTTTCACTGTGTTCCTGTTGAACTACCTGTGCTGCAAATTGGAGATTGTCTTTTCAGTTCTTAACCCGTGCTTTCAGATATCCAGTGCTTTACTGTGAAGCCAAAGCTTGATTTGCCACCCAAATTCCACAAGCCGGTGTCAGAACAAATCGTGAGGTGAGTTTTGATGGTTTTGCCAAGTTAATCAGACTTCTTTCTTAGCACTAAGACCTGTTTTCAAGCACTGGAATAGGTTCCCCAGAGAGGTGGTTGAGTCACCATCCCTGGATGTGTTTAAAAACCATTTGGATGTGGTGCTCAGGGACGTGATTTACCAGAAGGTTGTTAGTTAGGGTAGTGTGGTTAGTTTGCAGTTGGACTTGATGGTTTTTGAGGTATTTCCCAACCTGAGTAACTCTATGATTCTTCTTGTTGTATTTTGAACATATACAGAGCCAAGGAGTGTACGGATACAAGCATGTTTCATAGATATTCTTCATATTAGGTCAGATTCTGTCAAACTCATGGGGTAATAGTGATACTATAAATATTTGATACTTACACATAAGCTTTTTTCTAGTAGTGTTAAGCAGCAAATCCTAAACAGATACCAACTGATTTTGATTGTGCTCTTCCCCTTTTTCAGCTTCTATAGAGTGAATGAAGTCCAGCGGTTTGAGTACTCACGGCCCGTTCGAAAGGGAGAGAAAAACCCAGACAACGAATTTGCGGTAAAAGAAAAACCTTTGAATTTGAACCTTTTAATTTGAGCATTTTTCTTGTTTATTCCCCTGCATTTTTGATAATCTGAAGTATTTGTTGTGATTTGTTTACTTGACCATATATTGAGAGCTCAAATCTGATTATTTTTCATACAAGTTCAATTCTTAAAAAAGCATCTCGTTTTATACCAGCAGAAAAAAAATAGACAAAGTTGTGTTTAGTTTGTTACGAAGACGGGTTGAGGGAGCTGGGTTGGTCAACCTGGAGAAAAGAAGGCTGTGGGGTGACCTCTTTGCAGCCTTCAGTACCTAAAGGGAGCCTACAAACAGGAGGGGAGTCAACTCTTTGAAAGGGTGGATAACAGCAGGACAAGGGGAAATGGTTTGAAGTTGAAAGAGGGAGGATTTAGGTTGGATGTCAGGAGGAAGTTCTTTACAGTGAGAGTGGTGAGGTGCTGGAACAGCTGCCCAGAGAGGCTGTGGATGCCCCGTCCATCCCTGGAGGTGTTCAAGGCCAGGTTGGATGGGGCTCTGGGCAGCCTGGGCTGGTGTTAAATGTGGAGGTTGGTGGCCCTGCGTGTGGCAGGGAGGTTGGAGATTCATGATCGTTGAGGTTCCTTCCAACCCAAGCCATTCTGTGATTCTGTGATATGATATGATTGTTAAAAACTAGTTTGAGACAGAAATTTAACACTGTTACAGCTGAAAAAAATAGCTATATCTTGCCACAGCGTACCGTGCTACGAAAATCCTTCTGGGGCATCTTCTGAAAACAATTTTTTTGCAGCAGTGCAATTTTTTTTTTAAAGAAAACCGTATGTTTCAGCTAATGGTCAATAAAACTCCCTTTGAGCACAGCTTGTATTCATCACAATGTTTAGAACAGGCTACATCAATTTGATTGTCCTTTTTTATGGTCACCAATTTATTCACAGTACCAGTAGGTGTAGTTAGTAGTGAAATAGCAGTAGCAGAATTTAAGAAATGATGCATTAACTTATTATTTTAAGGAAAGAACTTGGTTCTCTGTAAGTTGCAGGCTCTAATGTAATCCTTTTGTTAATAAATGCCAAGCACTTGGTTTCCTACAGACTGAGCATTCATCGAGAGACTTCTTCAGTGTCCCTGGCCTCTTTCACTGGCTTTTCTTTCAAAAATCATTAATTTGGTAACCTAAGTGGATTTAGCTGAGTAAGAAACCCTCTTTTTATGGAACTGTGATGCCAGACCTCAGTTCCACTGCTTACAGTATGAGTATACATAAAAAATCAAGTATATCGAACTCACTTTGAAAGCTCTTCTGTTAATGGAAGATGGAGTAAATAGTTCAGATTTTTTAGAAGCCCCATCATAAATAAGAGGAACTACCAATTGTTCCAGTTGTAACAAATCAGATCAAGAGGTGTTTTGGTCAGCTCCAAGGTCAGGCCCAGGTGCCCAAGGCTTTACCCTGGTGGCTCCTGAAAGCCTCCAGGATGGGGAGGACACAGCCTCTGTAGGGATGTTGTCTCTCTGCTGCACTTTCCTCGCATCCAAGCGATGTGGTTTGGTGAAGGATGGTCCATGAAAGTCCCAGAAGGTACGTAGGAGAACGTCACTTTGGTCAAACATCTGTGTCTTCTAACACAGTGCTCCCCTGTTGGTAGGAGAGCATTCTTTTCTCTCATGAAAGTATATCAGTGTCACTGTGCCAAAGTGACCACAGATTTAAATCATCACTTTTCCGTCATCTCCCCACGCAGATTCTATCTGAAATTTCCCTCTGGCTTCGTAATGTCTGTCAGATTGCAGGTCTTTTGCCTCATGATAATGTTTTAAGTCTTTCTTAAGAGAACAGCTATCAATCTGGTAACGTGATGTGTACGTTTTCTTTGCAGAATATGTGGATCGAGAGAACCATCTATGTGACAGCATACAAGTTACCAGGGATTCTGAGGTGGTTTGAAGTCAAATCAGTTTTCATGGTGAGTTCAGTTTGGTTTTACTGAGGTTACATAAGAGAAGGGGGCTTTTATACAGCCAGGGAGCATTTATATTTCTGTGTGACTGTGCTTCTGTGAACAAGCAATCAATGTGACTGTATCTGCTATCCTAAGACAAGGGGAACCTGCTTGCAGAGGATGCTGATTATTGACTAGGGGTGACTAAAGTAATGATTTCCACTCCTGATACAAGGTAGTGCATGCTGAACCTTCTGGACCTTTAGGGCAAGGTCTGATAAAGTACTTGAAGTACTTCTATAAAGCATTTCCATCTTTCAGCAGGTGAGCCGTTACAGCCTGTGGCTTAAGCCACATGCCCCAAATGAAGAGGGCACCGAGGTGTTGCAGGGGAACCCTGCTACATGAAAATGAAACCAGTCTGAATTTTGGAAAAGGGCATTTTGGTATTCTTATTGTGATTGCTTCAAAATATGCCATGAATTGAGTTCTTTCTGTGTGTCTGCATTACTTCTGTTCTTAGCATTTGCACTTAAAGATTGTTTTTGTTTCATTTCTGTAGTTGGCTAAAATACACCCTAGCAACCTCACCAAGCAGCTCAAAAATAGGCATTCCTCTGTTCTACCATTTAGACTGTTCAGATAAGACGTATCCATTAAGTGCCTTAAATATTAAATTATTCTTATGCAGCTGTAATTTTTTAAGTAGCAATAAAAGCATTGTTACTGCAGTTTTTAATTCTCTCTTGTGAGGCTTATTTTTAAAGGAAAAGAACAATTTGCATATGATTAATTAAAACCTTTTTCATTGCTCCATTGAGGATATGTTGGACAGTTGTATTTAGATGATCAGAAGTAAAGCAGAAAATTACTACGGTATCTATAGTAACAGAATATGAATGTGATGTTTGACAGTCACGAGCATCTGAATAAAACGGGTTGAATTTTTAATAAATTTTGTATTTTCAGTGTAATCCCGATAGGGAAGATGGTGTTTATCTTTGTCCTTGGAAAAAGTGTTGTTCGTAGAGGCTGGCAAATCTGATGGAAGTCTCTTTTCCTTACAAGTTAGGAGCAGCCTGATAGCAAGCATTTTGTGCACATGCACCTTGAACACCGTGCTTGTCACAGGCATGCACATAAACCCTGTGCGAGCACCTTCTATAAGCTTGCTGTAAGCAAGGATCACATTAGTCACATAGTTGGAAAATGATACCAGAATGGGCCTTAATAATATATGGGAAGACAGCGAGGGATGACTTTTGACCTAGCTGTGGCATAGCTGCTGCAAAATTGGTATTGACTTTCTTCAGGATTCCTGTCAGCTGAAATGCTAGAAGCACAACCACTGAATGTTCATGCCTGTAATGCTACATTTGGGTTATGGATACGAATATTATTGATGTTTTACTAAGTGCAGTGAATTAAAGTAGCTTCGCACATTTCATATTGTATTGATCAAACCAGCGTATCTTTGAAGGAAGAGGTGAGATGCTAAGGGGGAACTAAGACATTTATTAAAGGCAATTCGTTGTGTTACACAAACAATGGAAACATGCAGAATTTCCTTTAATCTGTTTGTGGTTGTTTTTTGGTTTTTGTTTTTTTTTAATTACTTCTGAGAACTCGGTAGCTAAACTGTTTTTGTTGGCTGCCAACAAGGAATTAATTGTATGCATTCATTGTTCTGTATCTGATTTGGTTTAGCTGGACACAAATAGTTGTAGGGAAAAAAACTGCTGAGGCAGCCACTGAGTGAGAAACTGTACTTTGAATTATATGTAGTTAAAAAGCCTAAGCATTATTCTGTGTATTTTTATGTTTAACTTTTAAAGTGTTGCAATGTATGAGCATAGCATTTTTTACCATGAATAGATTGTGTAGCACACAGAGATAGCAAGCTACCTAGGCTCACAGTATATGTGTATTTTTTAATAAACAGCTCTCAAGAAGGTCCAGTGCACAGCAGCACACAGAAGTGGGATGGGAGCTGCAGCTCTGCGTTTAAAATGTAAAGGGGAGCAGGGGAAGAAGGCAGGCTGAGAAAGCAAGCCATGATTACTGATACAGAGAAGTTAGAAAAGATGTCAGTCAGCTCAATGAGTGCTAATTTCTGTAGATATTCGAGAGCTTTGAAAGCAATGGTTCATCAACAAAATATTTCCTCGTTGTAAGCCCATTAATAAAAATGACAGAATCCTAAATTTAGCGCACGATGTTCTTTCCAAATGAATATGATCTTCATTTTCCCTGTCCAAATGTTGCTGATGGCAGCCCCAGCTCAGAGAGGTGGTCAGCTGGCGCTGTCTCAGCCCGCTCTGGGCCATGGCTGTGCAAAGGCACCCAGCTTGCTGCCCTTCCAGAACTATCCACCAGGCAGACCTCTAAAGATGCTAATTAAAACACCCTTGGTGTAATCACATGGCAGGTGTAAGAGTAACAAGGAAAGAGATTTGATTATAAGTGCTCCTCAGAAACGTGGTTAGCAACTGATAGCCAGGTAGAAGTGCTTCTTTGTTTATGTAGCATTTATGTAAATCAGGCTGTAATCAAATATACACTTGCATTTTCCTCGTAGGCCTCAATTAACCTTCCTTTTCTATTCCTATACACATATATTTTTAATGTAAGTAGGCTATGACTTAAGGCTTCCATTAAGGACTGCCTACACTGTGGGTTGCTGCTAATTAGTCATTTTTGGCTCATTCATGAAATGGGCCTATTTTGGCAACATTTTAAATATTTTAATACTTCTTCTTTCAGAATGAGCAGCTGTCATGCTGAAAGATGCAGTGACCAATAAATAAAAAGATGTATTGACCAATAAATAATAGTTGGAGATCAGTCAATTAAAATAAAGAAAGTTTTGCTCGGTATAAGAGCTAATTCACCCCATTAAGACATCTGAAGATCTGTCTTCAATGAAGTCTGCACTATGTGAAAAAGAAAATTTCTTACTCATTATCTAAGATAGGAGGAAGAAAATGAAACGCCGTGGAGAAAAGGCACTGTAGATAGCACAGAAGCCATCTCTTCAACATGTTAAACTCCATTTCCTTGGATACGTACCAAAATAATCACTGCAAAAATACCTTCTTGATTTTTGAGCTTCTTAGGATTACGTTTTTCATCAGAAAATCCACATTAAGTCATCATTTCTTTCTTACTGTTACATTAAGCTGGATTCTTTGTGCTGCTAAAACTCACTGATCCATAATCTGTGATATTCTCCATAATCCTCTGCAAGCCTCCCATGATTCTTGTCAGAGCCTTTCTAAATGTTTTGCTCTGTTGTGCTTTGAGATGTAATCTGTACTACAGCAACGAAATGCATTCAACTTTTTCTGCAGATACCATTTATCAGTTATCTCAGTATCTCCACAGATAGCATTCAGTGCAGTATATAGACACCAAACATTTAAGTGGGGATGTGGTTAGTGGGCATGGGGGATCTTAGTGGCCTTTTCCAACCTTAATGATTCTGTCAGTGTCTGAAGCCAGCCTTTTTGTTAACTATCTGTTAAAATATCTTTCTGGGAGTGCTTCTGAATGCAATGATTTGATGGACAACCAGTTCCATGGCAGGTTAAAAACTCTGCTCCTTAATTAAAGCATCCTTTTGCTTTTATTTTAGGTTGAAATTAGTCCACTGGAAAATGCAATAGAAACCATGCAGCTAACAAACGATAAGATCAATAACATGATTCAACAACATTTAAATGATCCAAATCTACCCATTAACCCTCTCTCTATGCTGCTGAACGGCATTGTGGATCCTGCAGTGATGGGAGGTTTCACCAACTATGAGAAGGTAACATCAAACTGTACTGTCTTGCAGCAGTTCACCTCTTGGAAGCTGTGCACCTCATCTTTTAGTACTGTGTTTTTGTGTAGAGACGCTTTGTGAGCCTCCCCTAATAAATGCTTTGGAGAACGTTGCTTAAAACTGTATCTTTGTTAGGATTTTCTGATATTTGTGGATGCATTTTTTGGCCTTTCTAAATTTGAAGTGAAGGATGATACGCTTGGCTTCAGGAGTGCTTACATAGGAATGGGGCAGGCAATTGCTTGCTAGAATTACCAAGTGAGATTGATGGCATTTTCAGTGTGTGCTCTCATGTGCTTGGACATCAGATCTGAAGCAGGAATTTCTGAGTGAACTTCAGTGACCAAATAACTGGCTGCAATTTTCTCCATTGCTTTCAGATGCATGAGTTTTTTAAGGATTAATCAAGTGCTAGAGACTTTCTGAGCTGCTTACCAGTTGCAAATATATCTAAATAATCTTAACTTCATGTTACAACATTAGCTTTTAAAGTTATAGGTGAGAAGATATGGGAAACTGTGTAAACCCCATCTCTTTCTTGCTCATGTTTTGAACCTTAATCATATTTTGCTGGCGTACACAAGCAGCATGTATTTTGTAACATACATGGAGAAAAATACATGCTGGTTGGCATGTCAGTGGCTTCATCCATTCCTGTCCTTCTGTAACTGTCACGCATTTCATCAACTGAAATTTCTTATGTCCTGGGAACTGCAAAGAAGCAGCTTCAGAGCTGTGCCGAGCAGAAGTCCTCTTGGTGTTGCCCATGAGATTTGCTCTTGTCTGCCATGTGCTCATCCACCCGCTTTGCTGATTGTGAAGGATTGATGCACCAATCTTAAAACTTTAATAAATTATGCATGTTTTCCTAGTTTTTCCACTTGTGTTTTTAGCTACTACTGCTCTTCTGCAGAACTTTCGGGTTGACTCATTTATCTTTGCTGCAGGTGATCTTTCCATGGCTGTAGATGTTGATTCATTTTCTGAGAAAAAAAAAACCCTTGTTTTTCTCTCTTGACTAGGCTTTTTTTACTGAAAGATATATGCATGAGCATCCGGAAGATCATGACAAGATTGAAAAACTGAAGGACCTGATAGCTTGGCAGGTAAGGATTCCAAGTCCTGTTGGCCACACGAAGGCAATTTAGTGCCACTGTTGAGAAAATTCAGACATCAAACCATTTACTCTGCTTCTTTGTCATGTAAAACTGACTTAGAGTTTGAGCTGAAGTTCATCTTCTCGGATCTGACATCATTTGTCATTTGACAAACCCACAAGGATCAAATATGATTAACCTCTTTTTTTCCCCTCTTTTTTTCTTACTTTTTTTTTAGCCATAACACAGTGACAATGTCTCATGTTGCTCAAGCAAGAAAGATTTTGTAATCACGTTGGTTGCCATTATTAGCAATTAAGCTTTGCATTTTAACTTTCTAAGGCTGATTTTAACAACATTTTGGCAAACATTCAGGTTAAATGTTTAATACTGAGTCCCTCCTCCTGTGCACATGCTTTGTTGCAGCATTTCTTCACATGTTCACTTCTTTCTTCCAACAAGACGTTTTCTGTTTGTAAATATTTGTAAATATGTACCTGTACATAAAATGTACCTGTACATTTTAGCACAGAATATTATATATGAGAATAAAAAAACTGATTTATGTGCAAAATAGTAAAATTAATGTGGACACTGTGGAGTCATCGCTTCGTTTGCTGTATAACTTCACATAATACTCAATAATGTGATATGTATAGATAGATATAGATATGATAGTATTCATGATTCACTAATGCCACATCATAGAGTGAAATTACCTGATATCTCCTTGGTGGTATATTAGAGTAGGAATGATTTAAATCTAAGATCACACAGATTAATAATTCTGAACCAGCAAAAGAACGCAGATTTCAGTTCAATGCCTTAAACAAAGCAGGAACCTCCTTGCATAAAGAACAGCATTTATATGTACTGAAGAATATTTTGCAAGACAAACAGGAAACAATTCTGGTTTTATTCCAAAGTCATATGCTGGACACTTTTCAGAGGTCTCAAGATAATTTTATGATAACAAGAAAAAGTACCAATGTGACTGGAACTGTTTTTCCCTTAGAAGAACAAAGTACATAGTTGCCTTTTTATATTCAATTTTATTTTTCTAATAAAGGCAATAATTTACATTTCTATAGGATTCAGTTTTAAAGGTAACAGAAGCAATGATAGAGAATTCAAAAAAGAAAAGAAGTTTTAAAAAGGAAAGAAAGAAAGAGGAGAAAACACCCTCTGAAGGCCAGAAAGCTATCACTGAATAGCAACTCTTTGGGTCTGAAAAAAAGATATTTATTTATTCATTTTTCTCTGAGCTTTTACAGAAGATTAGATTTGAGGAGCTTTAAGTTCTATAGAGGAAAATAATTTGATCCCAGAAGACTGACTTCATGTCAGCTCTCTCCCTTTGCCTCTGATAGAGCTACTTCAGATGAATTCCGGCACAGATTCACTTTGGTGATGTGTGTTCAAATAGCATTACAATTTGAAAATATATATCGAACCTAATCACACTGCTTTTTTAATTAGACTCTGGTTTTAAGTACATAATATCCCATCAGTGCTCTGAAAAAGAAAAAAAAGAGGCAGGAAGATGGAGCAAAGTGATCAGAAGAAACTGTTTTATTTATCTGAAAAGGTGCAGTCATTTCTGAGTGGAAGTCAGCACTGAGTCTTGTGTACATTCAGTGTATCCTAAGGCTTAAATATATTTCCAACATAATGTCAGTGTTCAGAACACATGATAACTTGATGGCAGCGGGGAGGGGAGCTGGTGTAATGAGCAAGTTGTTATGGAAACATTCCAAACGAAGGCAGTGGTTTGTTTTCATCAATGGCTTGACAGTGATTGAAAGCCAAAATGAGTTTTCATTTTTCAATAATGTTGGTTCTTGGAGTTTTATAATCACACAGAGATTTTCTTTATGCTCTATAAATCAATCTGGGTATATGAAATAGTCTGACAGTTGTATTATCAGCTGACTGTTTAAATTCATTTTTTCTGTCCCTTCCCCTGCCTTTGTCTCAGTTGTGCTTTGCATTTTGTGCTCTTACAATTCCCATAAATTTCAATTACACAGTAATGATTTTAATTAAAATAATTGTTTCTCTCCACTGTGTTTTCGTATAAATATCATTACTAAAGCAAAGTCCATTTTTACCCATCTTAGTCCTTTCTCCCTTGAAAAATTAGTTCCCGTGTAACTGTATCATTTCAAGCTGCTTATGTTAATGAAATGAATAACTAATGTTGGTCACTTGGCATTTAGCTGCTGTATTTACAGCATAAAAAACCAACGTCATAAAGATTTGATACTCCTTCTACGTTGCTAAAACAAAAAAATAAAATGGTAGCATTCACAGCCTGAACTTTGCAAACACACTTCGTGTTTCAAGGCCAGGCTGGATGCGGCTCTGGGCAGCCTGGGCTGCTGGTTGGTGACCCCGCACATAGCAGGGGGTTGGAACTGGATGAGCATTGTGGTCCTTTTCAACCCAGGCCATTCTGTGATTATATTAGCATTTGAGATGATGAGAGATTTTAAGCTGTTAATTAAAATGCATGTACCTTGTTCATAGTTTTTGACAGCAGATCAAGATTTTAAAGGGGAAAAAAAAAAAAAAATTAAAAAATGAATAAAATCAGGGACTAATATTAAGTTGCAGTGCAATTTTCAAATTAACAAATGGAGCCTGGTGGCAGAAATGTGATTTTGAGCTGGTTTCCCCTCTTATTTGCCTCCTTGTTTTCCAGTCCAGTTACTTAATGCGACCTTTGCTGCTTCCTTCCCCTCTCAAAAGCTCAGGTTACCCTCTAGGATGTTATGAAATGAAGCCATAAAAAGTAACGCAGCCCGACTCACTCCTCAGCAGGAAAATGAATGGACAGGACGAGCAGCATGGCAGCCTGCCTCTGTCTCAGCATCCTGCAGAGGTTCATGCGGCTTTCAAGTTCAGTGATATGTAACAAGATTTCCCTTTGCCAGTGGCTGGAAATGAGGAGCTAGAATTTGGCAGCTAGCAGAGGAAGTTTGCTTCCATTGCAGAGTAACAGCCCCTTTCTTCTCAGTGCCTTTCAGCCTCCATCCCAAGGCTTGTTTTGTGAAGGGTTGTGGTGGGTTGTGTTAGCGTGAGGGTAGGATGGTTAGGTTGTGGTTGGACTCGATGGTCTTTAAGGTCTTTTCCAACTTGAGCAATTCAGTGCTTCTGAGCACTTGGTGCCTCCCCGTGCCCATTCCCTGAGCAGCGCTTGTGTTCCTCAGCCTGCTGTACACCAGAGGTGCAGCCCTGCTTACCACCTTCACTCTGGCTGCACCCACAGCTTTTTTCTTGGCTGGGCCTTTCCCCTGCCAAAAACCACATCCTCTGCTTCGTATCCCTTCATTTTTTAAATCGGAGATGCCTGTTCCCTAGGACAGGCTCATTGATGCTCGTAAGAATCAGCTCTGAGCCGGAGCCTCGCACCCCGTCTGGACTTCATCTTGGCCATTTGATTTTCTAAACCAGACCCCATTCAAAAAGCCAGTGGGTTCCCTTAAATAAATGCACAACGTGACCACTTGCCCTCTCAAAACAGCAGGGTCAGAATGGGGCCTGGTGACGCTGAACGACTTGAAATTCATTTACTTATTTTGAGCAGAGAACTTTTCCAGGTTGTAACTTAAATTCTATGGAGTGACTGTCCATGCAGCTACCAATAAAAGTGGCTGCAGTGAAAAGTGCTGTCAGTGTTGGGACTTCTTTTGGGTGTATTTTAGGAAAAGGAATGGTGTCCGTTTAAGTGGTGCCCAAGCAGAGAGCCAGCTTGGTAACATTTCTTGAGTTTGTTCATCTGTAGTTTGTCTGTCTTTATTATTCTCCTTACTGATAAAGCTACTTGTTCTGATTGCTGCTCAGTCTTACGAGAAAAGTCTGTTTTTAATCAGTGTCATGATTTAATTATGAATTATTAAGAAGCAGCCTCTTAGCTTGGTTGCTGCAGAGGATACCTAAGTCAGAGTCAGAGCACTGTGTGGGCTGGAGCGGACCTGGAAGAGGAAATATTTTTCATAAGCTGCAGATAGAGAACTCTAATGGTATATCTGGGTTGCTGTGGGAATGAAGATGTCTCTCTTAAAACATTTTAAAAGGTCAGCTACACCTCCACACTATGAACTAATTATATAAACCTGTGTTGGCATGGGTATTTTGTGACAGAAGTCTTGCATATAAATGATTATTTTCAGTTACAAAAAAAAGGTCTGATTTAATTTTTCCTCTCCTGTTTTGTTCCCAAAGAAAATCAAATATGTTTTTTTTCTAAGGGGAAACGTAGCTTTCAGTATATAAAACTATATAATTTATTAATAAATATTACTCTGCAATATATACTTGTCCAGGGATGCTGCTCGTTTGCAGCTTTAGAAGAGCATTTACTAAAGAAAGCACACAAATATTTTTTCCTTTGAGGTTTTATATTCTTTGAACCTGGGAAAGGAGGGGTTTTAATAACCCAGTGTGCGAGTCGTCATTCATCAGTTTGCCATTTGAAAGTGCAGCAGGTATTGGGGTTGTGAATGTGGCCTGATAGGAATATTGTGCTGCCAGGTGAATTCAGCTGCTCCTCTGCTGTATGAGGATGGGGCAGAATATGGGTATATTAATTCTGAAGGACTGCAGGTAACAATTGAGAAAAGGAAATCAGATACAACATACTTCTTAGACTTTTTTTTTTTTTTACTATGTTGTGTTTCATAGACAGTGGCTTTCATTATTGCTGATATTCTACAAGATCTTTCCCTCCTCGTAAAACAAATGCGGGACTTTTGCCTGTACCATCAATGGGAAGGACTCTGTGCACTAAGGGCTGTGTGTTGTGCTTTGCAGATCCCATTCCTGGCAGAGGGCATCCGCATTCATGGTGAGAAGGTGACAGAGGCACTGAGGCCATTCCATGAGCGGATGGAGGCTTGCTTCAGGCAGCTGAAGGACAAAGTTGAGAAGCAGTATGGTGTCCGAGCTGTGGTAAGTCAGCTGCCAGCATCATGCTTCAAACAGATTGGGCATTTCTCTACACTGTAGGCAACTTTGAATTACTCTGTTTTCACTGATTAAAAAAGCAGTGTTGATGCAGCTGCGGGTGACCTCATTGCAGCCATCCAGTACCTAAAGGGAGCCTACAAACAGGAGGGGAGTCAGCTCTTTGAAAGGGTGGATAACAGCACGACATGGGGAATGGTTTCAAGTTGAAGGAGGGATGATTTAGGTTGGATGTCAGGGGGAAGGTCTTTACAGAGAGAGTGGTGAGGTGCTGGAACAGCTGCCCAGAGAGGCTGTGGATGCCCTGTCCATCCCTGGCCAGGTTGGATGGGGCCCTGGGCAGCCTGGGCTGGTGTTAAATGTGGAGGTTGGCAGCCCTGCATGCAGCAGGGGGTTGGATCTTCATGAAGTCCCTTCCAACTCAAGCCATTCTGTGATTTAGTTCCTTTCCAGATGTCAGAGCCGTACAGGCCTGCAGTGATGTGCAGCCTGCATCTTGGATTTTCACACACCTGGCACTACCCTAAATGCAGGCAATAGATAGCTGCTCCTCTTGAGGGTATAGTGGTGCTGGAGTTGATGCTTTTGCCATTCCATCAAGTGATTTTCAGTTTCTGCTTCATTTTAAGTCAGAGAATAGAAGTTGGTGGTGTTTCCAATGATTTGTTGTTTCACTTTTGAGTGTAACCCATAGAGAAAGAAGGCCAAAAGCCAGCATACAGCTTCCTAATTGAGAAAGTAATTGACGATGCTGTCAAAAGCCACACAGTTTGCATGCTGTTGTATGAATCAGTTTGAATAAACAGGACCCAAGAAGCAAATGGTTAGAGTTGCTCTAGGTCTGAGTGCAGAGCTCTGTCCTAACAGTGCACTGAAGACTGCTGGACTTAGTTTTATCTTCATCTACTGGAAGAACTGACAATGTCTCCTTCAAAGATTGATTTCATTTTTTCTATAGCAATGACTTTTTTTGTAATAGGACAACTGAGATCTTATGTGGAGCTTACCAGCCTTCATAGTGTCCTTCTACATGCTGCTCCATTAATAGTCCTTTAGATCACTTCTTCCTAATACACTTAGGTAGAGGAAAAGATCAAATAATCATTTATTCCCTAGGAGAACAGAAGTAATTGACATTAATGACACTTGCATGCCAGTCACTTCAGCAATACACATTTACATCACCAGACAGATGACTGGAAATTCATACACAGGTGGTGTTATCTTCCTCATTTCGCTCTGCCCACCAGTAAGAATTGTCAGGATTGATGGAGCTTTATCGCTTCTGTCTTCTCTGTACAATGTCAATTTGCCAGTAGTTGACAGGGTGAAAAATCTACCTGTAATTAAACAGCGTGAGATTTGTATTTGTTGACTGAAAGAGTTCAATTATTTTATGCATATATCAGTTATTAATGACTAACAAAGCTTGTATAAATATTCAGAACTCTGAAATTGTCTGCGTGAAAAAAATAAACCTTCCATATATTTTCTTCTTCACCTGGATGTCACTCTGTCAACTGGCTCTCCTGACTCAAAGCTCCTCTTACCGGTGTGGTTGGGTTTTGATTTTCTTTTGTTTATTTTGTTTAATTTTGAAAAACAAAAACAGAAGAAAACTTCACCTAGCATTTTCTATAGGATTGATCTCCTTGTTGTTAAGCAGAATGCGTAATGAACATAACGTGGAAATAAAACCATTGAACCTTTCTGCGTTGCTTTTGGAGCCAGATGTCAGCTACACCGTGACTTAAAAAGTAAACTCACATCTCTCATATGTTGCTTTGTTGTAGCCTTCCAGCCTAGATGACAGACGAGGCAGTCGGCCAAGGTCCATGGTGAGGTCTTTCACGATGCCATCGTCTTCAAGGCCGCTGTCAGTTGCCTCAGTGTCATCCATCTCCTCAGACAGCACTCCTTCTCGGCCGGGCTCAGATGGGTGCGTAAGGAGCGACCATGCAGGGCTGTGTCTTGTAAAGCAAGATTTGGTGTGCAAATCTTAGGATTGTCGCCACCCCACAGGCAAAATGCCAACAGAAAAAGATAGAAATGTTTATCTCAAAATAGATATATATATATTTTAAAAAAAAAAAAAAAAAAAAACAAAAATAAATGTAATGCTGCTTCTGGTACTCTTTCAAACAAAGCTCCCTAAGCATTCAACCCAGATCACCAGCACAACAGGAGATAAGTTTTCTCGTTTTGAACTATTGCAAGTGTAATTGTTTGGAACCGATCGCTTGCAAAGTTCGTGATGAGATGAGCTCAGCCAGTCTTGTAGCAGTAAACAGGTGGGGCTCAGGAGAAGGAAGGGATTAGCTGCCTGCTCAGTCATTTCTTCTCACCCATGCTGCCAGAGGGAAAGCTGCTTATGGCAAGATTGTACTTCAAGAGTTATCAAGATATTTCACATGAGAACTGGGAATTCTGTTGATAAGCCCTGTCTCGCAGTCACATCCCTCAAAAGAAATAATCTGTTTTCTTCCTGGGCTTTCCGCTCAGCCTCAGAACTTCCTTTTCTCTCCTCCTCCCCCCAGGCATATTCACAATCCAAAAACTCAATATTTGACCAAGGCAGCAGTGTTGTAAAAGCCTCCTGAAGGGCTGCTAACTTGCAGAGATGTGCTAGAAATGTCAGTGCCCCTCGTGCACCTTCAGAGGAAGTTATTACCTGACTAGAGAGTAAAAGCATCAAGTAAAATTAAGTACAGCGCCCAAGGACCAACATGATACTTACCTTGATTACAAGCAGTTTATGCACACATTGGGAATGAACTGCAAACAGAGCAAGGTTCAGATCTCATTACATTACCCTCTGTAACACATGCACAGTGAATCATGTTTATATAAGCGTAGGACAGCAGAGCCAGTAATGCATTTTCACTAATTCAGCTATGGAAGTTGCCTTGCTGGAATTTCAGCATGCCTGCCATCCCATGTTACTGGGCATGTTATTTTCTTATTTCAGAAGGAAATGATTTTTTCCTCTTCTGTTCTTCATCTTCAATTCTTTCCCTTCCTGCCTCTTTCTCTTTTTCGCTTCGAAATCATTACCTGTATCTTTCTTTCTCCACTGAAAGCTGCTTTTGTAATTTTTGCTTCTCCATGCCAGCTTAAGTAGGTGTCAGTTAGGAGATTTTGAGGATCTAGTGAGTCCACTCAATATGTGCATAAGAGCAAAACTCATATGGATCACAGTGCAGCTCAGCTCCTGCTCTGAGCCCCTGGGCTGTGCAGCTGTAATACATGCAGAGAGGACATAGCTAACAAAGATCATCACTTAGAAGACATGAAGTGCTCATTTGCTTGATCAGTCGAGCAGGAGAAGAAAAATCATCAGATTTAAGTAATACAGTGGAAGAGCTCTAAAATGCAGATGACAATAAGAATGCTGTGGGTACTTTGTCACTCCTCACTTGGAAGGAGTTATGTGGTGTCCCAATCCAAAGTTGATTGGGTTTATAATCATGTGGCCTTTCTTACTTTCTGTTGGCCCAGTCTTCAAGATACATTCTTCCTAGACTGGAGATGGATGTTGGCTGGATGTTGTGCTGAGGGACATGGTTTAGTGGGAGCTATTGGGAATAGGTGCACGGTTGGACTGGATGATCTCTTAGGTCTTTTCCAACCTTGGTGATTCTATGATTCTATGAGATAGAGCTAAGAAAAGCAACTAAAAATGGAGCTGACAGTGCCTTACCCCTATCACCCACCCAACTTGTATTTTATACCATCTCCCAGCTGGCCCAGATTTCAGAGCCTTTTAACAATAAGAGCTCAAAGCAGACGTTGACGCAGTATCTGTTTTACAACTCCCAACTCTACGTATAAATAAACCTCTTACTTTAAAGAGAGACCTTTGGTTTAACCGCTGCTCAAAGTGGGACTGCTGAAGCACGGTTGCAGGCACTCACAGCACCAGCTGGGCAAAGGGGAGTCCCACCCCACCTGAGTGTTTTGAAAGGTCTCATGTACTTCCAGTACGAGCATGGCATGCTGGCCCATTTTTGTCACTGATACACTGCGTACAAATAATTAATAGTACTAATAATAGTAATGCCTAGAAGGGAAGCAATTAATCACTGTGTGAAGAGTGGCAATTCTTCTTGTAAACCTGCAAGCTGCCCTCAAGGCAGGGGCACAAGTGGGTGGCTGTCACTGCAATCCAGCACTGCAGGAACAGCCTGGGTGCACAGTTCAGGTGGCTAAAATAACTGCACTGTGCTGGGATGCCTGCACTCACATCCAGGCTTTGCCACTGACGTACTTTGCAGCCCTGAGTAAGTTGTTCCCCTTCCTTTTCTCTCTCTATAAAATGGGACAGAAGGTATTTTTTAGAGTGCTTTGATGCTGTGAGATAAGGAAACTCTGCCTAACAGCTAAGCTTGCAGTTTTCCAGCTCCTATGATTTTGGTTATAAGAGTAATGGTTTGGGAGGCTGTTGCCACAGGTTCTGCTTTCAGCATTTTTCCTTCAAATGAAACAGGAAAACATGCACTGAAAGTTGTAGCAACACCACCACCAAAACTGTCCCCGTGCAACACAGTGCAGGATAATTTGCTGCTAGGTGTCACCGTAGTGAAGGCGATAAAGAGAGCATCCCTGCAGGCTGTCTGAAATGTGAAGCCTCCAGTACTTCACAGTTGGCCTTCACACACGTGTGTCTTCATGGCACCCCAACTGCTACTCCAGTATTAATTGTAGAATCACTCGGGCTGGAAAAGACCTTAAAGATCATTGAGTCCAACCACGATCTAACCATGCTACCCTAACTAACAGACTAAATCACGTCCCTGAGCACCACATCCAAACGGTTGTTGAACACATCCAAGGATGGCGATTCAACCACCTCCCTGGGGAGCCTATTCCAGTGCTTAACAACCCTTTCTGTAAGGAAGTTTTTCCTGATATAAATTAGTAAGTACCAAGTTTTAAAAAGTTTTAAAGTTTCCTTGGTTGTTGTTCTTAAGATTTTTTCTGATGTGATAATTTGTGGCGTGCTCTTAAAATCCGTTGGTGTAACTTTAACTGGGTTGTGTTTTTAGTACTGTGTTTAGTTAACATGAATTTTAAAACGCTTTTGCTAAGAATATTTTAGCTAGTTAAGAGCAGAATGTCTCTTTGTATTTTACTGAAAGTAGTCCTTAAAAGTCGAGATAAAAGAAAGCTCCCTTTAAATTACTGAGCAAAAAATTGGCTGAAAAGAGCTCCTGTGTGATTTAGAATATTCTTTCACTATAATATAAAAGTTATTAAAAAAAAAAAAAAAAGTTTTACTTGAAAAATTCATGAAGCCCCTGAGGATTTTCTTTTTCTCTGAAGAGAAGAAGTCTGGCACTGTAGAGATTGCAGAGATGGTGGTAGTGCATGTCAGCCTTGCGTGTGTTTGCACACTTGGAGCACACGCCTGCAGGCATGGAGCAGCCATTCTTTAGAAAGTAACCTGGCTCCTCCTGACTGTCTGCACAGTCACTATTGAGATTCTTTGTAATGTCAGAGGGTGGTGAGGCACAGGAACAGGTTGCCCAAGGAGGCTGTGGATGCCCCATCCCTGCAGGCATTCAAGGCCAGGCTGGATGTGGCTCTGGGCAGCCTGGGCTGCTGGTTGGTGACCTGCACACAGCAGGGGGTTGGAACTGGATGAGCATTGTGCTCCTTTGCAACCCAGGCCATTCTATGATTCCATGATCTCATCCCCATCAGTGTGCGCTGTAGGTGAGTCTATCTGTGCATTCTTCTGTCAATATATATCCTAACAGTCTTTTATTACAGACAGGAATGGTTATTGTTTCTGTAATTATACCTCTATATTTCATACTTCAGTGCAGTGAATGGTGTGATGCTTTTTGCTCTTCCATGAAAACAGACTGTAATTTGGATGAGTTACGGGCATTAGAAAGCTTTTTGTGTTGTGCATGTTCTCACTACATCACTGCAAAACAGTGTCTCAAATGTTAACCTTCTTCTAGGGAATAAAAATATCTCTAAGAACCACAACAAAATGCCTAGGAGGAATTTGAGGACTTGCCTACTTTTAAATAAATCTGTACTTTTAAAAATTTTGATTTTTTTTTTTTAATTTATATTTTATTTAAATTTAAATGCTTTAAAAAAAAAAAAAAAAAAAAGTGAAATAAATCCTTGATGCTATTTGTAAACATGCAGACTGCCCAAGGAGCTCGGGTAGGGAGAGTGGTCTTTCCACCCTTCCTTGCACGGTGCTGGTCTCCGTGCCACCATGCATACCATGGCTGTGCTGAATTAGAAGCTCATTTTCATATAAACCTCATACAGAGGAACTCAGGAGTTTGTGTCCCTGTGAAATAGGAGATACACCACAGAGCAGGGAAATTGGTGTTACTGGTCCTGGAGCAGCTCTGCGGTCCGTTGTAAACGCAGGCGGTTCTGATTGTTCTGACCTTCTGCCCACACCTTTTCTCTCAGCCGAGGTTTACTGGATTAGGGAACCATCTTTAACCAAAGTGAGACTGCTGGGACTATGAAAATTAAAATGAGGCTTTTTGTAAAGAGCGTTTTATTGATCTAAGCTGCTAATTTTCCTTAGGTTTGTGCTTGAGCCCCTCCTGCCAAAGAAGATGCATTCCAGATCTCAAGATAAATTGGACAAGGATGACCTAGATAAAGATAAGAAAGAAAAAAAGAAAGAGAAAAGAAACAGCAAGCATCAGGAAATATTTGATAAAGAATTTAAGTCTACTGATATTTCTCTGCAGCAGTCTGAAGCAGTGATCCTGTCAGAAACGGTAACTTGAACACATAATGCTTTGCCCAATACTGAGCAGTGTTCTTTCTGGTTTTAAGTTAAAATGCTGATATTTGCAATCTAGTTTTAATTTAGTTTTTAATGTTTAAACAAAAAATAACTCTAATGGAGTGTGCTGTGTGGTTAATGTATTTGATAATGAATCAAGCATAGAGTTTATTTACAGAGTAAAAAAAAAAATCATGGTATCCTTTATGAAAATCTTCCCAAAAGCTACATGTGATCATTTGGTTAAAGGAACGGAGGTGTGTCTGAAGTAAAATAATGCTACCATCTTAGCAGCCTTTTGAATTTATGTTTCCCAGCAGATTGTGATGGGTTTTCTCGTATTTCAGCCAACCACTGCAAGATGGTTTTTGGTGGAAATGTTACAGGGTCATTTCGTGCATGGAATTTCGTGCTCTTGAAAGGCTGTTTTGAGCAGAAAATCGTAAGCAGTTCCACCGGTAGCTGTGTAAAGTATATTAACTACAGGACATATCTCTTTTAAGCCCTCTCTTCTTGGCGTATATTTGATTCACTGAAACTGTCCTGAAGGCTTAGGTAACTTTAGAAGTTTCAGTTCTGAAATGGAAAGCAAGTCTGCTCTAAGCTGGAGCGGAGGTTTCATGAGCTGCCCGTAACCTCCAGATCTCTGCCTGGACACCTCTTTGGAGGCCAATAGTTTAAAACGTGCCCTCGAGAAATGAATGTTACACTCTTTTAAAGACTTGCACATGGATTGTAGAGCCAACTTCTGATTCCTCAGAGTCTTTTGTTGGGGGGCTCTGTTATTTACACTGGACTTTGGGAATACTTTCTCTCTGCCCACAAATACTGGATCCTCTGAATCTGTCTGCTTGGTTTTTGTAGCTCAGTGTTGCTTATAAACTCAGTCAGCTCCTGTATTTTCTGGGTTTATTCTTTCTTTTTCATCCAGAGATGATCTCATCTCTCAGACACATGTCATCATACATGACATCGTAGAAGATTACAGTCTGATTCTGTTTGATATGGCCATAGGCCCTCTACTAGCTTAGCAGAACTTCATAAAAACCCTTGGAATCCCATAGGCTTTTCACCCAAACCTCCTTGAAGTCAGTGACAATTTTCCCATTGACTTCTGTAAATTCTGCATCAGTCCTTTTGTTTAAATGGGTATTGCTGCTACCATTGCCAGCCAGATGAGTATTGTTTTCAGAGAGCAAATAAATTTTGCATCAGTTTCCATAAGTCTTTTTGACACAATGAGTTCTACTCTGGAGATATTAGGCACATTGGATGTAAGCATATTTTGACTGAACCTGGACATTAGCGGGTAGTCAGCTCTTTACAAGGGTAGATAATGGCAGGACAAGAGGAAATGGTTTTAAGTTGAAGGAGGGAAGATTGAGGTTGGATATCAGGAGGAAGTTCTTTGCTGTGAGAGTGATGAGGTGCTGGAACAGCTGCCCAGAGAGGCTGTGATGCCCCGTCCATCCCTGGAGGTGTTCAAGGCCAGGTTGGATGGGGCCCTGGGCAGCCTGGGCTGGTGTGAAATGTGGAGGTTGGTGGCCCTGCCTGTGGCAGGGGGTTGGAGATTCGTGATCCTTGAGGTCCCTTCCAACCCAAGCCATTCTGTGATTGCAGCAGCAGAGCACTTGCTCCCCCCAGATCCCTGAACAGACATGCAGAGGTTGTGGGAGAAGATCTCAAGCCACAACAGAAGAAAGTTTAATTTTGAAACAGCTCAGTTGGATGTGCACAGATCCAAGAGACCAGATGGGGGGCATCCAAGGGTGGTGAAAAAGCCAGCTGATGTCACTGCAAGATCACTGTCATCTCTGAAAAAATCTCAGACCCGTGCCACAGAGCATCCCTCTTGGAAGCCATTTCCAAGCACATGAAAGACAATAAGGTGGCTGGAAGTAACCAGCCTCTGTTCACCAAGGGCACATTCATTTACTTAGGATCATAGAATATCCTGAGTTGGAAGGGTGTTACAAGGCTCACTGAGCAAGACTCCTTGCTTCACACAGACGCTTGTCCTCTTACATCTTGTAACTACTGCCACTCACTGCCAGTTTCAGTGAATGAAGCTTATCCCTCCTACCTCTTAGAATTCATATTCCTGTATGCATCCATACTCATTTTAACTCTTCATTGGCCATGTTGCAAATGTTACAAGGACCTTTGTAATCACTAAACTTCAGCATCATGAAAGGAAAGGAATGCAGTGTTCCTGGACCAGTGTCTGTTGGAGGCAGAGAAGATCTTAAAAACTGGGAAGGGGAGCATGGTAGCCCTTCTAGGCACGCTCCAGTTTGTCATCTGAGGGAGAAAAATGGGCAAAGTCCAATATGAGCTTTCCTCTCCTTCTCTAGTCAAGAGTTTTCAGTGCATGACTGTATGCAGTTTTCCCCTGGTTATAAAGATGAAGGGAAATTAGATGCCATAATTAGTTACTCACAGTTACTCTGAGTTTCTTGCAATCCACAGACCACTAATGTGAACCAGAGTTCATATTACTCTTTAAGTATCTGCAGATGAGAAGGGTTCCAAAATGACCACATCAAATTTTCATGGGTGTCAATGAGGCTCATTTTCTCTAGAGTGGGAGACAGAAGAAACTCTCTTTTGAGATTAAGTTACAGTGATTGGACAATTCCCATTGCTTTCTTCAGGAATTTTTGAAAGGTAATGTTGAGTAGCTTAAAGATAAAATTTGTCTGCTGTTAAAATTGCACTCAGGAGAGAGATGTCCCCTATTAATAATATAGAGGGGAAATCATTACCTTTTATGTGTAAGACCTCAAATTTTCCATTGTTGTACTTCAGTGAGCTGTGCTTTGTGCAAGTTCCCTTGCACTTGGGGAGAATTCCAGCCAGCTGGATTTCTCAGCGCCAGCTCACACAAAACCCTTATTTCTCCTGCAGCAGAGGAGGAGGCTCAGCACTCACCCCATGTGCTGAGTTCAGCAGGGCTCTTCCCACATGTCACCCAACATTGCCATCATCAAGTGATGGGTGATGTAAGATAGCTCGGGGTGATGCTGAAGGATGCATATCCACCTGGAAAACTGCACTCAGTATTGACACAGCTGAAGCAGAATAAATGAGAACCTGTCGTGGATTATGGATGTGGAATTCATCAAAACAATCAGCTGCTCTCTTCAGCATGGAGCTGTCTGATGCCATGAGTATTCCTATCACTATGGTGGACCTTCTTATGTAGGAACTATTTTTTTTGCAGTTAAATGAATCTTCAAGGAAGAGCATAAGAAGATTATACAACTATGCAGAATTGCCTCATTGAGCTCGTACTTAAAAAAGCAGCATTTGGAGCCGTTTTGTCATGTGGCTTAAATACTTTTTTTCAAATTCTCTGTACTCGGAATGAATTTTTTGACTGATCAAAACCCAAACCCTAATTACAGAGATCTTGTAGTACTCTGATCTTATCAGAAGATGAATTAAACGCCTTTGGTATGTGAAGATCATCAGTACTGTCTTTATAGTTTTCTAGAGATTTATATCTTCTTTTAAGTATCACATGAACTTCTTTAACATAAATTCTCTTTGTTAGTTCTTTGATTCTGCGGACTGATAGCAAATATAACACTGAAGTCAGGTATTTAACAGACCACTTGAAAGCTTATGTTTGTAATCGGAATAATGGCCTATACCTTTATTGATTTAGTGACATCTAACATTGCTCACCATTGATCTTGCTTTTGTTAGACTGAAGGAAAAAAAAGAAAAGAAAGAAGTAGCAATGGGTTCATTATGGGTTAGTTGTCTCCAATGAGTTCCTATCCTATAACCGTGAACCTTGGAGAGCCAAGCTGGTCAGTCACATACAAGTTAAAATTTATTTTAGAGAAGTATCATAGAATCACAGAATGGCTTGGGTTGGAAGGATCATGAAGCTCCAACCTCTCACCACAGGCAGGGCCACCAACCTCCACATTTAATACCAGCCCAGGCTGCCCAGGGCCCCATCCAACCTGGCCTTGGACACCTCCAGGGATGGACGGGGCATCACAGCCTCTCTGGGCAGCTGTTGCAGCACCTCACCATAGACATAAAGCAAGTTAACCTGTAAACTTGATTTTGTGTTTTGCTGTATTTTATTTTATCTTTCTTGATTCCTGTATTGCAGGTTTCCTGAGTAGCTAGTACATTTTTCTTAGTTGCTTTTCTATAATTTTATACTTCTGAGAAAGCAATTACCATGCTTATTCATTCTGCTAAAAATACGCTTGAAAAGATCCTGAAGGAAACTTTTGGATTCTTTGGGAGTTGAATTTTAGTATCAGGAAACTTCTGAAAGGTCAATCTGAGGTCTTCATGATAAAAGCTGCATGTTTCTGCTCACTTCTCTCAGAAGGGTTCCAGTGACAGCCTTTTGTGCTAGCCCTTCTAGGGTTTGTTTTCTGAAAACAGAAAGAAGTACTGCAGTGCTCTTCTCCTTCACTGTTGTCATGGGTGGAATGACAAAATCATTCAAAAAGAATGAGTTTCTGCCTGCAGTTTCCATTTTGCCTTAATGCTGCACCATACTTGGTTGGCCATACTTCCCACCTTAACTTCAAGCTTCTGCTTCATTTTCTGTGGTCTCCTGAAAAGTGTTCCTTTCCTCACTGTGATTACTGAAAATACTGAGCCAGTGGATGGGTAGGAAAGAGTAGAGCTCAGGATTAAAAGAAATCACTGTAATAAAAATACGAGGTAAGGCTACAAGTATCGTTTTAGGGCTTCTGATGGGAAAATGTAAATGGTTTGTGAAATGAAATAATAGGGATATTCCAGGGAATTAAATATAACCACAAACCTGCACAGTAAAAAGTCTGCTTCTGGATGGATGATGTTTTCTTCAGGAGAATCTGTGCATGCAAACTATTAGGGAGAGAGGTTTTAATGGAAAGTAGAGCCATGTGAGGAGAAAGAAGAGATTGTGAATGATCATGTGTGTCAGTATGTGGGCTTACTTAACCTGTAACATGTCAAGCAAGTATACTGAGAGTTGGATCTTTACTTCAGAAAGATATACCAGGCTCCAGGAAGTGGCGTGCATTGAGCCTCATTGTGATACCTGGAGAGATGGGAAGAGCATTTGGAGCTCTAAAATACTGCATTAAATCAGAAATATTGCATGTTTCCATTGCTGTGTTACTGTGTAGAAAGCAGAGGCCGAATGCAGCTATCACAGCCTGCTGCTCAGTAACGCTATGTGTTCCTTTCTGCCTAACGCTGATGAGCTCTGGTGTTACTGGCAAGTGCGTGCCTGTATGTGTGCCGTGCTGCAGTGAAACTATTGGGGTTTTCATTTTTTGTCCCTCTGCAGATCAGCCCGCTGAGACCACAGAGACCAAAAAGCCAGGTCCTCAACGTCATGTCAAGCGAAAGGCGTTTCTCCGTCTCCCCTTCGCCTTGCAGCTCCCAAGTGACACCACCTCCCATAACTCCACGGACAAAACTCTCTTTCAGCATACAGTCCAGTAAGTCTTTCACTAAATTTTATTTTCCTGGAGTATTTTCTTGCACAATAACTGCCCTTAGGGAATTGCGTTTCCTGAGCATCACACTGAGCATCGCGCCTGGGGCTGAGTTCTTCCAGTTACTCTTTTTGCCATCACCATGGAACGTAGCAGGCAGGAGCAAGGACAGCTTAGCTCTTACCCTTTTGTTCCTTGCATTTGCTGCCAACAAAAGTTATTTAAGCATTTTATGAAAGAAAAATGATTGCACTGAAAATGTTTCTTTTCACTTTCAAATAATAATTAAAAATCACTTGTGTATTTAGTAATTGTCAGAAATCAGTGTTGAACTCAATTCTATATTGGATTTTTGATATTTTATAGCATTAAAATCAGAAAAATAGCCTTCTGATATAATTGTATCTTTAAGGAGCATTTATTTACTGTTTAGTAACTGGAAGCCAAAAGAAATAAAGGTCTTTTCTAATGTTTGGTTTGGGTTTTGTTTGACATTGACATCTATCACTTAGGTTTTCTGTAAAAGATCATACGTTAGCTTCCACACTCAGGAAACCCTGTGGCAAATCTGAGTGTAATGTAACACATATTTCTTTCATAGTGTTGTTCTCCAAAAACTGAATCTCAGAGTTTTCTTTTGCTGGCCTGTGAAAAATGAATTATCTTTTTGGTATGTGTACCCGAATCCCAGTGCAGCAGGCTAAATGTTAGCGAAGAGGAGAACAGATGAAAAGAAGAAAAAGATTCTTACTCGATGAAGATCATTTTGTCTTACTTGCTTTTCTGACACTTAAATCCTTTTCTCTTAAATAAGAAATGTTTTGGAAAGTTCTTGTTGCCAATTGCAGATGGATGTCCTGTGAGCAGGGAATGTGTTTGTTCCACACACCTATAGCAACAGAACTGCCCTCTAAATGATTTGAAACTGTTGGTTACAAAGATATTGTGAAAGAGGAATAAGCAAATGGAAATCCGTGCAACCTTTGCTTAGCCAAACACCCCAAGCAGCCGTTTGCATAGTTCTCCTTTCTTTCTGTCATTGATAGCTGAAAACTATAAAACTATTGGCAAACTAAAAAGTGAAAATGCAGACAATTAAAGTACATACATTCCTGCAAAAAAAAAAAAAAAAATTCTTGGGATGAGATCATTTCTTTTTATACATAATTTATTAAAGCTAACTTAATCTCTTTCTTTAAAACAGTATCTGAAACTTTTGTGTGCGTTTGAGAATGTTTGCATCTATTTACTTGAGTTTTAGATGCATTACATAAAATAAGTTTAGTTACTGCTAAGTACATGAGACTTGTCCATAGCTGCCTGAGGAGTTACAGAGATGAAATTCTGTGGAATTCCCAGGATAAAAAAGTTACTTAGGTGCACAAATTGGCTAAAAGCAGTTAATGGGTTGCTAAGTAATATTGCTTGCTTGTTAGCAGGCAGTTTAGGAGAATGGAGTGTAAAATTTGGTCATTAGGTTAAGATGAAAAGAAGTCATGCAGCTGATCTCCTGCCAGCTCAAAGAGATTCTCAGTGGCAATTGTCCAGTAAAGAATAAATATTCAGACCGTAGCAGTCCGATGAAACGCCTTGAATGATGAGAGCAAAACAGAAAGGATGGGTAAGAAGTTGTAGAAGGAGAATTAACAGGTTTTGAGCAAAGAGACCTCTTAAAGCTTAACAGTGAAAATTAGTGATGTTTGTGTTCAGTGCTTTTTTTCTGCAGTAGGCTGGGTGACTGCTGGATTTCATTAAACTGTGTGAGAAGTTAGCTCCTCAGGCTATTTTCATAGGATAGTAGAACCATAGAATGGCTTGGGTTGGAAGGGACACCAAGGATCATCAAGTTCCAAGTCCCCTGCCACAGGCAGGGCCACCAGCTCTAGATCTGGCACTAGGCCGGTTTGCCCAGGGCTTCATCCAACCTGGCCTTGAACACCTCCAGAGATGGGACATCCACAGCCTCTCTGGACAGCTGTTCCAGCACCTCACCACTCTCATAGTAAAGAATTTCCCCCTGATATCCAATCTAAACTCTCCTTGAGCTTAAAACCATCTCCCCTTGTCTTATCACTACCTACCCAAGTAAAAAGTGTTATTTCCTCTGCAGCTCATGAAAGCATTGCTCACTTGTCTTTCCATGGGTCTTCCAAATGGAAAAGATCTGGAAGAGTATTTTTGCCCTGTGAAGGAAAGGGTTGATTGAGCACCTAACAAAATTAGTCTTACATCCTCTTGGTAGCACCCATTAGTCTTCATGCATTGCTAGAGATGAAGTTAGCAGACACCATAGCATCGTGTGAGATTTCAAGACGAAGTATTTAGAGCAGTTAAATCTGGCTACTAACAGAATGGAAGGAGTGGATTTCTGATGTATGTCTGTGGGTAGCAGCATGTGGTTATGGTGATGTTCAAATCTCCTCCCAGGGAGACTAGAAACATGACTTGTTTACAGTACATGCCCAAGGAAAGATTCCCTCTGTGAACCAGAATCTGAGGTTCTGGTAAAGTTACAACTCTAAAGAAAATGCCATTTTTGAAACATCTCCCAGTGCTATCCTAAAAGGCACGGGGGGAAAAAAGCACAAAGAAGTATGTGTGTATGTATGTACATACATGTGGGGCTGTAGATGAGACATAGCACAGTCGAGGAGCCTTTTTTTCTGTGAGGTGTATGTCTGTGTATGTCTGTATGTCCTTGAAAGTCTGTGATCTGACACACAGCGTGGCTGGGAAGAGCATGCAAAGTGATTGGGAAAGTTCATTGGCAGCATCAACATGTCGTTAGAAATAGGCTGTGTTGTCATACAGTTCTGTTCTGGTGATGTGAGCTAGTCAAAGTAGAGTCTGGTGGATGTGTATAAAAGGAAGTATTATTAATACTGGAATGGCTGAGGAGTGGAGAAATCAGCTGTGTAGGAAAAGAAGGATGAGAAACAGAAGCAGTGGAAAAAGAGATGAGAAATGTAGGATGCACACCACTGTTCAGCCTGATGTAGGAGAAACCTCTGAAAGTTTGAAGTCCCAGGATGGAAAATATTCTTGTTCCTGATGTAGTGAAAGTCTGAGTGAAAGGAAGGGTGAAAATTACAGTTTTCAGTGACAAATCAATACAGCCTTACTGTTAAATTGTCTTGGTGAGAAGCCGTGTTAGAGAATAATAAAAGGGCACTTCTTACAAGGTATCGATAGAAATCTTGCGATAAAAATATCTGAATACCACCGTCCTCCAGTGGTTTTACAAATCATTCCAGTAAAATAAGAATAATATTTTCTTCATCCCTCAAATGAAAACGCTCGCCCTAATTGACCAAAGAATAAATAAAGTTTCTTATCTCTCTGAGCTCGCAGTGGGTTTTGCCTGCGTTCAAATGGCTGAATTACCCTGGAATACACCGTGGGTGGATTTCTACACAGGAACATATGTATCACTCAGGCTTCAATAAACTTTATCATCCCTCAGGCTGTTCCCCTTTACAGCAGCACGTACCTGCTAGGATTTATCTGCTAAGAAAAGGGAATTTTCTACACAGCAAACAGTACTAATAAATGTTCTGTGCCTTTTCTTGCGTGCGTTTATTTACTCAGCAACTAATGACTGCTCATTTATTATAGTTACCTGGAGTTCGAATTTTTTTGAGAGAGATGTAGTTAATTACAGGCTTTCATTTGTGCATTTTGTTAACAAGAAGCTTTTATTTTACTGTTGGAAAGTAAATAAAGCTTAGCTCAATTATTCTTTCACTGCGCTTACCAAACTTCTGTTGTTAATTCAAATAAAATGTGTAAGTGCAGAGCTTACAGCTGAGAAAGTTATATATGCCAAGTTACGTATATTTTGGTGTGACATCTGAATGGCAATGTGTTGTCATTTTTTGTTAAAAAGAGGGAATTGTTTAAGTATTTTGAGTGTACCCTAAAAATTAGCCCAACCTGACTCCACACTGCATGCATCCCCCTCATAGGGCACTTGGTTCACTTGTTCTTTTTACATTTGAAATCCCTCATTTCACGAACTGAAGATAATTGTAGAGGCAACAAAGAGCAGAGGAAGATGTTGCCTGTGCAGCATTATCACAGAATCACAGAATGGCCAGGGTTGGAAGGGACCTCAAGGATCATGAATCTCCAACCTCCCTGCCACATGCAGGGCCACCAACCTCCACATTTAATACTGGACCAGGATGCCCAAGGCTCCATCCAAGAGTCCATAGAGTTGGAAGAGACCTTGAAAGGCCACCTAGTCCAACTCCCTGCAATGAACAGGGAACACCAGAGCTAAATCAGACTGCCCAGGGCCTGATTCAGCCTTGCCTCGAGAGTCTCCAGGGACAGGGCAACCAAAACATCATTTTCCTTTTATCAGTGCTATAAGAATAGGCGTAGTTGGGATCTTTGGAGTCTGCACAGTTATTGAGAAGTTAACCAAATGGTGATTTTTGCAGATCTGGAGCTGAATGGCATGTCTGGTGCTGACCTGGCCGACATCCCTCCTCCTCTGCCTCTCAAAGGAAGCATGGCCGACTATGGGAATCTCATGGAAAGTCAAGACTTGATCAGTCCGACAACATCCCCCCCTGCTCATCAAAGGGTGAGTCACAGAGACAATGATTTTCTGCCATTCTCTTTGCTTTCTTGCTTTTGTCAGCTCACAAAGTGTAACTCCGTGAATAGACGTCAGCAGAGCCAACGGTTTCTGCAGCTGCAAACAGCTGGAGTAGGAAGGAGCAGTGTTGCTCATTGGGGCTGATCTGAAGCAAGGTTGGGTGCATTCTGCTAGAGAAGATTCAGCAAAATGTCCTTAGATATGTTGGTAAGGGAGCTTAAACTGACAGGATATAGTCTCAGCAGCAAATTAGTTTTTATAGCCTTTCAATCCTGTCTCAGAGATGGAAATAAAATATGTACCTGACGTCTTTCCCTTTTGGAGTTGTGTTTTGTCAGCATTCAATTGCCACTTGTTTCCTAGAGGCAAACATGCACACTCCCTTTGAGGAAAGAGCTCAGAAACGTTCTTCATCATGAATGTGGTTCTCAGCTTTCTGAACAAAATATGCTTTTTCAACGTAGTTTTCCTGCATCCTGGAAGCTCTTAGAAATAATCCAGTCTCTTTTCTGCGTAACAGAAAGTGTCACAGTGCATCACAGTACACAAGTCTGGCTTCTTCCATGTTTAAAACTCTGTGTACTAGCAGGAATTTAGTATTTTCAGGCTAAATGGGGAAAAAACAAGCATAGAAGTGACATCAGGAATGTAAGCAGTGTTATCCCTCTATTTCTGTCTTGCATAATGCCAAGCTCTCCCTCTTGCCCATTTCACTGGCTTCTCTATCAGGGTCCAGCTATTGCTTAACCTGGGTACAGACCTCTAAGTGGAAAATTATGGAATGTACAGGATTTTTGTCTGAGGAATCAATCTTCATGAAGAAACTGAAGAAATTCAGATAAGCTTTCAGATTGGTTAAACTTCCTTTATGAGTTTTGGAGTACACATTTTGAGATATATACATTTTGTGGGATATACTGGTAGGTTTCAGGTCATGGTAGTAGCTCAGGGTTGTAAACTTAAGTTCAGTTCTCAATCGGAACGATGATACAGTGAGATGATAAAATACGCATTGGAAATAAAATCCCAGTGGCTGGGCTCTTTTCCTTTTCTTGCAAGGCTGTTTGGAAGGGTTTTTGTGCAGTGAAGAAACGGCAGATATTTGCAGTACTGTTGGCAGATGCCATTCTGTTGTGCTGCTCACACAGAGTTTTGAAGTCTGGAAAATGAATCTAAAGCACATTTGTCACAAAGGCACAGGTAATAGTGCTAGAATTAATTTTAGAAGAAGTTTCTAGGTCTGTTTTACTCTGCACGTTTATTTCATCAAGCTTATAGGGCAGAAACTGTAAAGAACATGAAGAAAACAAGCAGTGCTGGACTTGAAAGACCAGAGAAGTAAATTCTTATAGCTGCTGTGATTAAATCCCACTGGGCAGTTCTCAATGCCTTGTGTTTCAAATAACTGCGTACTCCATAACATTATGATTCTCTGCCCAGTAAACTGATGATCTTTAAAACTAGGCTCATTTTTATCAGTGAAGAAAAATTAGTAAAAAACAAAACAAACAAAAAAAAAAGTGGTAGATAAGATTATATCAGCAGCATTTGAATTGGATTTCTTTCTTTGCATAAGAAATTATTACGTGGTTTGCCATAGATGCCTTGCAGTCCATTAGGAGAAACAAAAAAAAAAAGCACTTTAGTGAACTGAAATGTGCATTGATAAATGCATCAAAAAATACTTGAAACTTCAGGCAAGAGTGTCACTTAATGCCTGAGATTGTAATCTTGGATTATTTGGGGTCTACTCTTAGCTTAGTCTATTTAAGTCTTTTATCCCAGTAATCATCTAATTATAATTATCAGATTGTCCTCTTATTCATTGTTAACTATGATACCCTTATATACATTTTCTTGCACTGTATGATTTGTTCTGCTAAAAATGTTCTTAATAATACATGGGAACATAAAAAAGAAGCCTGCAACTCCTGCAAGGATTATTATTACATCAAGGGATTCCTCAGGGCACTTCTCATTCTTTACGGGTTCATCCATACCCTTGCATATAAATCAACTGCCTACTTAGTATTCACAGCAAAAAGGGAAACTCAAAGAAAATAGACAGAGCAGCTCTTCCATTTGTAATAGCAGCTGTAACACATACTGAGCATCAGCTGGTGGTTTGACAGGACGACCTCCATCAGCCCAGCAGTAGATGGAGGATGTGGTGAGGAGGGTCGCAATGGTGCGTGCAGAGGGAACCCAAACAGGCTGAGTGGGGCTGACAGTGACAGCACTAAGCACAGTGTGGACAAAGGCTGAGGCTGGAAAACCAGCTGAAACTGTGAGGGCATCAGGCAGTTTGGAAGCAGATGCTTCACCGTTTGTTACCATTTCTTCATTGACGTGAATCTCAGGAGGTTGCTGTCAGCTTTCTGAGAGGTCCCCTCTTTCTTTCCTAAATGCTTCCCTCTTGCTTGATTGCTCAGGGCAGCAGGGGCTGGTGCAGATTGCAGGGCAACTCGAGTCCCACCTGGGAATCCCAATGCTGGTGGGCCAGGAATTGGACCCAGCGCAGTGGGAGGGCAGCTGCTAGCATTCTCCTTCGGAGAAGTTGGAAAGAGTGAAAGTAACAGTCTGACCAAAGCCTTTCCATGATTTAGATTTAGAATTGATCTTAGGAATAAATTCTTGACTATGAGGGTGGTAAGGCACTGGGATGGGCTGTCTATCGAAGCACAGGATTCTCTATCCTCGTCAGAGCTGAAGGTCAGTCTGGATGGAGCTTTGGGTGACTTGCTCTAGTGTGAGACCCATTGCAGGGGTTGAAACTGGGTGATTGTTAAGGTCCCTTCCAACCCAAGCCATTCTCTCATTCTGTGATCACAGAGTCATAGAATGAATCACGGACTCACAGAGTGAGTCCCAACAGCTACATCAGGCTGCCCATCCATCCAGCCTGGCCTTGAGCTCCTGTAGGGATGGGGCACCCACGCTTCTCTAGGCAGCCTGTTCCAGGGCCTCACTGCCTTCTGAGTAAAGAGTTTCTCCCTAACATTTAACTGAAGTCTCTCCTCTTTTAGTTTAAGGCTATTCTCACTTGTTCTGTTGCTGTCAGATTGTGGTGGATAGAAGATGATGCATAGAAATATATCAGACTATACCCAAGGATACCCAAAAGTTATTTTTCCTACAAGATAATCTTATGCGCTCACAAAAGAAGAAAAAGTCAGTTTTGACTTGCCATCTGATGGTTACTTTTGGCTGCTGGAGATGAGGACCATTTCGTGCCCATCCTCCAGTGGGATAGGCTGGAGTGTGATGGGTTAAGCTCTTGCCAAGGCAGGAGTCACTTTGTAATAAGTCTCAAAATCAATGCAGTGCCACTGCTTGTTACAGGATTTTGAGTGAAAAATGTGTTGTTCTGCTGTCTGCCTGGAGGCACAGAGCCTGTGATGTGTCCCTAAGCAGCACCCTTGATTTTGGTTCAGCGGTGCCATCAGCATTACCTGGGATCAAGCTGCAGTTTTACGCTGGCCAATAGGCAGTGCGTTGCTTTACAGCTCTCCCAGGGCCCAGGCCTTCACTAAGATATATTGTTTCAGTCTGGATCCTGAACCTAATTCTGGGAGTATTGCTCATAACTCTTGAGGTCTTTCTGTGTAAGGACTAGAATAAATAAACAATGCTTTTCAAAATCACGTTAGCTGGCGTGGTCTGCAGTACCAACAGACCCCACACACACAGGTGTGGTTTCACAGAGTATGGATTGTGTTCCATGTGCTTTAACACCAGGGGCACAGAGCCCCATGTCCCCAGCAGGGGAAGTCCAGGCAGGGTCCTGCCAAACAAAGCAGCATGAGGAGCCCACATGGCTGCTTCAGTTCCATGTAGCCTGCTGTGAGTGATGTGCACCAAGGAAGGGATGCTCAGCAGGTGCCAGGGCCTCCGTCTGCAGAGGAACTCTTGGATGCTTTCAAGGCCAGGCTGGATGTGGCTCTGGGCAGCCTGGTCTGGTGGTTGGCAACCCTGCACACAGCAGGGGGCTGAAACCAGATGAAAAAGACTGTGGTCTTTTTCAACCCAGGCCATTCTGTGATTCTGTGAGTTGCTTTCTCCATCACAGGTGGGTTACGGCAGTGATTCAAGGTCAAATGAAACAGCAAAAGATGAAATATGACAGCAGAGTGTGAGCAGCCATTTTACGTCGTTACCTGTGGTATTTTCTACAGAAGTTTGCTCTCGGAGTCAAACAGTCAATTAACTTAAACTGTCTATAATTCAGTTTAAATTAGCGGAGTTAATGTTGATTCTCTCTCAGCTAGCACATTATTACTCTTTCTTTTAGAATGGGAGTGTCATTCCTGCAAGAGCTTACACTGTGTTACTTCCCATTGCAGATGTTAAATAAGCACGTTGCTGCTGTCAGGTGGCTCAGCTCCATGCTGTATGCAGCGATGTCAGCTTGAAGGAACTGTTTGGAAATCAGTATTTGAAAGTGTTTGCACAGCCCCCTGTTGCCTGTTTACATCTTGTTTGTGCTTATGGCCTGATTAGGTCTTTTATTCCTTCGAAGTAAAAGTGTCTTCAGTTGCTTTTCGTAGCTCATCAATAGTGATGGCTATTTGATTTCAAAGCAAAAGTGTTAGGCAGGAGGCAACTTCTCTCACAGCACTTCAAGGACTGTCCGTGGGACTCAAATCTTCTTTATTGGTTTTATAACAATATTTTCTGATTGAAAAGAAAAAAAAAGACACATTCGTATCTTTTACGTTGCTTTTTCACAGTACAATATATATATACATATTTTCATCTTCCTTAATTGACTCTTACGGCATTCAGGACATGTAGTGTAATGCTCTCAGTTTCTGTCGGAGAATGGAGACAAATGTTTTTAAGCCCAATCTTTCCCTGTAACTGGAAGAAAAAGCAAGCAAATGGGAGCGATTCAGCATTGGGAACAGCTTGTTTCTGTGTTGCAGATGTGCCTTTTACATAAGGTTTCTGTTTCCCCTGTGGTACACGTGAGCTAAGGAGTCTGACCGAAATAGGTTTGAACGTGAGCTAGCAGTCTCTGTCAGAAAGTAAAGGCATGTTTTAGGAAGGGGAGGGTTCACAATTAGCAACTGAAGTATGAATGTGAACTCTGCACAGCAGTTCTTAATTAAATGTGAAATCAAGGGAAACTTCATTTTGTATCTCAAGGTTTCTAGGTGGGAACGTGGCACAATGAACTTCACGAGGCAAATAATGGCTTTCTGAGTTCTACATTCATGGTAGAGGGAAAATGTGCTGATATTTATGGCTGCAGTGGGTAAAAGAAAGCATCTATTGGCACTTGGAGTGTACCAATTCCACCCTGGCAAGTTTTGTCGTGCTAATTTCTCAAAACGTTGCCCTGATGAGCATTAAATGTCCTACTTAATATATTCCTTGGTAGCTTATAATATAAATGAACATGTGCTAAATTTATCCTACTTTCTAATGGAAATTGTAAATTCAATTATAATAATTATCTACCTATCTCTGTTATTTCTTTCTGCCTAATTTGCTTGCAGAATCTGAGCTTTTGTAGACTTTGTGCTTGTTATTTATAGCATATATATTTAGCTTACTCTCATTGTATTTGCTTTGTATATATTCTTCAGAAGCAAGTTTTCAGGGATAATTTGATTGTTCTGTGATCAATAAGAAGAACTCATTTGTTTGCGAAATGCCTGTGATCTAATTGAATTGAGAATTATTGCCAATATACTCTTAGTTAAATTCAAAATGGATTTTCACAAATGATGCTATCAGCAAAGTTAGTTCTTTCTGGTGATAAATAAGGAAGTGAAAAAGAGGGCTGAGGATATTTTTATGTTTTGTAATATATTTTAGAGGGGCATCTGGTTTATTTGGTTCTGAAATTACTGTCTTCTCTGCAGGGAGCTCTTGCATGTTGCATGCTGATGTTTCGCAGACCATCAGTATTGTCATGCAGCTTGCCCACAATCAGTGCCTGGATACGCGGTTCCAGCAGAGCACTTCTTTAAGGCCTTTGAGATGCACAGATCTCGATTACATGTGTGAGGTTAAATAGCATAAGCAGTCAGACTCGAAAAGGGTGTCTCAGCTGGAATTCAGAAGTTAACTTAACATACCAGAGCAAGAAGAATATTTGGCCAGGTAGAGGAAATATTTCGTGGTCTCACCATGAAACCAGCAGCAGAATTATGCCTTCAAAGAAAAAAAAAAAAAAAAGTTCAGTATTTCTTTTACTGAAATAATTGAAATAATACTCTTATTTGGTTTGATCTTCACGTTAGTCTGTTCACTTGCTTTTCTATCTCAGAGAGCTCTGTGCCCACTCCTCACTGCAAGGCAGAAGTAAACTGTGTATGTCTTTGAGTCTGCTCGTCAAAACCCTCACTCAGCAGGGCTTTCCTGCCCTGCACAGCGCCCTTTGGAGGCTCAACTCTGCTTTTAATAATCTGGTTGTTTCTTCAAAAGAGAGAGTGCAAACTTCAACTGGGCTGTGAATACAAAAGTCTTCGTGGCCAAATAGATTCCTGTCTTTGTTGAGTGAGGAAGTTTCCCTTGATCGGCAGGGAGGCAAAGCCCAAAGCAAGCAGTCTCTTTGGATGTTTTTATCCTTTGGGACAGCAAATGCAACGTTCCACGTAGCAGGTGACATGCAGAGAGCTCCTTGCTCTTGGTCATGATCCTGTAGCAGATGGAAACGGATTGCTCTCCATGCTGATAAGCAAGCATTTTCTATCCAGGGATGAAGGTGAGAGTGTGCACCTTGTTGCGTTGGCTGTGCCACCGCTGTAGAGGTCCCAGAAATGGAGAAAAAGACGGTCTGCACACTGTTGTGTTGTGTGCCTGCACCCTGGTGTGCTCCATGCTGCTCTTTTGGGTGGTGGCGATGTGGAAGGAAAGAGTTTGGGCACAATTGCCCTGCAGCAGTTTGTGATCCCTGTTTGCCTGCGAGAAAATACTGGAAAACATTTCCTTTCAATTAGGATAGAAAAAAATATTCCAACAAAAGTGCAGTCGTCTTGGCTGCCAGTATGCAAACTTCTCTTTCTATTTAACCTGTGCCTATCTGGCAGTGGCTCTAGATTTGTAACTTCATGCTTCTTATAAGATGACTTCAAAGAGGGCGTTCTTTTACCTTGAAGATACTCCTTTCCATCCACTCTTGCACTTTTGTGACGACTCACAGTCAGTGCATGGCAGGGGCATTGTGAGACTCTCTGTATTTATTCTGCCTCACTACAGAGAAAAGAGAGATGTCCTGGTATCACCCAGAACCAGTCTGCTTTTGGGATAGCAGCTGTGGGTATCTTCTGAAGGAATTGAGTCAACTCTTTATAAGGGTAGATAATGGCAGGGCAAGGGGAAAAGGTTTTAAGTTGAAGGAGGGAAGATTTAGGTTGGATATCAGGAGGAAGTTCTTTCCTATGAGAGTGGTGAGGTGCTGGAACAGCTGCCCAGAGAGGCTGTGGATGCCCCGTCCATCCCTGGAGGTGTTCAAGGCCAGGTTGGATGGGGCCCTGGGTCTAATATTAGATATGGAGGTTGATGACCCTGCCTGCAGCAGGGGTTGGAGCTTGATGATCCTTGAGGTCCCTTCCAACCCCAGCCATTCTATGATCCTATGAACAAGTCTGTTTCTTATGCACTTTGATATGTTTTATCCGTTGCTGGTATTCCAGTTTCTTACAGTGAGTTGGATATCGCCAACTATTTTGCCCATTAAATGAAGTTGAAATAGGTGTATGAAAGTCTGTGAGCAAATTGCAGTGTTCTCAAGCTGCTTCTGAAACAGATTTTTTTCTTGTCATGTATATAAGAGAACTTTATGAAAACAGTCTCAGTTTCCATAAAGATTTCTTTTATTATTTGGTTAGCCAGTGAGTCGTACTGAGGGTGTTCTTGTTCTGTTGTATAATGTATGAAGTGATTTTAAATACTGAACAGTCTGGTTTTCTATTTTGAACATTTAAAATATGATGCTATAATAGCAAACTGCAAATTCCTTATCAGTCTAAGTGAGATGTTTTTAAGAATGATTTGGGTTCTAAGTGTGCAAAATACAAAAATAATGGAGAAATCATTAAGCTGTTTGTTCGCCATAACTTTCAAGCTCTGTGGTGCGGAGGGGTCGAGGACAATCAACACAGACCAAGAAATCAATATTCTATCATGATATTAAGTGGGGATTTATAAACTTGTGCAATGCTTTCAAGAGATTTTTCCTGAAATACTGAGCTAATTAATCATGAACCTTTGAGAGATTTTTCATTGTCAAAAGTAAAAGGTAGATTTTAAGCTAATGGCCAAACACATTCAGTATTCATAGCAGCCAAGTTCTGAGAAGTTTTCACAAATCACAGGGTTATGGATGTTATGTATGTTAATATATGAACAGTTGTACAGCTCAGTTTTATACGAACCAAGGCATGTCTCCGAAATGCACTGGTTGATAACATGGTCTGTTCAAAATCGGTTTCTTCCAGCACCTGCCTCCTCCGCTGCCCAGCAAGACCCCCCCACCTCCACCTCCAAAGACAACTCGGAAGCAAACATCTGTTGACTCGGGGATTGTCCAGTGAAGAAAGAAGCCTTCTTTTCCAAAGATAAAGCTGTAACAATTCACTTCCCTAAGTATTTTAAAGTATATAATGTTTACCTCGTTCAGGCACGCAGTATCTAACGTTTAGTGCAATGACTCTAACTCGGTAAGAATCTGCTTCTGGCAGTGTTTTGGAAGCACCACTACATTAACCCCCTTTCTGGGGATATTTCCTCCCATAACTTGAAAGGAATCTGCATTTCTACTTGAGCCCGGGAGGCATTCACCAACTGACAGCACCCTCTTCCTCAACCTCCCTCGTTCTTATTCCGCATAACTTCAGGCACGCAGGTAGCTGTGGAGATTAAGGTAGGAGCTGAATATTTTGTAACTAAGGCATTTAGGTAGCTGTGGAGTTTTAAACGAACTGAGTATTTTGTACTTAATCTCAGTGTATATAGGAATCAATGGCAATATTCACAGTGAATTGAATGCACGTTGGATTAGGCTTTGTGATAATGAGAAGCTGCAGTAGGATTTCCCCGAATAACAGTTATCTCCAGGCCCTGCAATCAGACACAGCTTATTTGTGTCATACGTCTTCATTTCTGCCGTGTCATGAATAAGCTGAGAGCTGATGGCCTTTTTAAAACCAGTCGTTTACATTTTCATTCAGTTGGCTGTTCTTTGCATCATCAGCTGGTAAACCAGGACAGCCTCTTAGCCATGGGTGGGCACGAGCATATAGGAAAAGAAACAAAGCACACAGGTAGATTTGTGGTCATTCTAGACCTCAGTACAAGGATGAGAAAAGCTTTCTGTTTCATTTGAATGTGTAATATTTCATGTGGATTAGGGTGAACTGGGTGGAATCACTTTGTGCCATCATTCTGTACAGAATGTGTATATACGATGGTTTTTAGATTGTTTAATTTTTATGCTGCCTGCTTTTCATGTGATAATGAATTAATGTACCTACAAGAAATGCCTTACATATTTTTAATTTCTTAATTGCTGAAAGTGTAAAAAAAAAAAAAAAAAAAAAAAAAAGCTAATTTTTTTCCAATTATTGGCCTCTGAAAAATATTGGACAGTGATGGGGAGGGGCGTTGGGAGGGAGGAAGGAAACTAACTATACTGTAGCGTTTTTTATTGTCATCACACTTCTGTTTTTTACTATCTGCAATCTTTATACTCTTATGGTAGATTGTTTTTAAATATACCACTGACTCAAAAAAATAAAATACTATTTTAAAAATTTGTCTTAAGAAACTGAATACATTTCCTTGGTGTTTTCCCTTCTTCCTGCAGAATTTCAGTGTTGTGCTCAGTGAAGGGCTGCTATAAGTGCTGACTTCTGCTTTTTTTTGTAGGTTAACAGGCAGAAGCATGCTTTACACAGCAGCGCAACAGTAATGTTGTAAAGGCAGAATGGTTGTCCTTTCATAAAGAGTGGCCCAAATAGTTAATTATGTGCTTATAATTTTGCTTGCAAACATCATGGAACTTTGGGTCAATCAAACGCTTCGCTTGCAATGAGAGAGCTATCAGAATTAACTGCTACAGATTGTCCTACACTTCCCTACTTGTTTTGGGACTGGTATAATCTCCTTTCAAGAGAAACAAGCTGAAAAGGATTCTTTCTGTTGATCAACAATGTACTACAATATTAACTCTGTAAGTCATTAGTTTAATTGAAGATCAGTTTAAATTCTGATATTGTTACTGTGCTGAAGACTGTTGGGATGCTGGTGAGTTTTCCTCTTTTCTGTTCCATTTGCATCCCGAAGTCAACAAGAGATTTGCACATGGGCCTTTAATTGAATGGTTATTCAATAGAGCCGTATTTCTGATAATGTGTTTGTTTTCACACACCTTTTACAAATTCCTGTGCTCATGCAGGTGTTATGGTTTGGCCCTGCAACACTTCTCGAACAAGAGCTGCAGTTTTAAATTGGCCTTGCACTACAAACTTTAAATCTCATACATACGTATGTGTTACAAATATACAAGCTGAGATAAGGGGTTGAAAATCAGACTCTCAGATTCACTTTCAGGCCCAAATTGTCACCATTTTTTCAATCTAACAGCTTCTAGACTTTGACTCTTGTAAAACCCAGCCAGAACGGATCATTACCCTCCTCAAAGTGTTGTAAAAATGCACTTCAGCAAATCCAAAACCTAATTCAGTTACAGTCTCTAAGCAATGAACAATCCTGCGAAGGCTGTTATTTTTCCTACAGTATATTGTCTTCCTTTATCCTCCAGTGGTGGTATACAGCAGAACATACAAACGCAGTATGAATTTCTTGTGACACTGCAGCAAAGCTCAGCTCACGTCGAAGAGCTCTATATGAGAAAATACAGGAAAATAAGATTATTTAATGTTACCCAAAGTAGTGTCTCTCCCACTTTCGTTGCCATACTTATGTACTCACAAGATCTGAGGTGTGCTTGTCCAAGAAACTGCCCAAGCTTGGTTACAGGGACGGACAAGAGGTGCGTCCTCTGGGAAATCCACATCCCATCTCCTGGGTTGTCCTGCTGCTGGTGAACGTGTGTGGGTTTGTGGATGTGCCCTTTGAACCTTTGGGGATTTTGCAGTGGCTCATCTTTTGTCTCTGTGGTCTGTCCTGTTGCTGTGGCAATTCATTACTGGGCACTAAATGCATGAAGGCCTGTTTTCTCCCTGCTTGGTGAGGATGCTCTGCTGTTCCACCTCTGCTCCTGCTCTTCCCACCATCATGTCTTACAAGCCTTGGTTTGTCCTGTGCTTAAGGGCTGCAGAGCTGCTCTGCTGGCATACCCCATTCCTGTGAGAGGAACATGTGGTAACTTTCCTGAAAGTAAGTAAATGAATACACATTTAGGTCAAGTTTCAAAATCGTTTGAGAAAACAGATTTTAATGGGCAGTGGTTTTTCCTTCTCGAAAGTTGACCTGTAGTTACTCACTGAAAGTTAACTTACAGTCCCTTAATAACATTGAGAAGCCTGTAATTCTCATTCTCTAAGTCTTAGCTTATGACTGAGAGGATAATTTCCACAGGCATACATGTCGATTCTCATCAGTCTCATGCAGTACCACAAAAGCTTTGCTGGGAGGCAGTTGTTTGTTTTTTAATCAAATTTATTTTCAGCGGGAAGCTCAATGCAAAGGTCAGTTCTTAAGCCACTTTTTCTAATTGACATTTTTGATTACTGAAGATGTCTCTGGTGATACCGCAAATTTCTGACTGTAGAATGTCCTTAAATTCAGTTTTGTCTTAATGCATATCTTATTCTTCACCACTGATATCTGAGATGTGTGTCTTTGTTTGCAGAGAAGTAATGGAATGTGAGTATGGATGAATCAGACTAAAGATTGTCCTCCTGTTCCTGAATCACAGAATCAGAATCACAGAATTGTAGGGGTTGGAAGGGACCTCCAGAGATCATCGAGTCCAACCCCCCTGCCAAAGCAGGTTCCCTACAGCAGGTTGCACAGGTCGGCATCCAGGCAGGTCTTGAACATCTCCAGAGAAGGAGACTCCACCACCTCCCTGGGCAGCCTGTTCCAGTGCTCCGACTCTGAAGGTAACAAATTGGATAGCTTGTGTTGGGGAGGAGCAGGATTGTCTCCAAACTCAAGTCAGATGTTGTTTCTCTGTTACACACCTATATGAATACCTGTGTGTCATTTGTACACACACATGCATATATCCAAACACACATTTTTTAATGCAGAATGGCTTATTTCGTTGACTAGTTGAAGTGTCCAGCTTCTCACTTCTTGACAACTCTCCTGTTAGTTGTTGTGACCATCCTGGAATCCATCCCATGCAAGCAGCCAACTTTGATGCCATCCCATGCAAGAAGTAACTTTGATGCCAGCTGTCTCATGGTGGATACTCACCTCTCTTTAGAAAGCTTTCTTTGACCACACTGTTGTTTTGTATGGATATTGGACATTATCAGGTGAAGTAAGCAAAGAGACTTTTTGCCTGGGTAACAGCTTGTTTTAGATTTAAGTGTATGTATGGCAGTTTTAGTACCTAACAGTAGTCATCCTATTTGTTCCATCTGGAAGTTGCCATACTGTGTTGGACTTTGGAATATCTTTTGGAGCTGTTTTGAAAAAGTATTTTATCCTCAATCTGAAAGCAGTGGAAGGGGTGGCAGACATTGTTTTTTCCAGCTCTGTGACGTTAGGTGTGAGTCTGTGGTGCCTCAGAGGCGAGGGTGATGGTGGATGCAGTCTCTGTATTGGCAGCACATTCTGCAGAGCTGCAGCTCTTTTCCCTGCTGCCTTTTAGTTGCATTGCTGGAAGTGAGCAGGATGCCCTGTTCAGCTTCTCATTGCCTCCCCATCATAAATCTCTTGGTGAAGTTGGGTGTATTCTCGCAGTAAAAAATGTGTGATATTTTTAAGTAAACGCAGAACATCTTTCTGGCTGTTTGCTTACTGTTAATGTGTCCTTTGAGATACTGCATTGATAAATTACCTGCATTTTGCTCAACTTATTTATATTCAGTGAAAAGCACTCACTTATACGCAGGATCAGCCGTGAAAGTCACCACACTTAAGCCCTGCTCACTTCTCTGCTCTGATTGCTCACCACCCTCCGCACAAAACAAATAAGGCATTTTTCAATTTTTCCACCCTGCCTTGTGATGAAGCAATAAATTGTAGTACATGCAATGTATGGCTGTGCAAAAAGGGCTGAGTACATGCAGGTGTGAGGTGGAAAACCGAGGGTTTTCCTGTATCTCCAGCTTTCAGCATTAATGTGGTTATGGGAACTGTGAGGTCGAGCTACTCCGATATTTCAATTTCCTTTCATTCTGCTTTTGTGCTTTTCACGGATCTAAACTGAATTTCAGGCTTGCAATTGCCCTGTTCTTGGTAATGCAGAGACACGTGGCTCGGTATAAATACTTGTTTCTTGTATGGGAACTGACCGGCTGCTGAGAGGGGCCATTAGGAGGGTTTGTAATTTCCCCTGGTTTTGTCATACGCGTTGTGTAGACATGAATAATTACTGTAAATTAGGCTCCTCTATCAAACAATAGACCCTTTTATTTATTTATTTCCAGGGTGACAGTGCTGTATTCCAACAATTTAATGCGAAGTTGCTGAATCAAATGGCTCATTTCACATTGGAAAGAGCTGGTTTTGAACCAGTGTATTGCGTGGACACGTGCTGACCTCCCCCATGGGACGGGGGCTCTGCATGGCCCCATTTTGCATTGAGCCTTCATGCCATCCTGGTGCAGAGACGTGGTGATGGATGGTTTTCAAAATCCAAGCTGACCATCTAAGATTCATTGCCACCCAAATTCCCCATGTGCCATCCCAGACTTGCAGAGATTTTATGGATGGTGAAACATTGCTATTTTGGGTTGAATCTGTATTGTTAGGACCATTCGCTCAGATGTTCACTGCACGGTTTGGCACTTCTGTTGTTGAACTTAAATATTTGCAGCCCAAACTGCATTGCAGAGCTGCAGAACGTAAATGGAGGGACGCTGAGCTTAGCATATTAATGCTTCAGACTCAGTGGTAAAGCTTTGCTTTCCTTACCAACAGGTTATTTTTCATTTGCATAACTTGCTAATGATTTTTATGAGCTTCCTCTGAGTTGGAGCCCAGGGCAGATTTCAGTAACCTGCCCGTATCAGCACTTTTTCCAGACCTTTAGCCTCCTTGATGGACAGTATTTCATAGAGTCATAGGATGGCTTGGCTTGGAAGGGACCTCGAAGATCACCCAGTTCCCACTCCAGCTTCAGCTGACAACCACTCAATCAGGCACTAGCTGCTCAGGCCCCATCCAGCCTGCCCTTGAGGTTTCCATGAGGTTCTTCTGATTATTGTTTTTTTTTCCTCCTTTAAGTGCAAGAAACTCAAACTGTGTTGGAATTTTCTTTTTCAAATGATTCCTATTAAACACGTCTGAAAAGGCTTTGAGGGCAGCAGCTGCTTGGTCCCCAAAGGTCATGAGTGTGCCCTGAGCCTCACCTGTCATGGCTGAAGTGCCTTTACCACGAGCAGCGCCCGGTTCCTTGCACTGCTCCATATAGCAATGCTCGGGGGCCTCTGACTGTACTCGTAATTAATTATATCACCCAGAATAAGCATCATCACTCTCATACACATTTCCAGACCAGGAGGTCTGGCTGCTTAACAGATGCTTGAAAAGATGCTTGTTGTGCTGTTATTGAGAGCTGTGGCCTCCTGCCAGTTTCCATCAGAGGGAAACAGACGGCGTCATCGGCGTTTGAGGGAGTCTTTCACAGAGGGAGAGCGCAGACGAAATCAAATGTGACACTGTTTTCCTATAGATAAGGCATTTCTGTACATGCTCCTGTTGTTCGCTGCTCTTCCGAGTTCTGTGTTTATTCTCTGTGTTGATTTTCCTATGGCTGTGCTTTTGCTCCCTCAGCACTGTAATCCCAATCTAAACCGACTTTTCTTTCTCCATCGTTCCTACAGACAATGATGGATCGCTGCCGCGGCGGTGGAGAACAGGAGAAAAGCAACTACAAAAACGTCTCAACTTAAAAAAGAAAAGTACATAGCAGAATATTAAAGAGCCTGTGGAAATTAATAGGTATCCAGACACCATTTTAAAACAGTTTGACACGCACGCTGCGTTGAATCAAAAATGACTAATGTAGAAGTGTAACAATTTGCAAGGTAAAGAAACCCCACCAGCCTCGGTCTCGGCAAAACATTTTTTAGATTAGCATAAATTATGCAATTTAAGATGCTTATTAACATTAAATTTAACACTAAGAACATTGGCTTGGGAAGTGTGTTCTTGTAGGGAGAGAAGTCATTGCAGAATACACAGAGTTCACTTGAGCTGTAATTACTGTTTCTCTGAAAATTACATACATTTTCCTGAATTGTGTTCACATGCTCAGAATCTCAGAGAAAAAGACCCTACATCAACTGCAAATTAAAAACATTCAGATGAAGAAAATGCATTCTTGCGTGAGGTGAGATAGCTTTATTCTCCCTACACGCATCACAAGGAGACCTGTCCTGCTTTTTATACCTGTGTTGAGATCTGACTGTCAGCAGTGTCTTATTGTGCTGGCTATAAACTCCAGTCCATGAATTTATCACTTTGTACAGCTGGAAAATATATTTGTTGGCATTGTTCTTCTCTGTAGCACGCTATTGTTAACTCATTCCTTAGAGGAAAATGATAGTAAAAACCTAGAAATAGGTGTTTTTTGTGTTGTTTTTTTTAAGAGGTCAACCTGTGTATTGAATTGCTGACCATAAAGAGGGCTGTGCAGAGCTTGTGCCAGACCTTCCATGTCGCACACAGTACCTGACATAAGCAGCCAAGAGCATTTGTAACCATACAAATGGCATAACCCTCCAGAAGGGATGAAGTGCCTCTCAGACTCGGACCAAGGTGCCTGGTAGGTGTCCTTGGGATGGAGAAGCCACAAGGCTGGCAGTGCCCATCACACCTACATGCACTGTTTCTGTATTACCTTACTATTTCTCCTGCTAATACTTCTGCTGATGGGGGTGAGACTGCTTTTCTGAAGCCCTCGTAGCGTTAAGGAGATGCCATAAAACCTGTGGTTTCAGCCTGGACTGTAGTAATGCAGGGAGATTCCCGCATGCTGGTGAGAAATTTCCTTTGAGGAGTTGTTCACTCCAGGCAACAAAATCAGTGCGAGCCTAATGTGAGCCCTGGTGGGAAAGATCCGGGCGTAAGTAGAATTTAACTCAACGTGCATGTTGGATTGTAAGGAAAAACTGAAGTCTTTTCAGTGAGCGTTGGAGAAGTTTAGATGCCGGCACAGAGCCTGAGGCTGTGGGACTGAGCATCACTGGGCAAAGCCACAGCTAGAGGCATGGGGAGCTGGGGATGTGCAGCCTGGGGAAGGCTCGGGGGAAGCTTGTCAGAGCTTGGAAGGACCTACAGGAAGGCTGGGAGGAACACTTCATCAGGGGAGGTAGTAATAGGGCAGAGGGTAATGTCTGAAAGCTAAAAGAAGGGAGATTTAGATGAGGTGTTAGGAAGAATTGTTCACCATGAGGGTGGTGAGGCTTTGGCACAGCCCTCCTGATGCCCCATCCCTGCCAGTGCCCACAGCCATGGATGGGCCCTGTGCAGCTGGTGTAGTGTTCCCTGCTCGTGGGTTGGAACTGGGTGGGCTTTGAGGTCCTTTCCAACCCAACCATCCTGTGACTCCATGATGCTACAGCTGCATTCAGCAAATGCATCCCCCTCTTCCAGCAGTACATTCTCATTTCAGTGCTCTGAAGATCTTCCTCACCTTCCTCTCCCTCCAAGTCAGGTAACACCAGGTTCCCATTCAGACTGAACCCACAGTATCCCACCTGGAGGAGCAGCACACATGGCTGTGGCTCCTGCTCGTCTCCCTCAGCCTGGTGCAGTCGATGCTCTCTGAGAACCACAGCAGCACCAGGGCAGCAGGATGTGGCTGTGCTCTGCCAGCAGGACCTGACACGCTCTCTCAGTGCAGCAGGGATGCTGTCCTCACCTGGAGGCCATGGCAGTACCCATGCAAAGAATATTCTCTGCGTGGAAGTTGTTTTCCTCCAGTGCTCCCTGTTTCTGGCTGACAGCGAGCATTAGCCGAGGGTACAATCTAATTGGAAGTGACCAGTGACCGCAAAGCCCCATGTGTGAGCAAGTGCCTGGTTTCCTCTTTCTTTTTAAGTACTGACGTCTACATTTTAGATGTTCTTTTCTTTTTTTCCATCCTCTCCCTCCTTCTGCCCTCTCCCTTGACTTCTGTTAATTAAGGAGGGAGCATTTTTAGAAGGGAACAGCTCCACACTGGCTCCTTCCCCCAGTTTGTCAGTAGCACCTCCAGCTGTGGACATGGGAGCTCTGCCAGCGCAGATGTGGGGCTGTGGGAATCTTCTGGTCTAACTGGGGGCTGAGTTTTGGGGTAACCTGGAACTGCTTGGGGGGCTGGAGGGCTTGTTTTGTTCTGCAAACGAATATTGATGCTGGCACGGTATCAAATGATGCTTTTATTACTCTGTGCTGATAATAATAAATCAGTACACCCGCTGTGTTATATTTTTGCAGTAAGAGAACTCAAAGGGAAAAAAGCCAGGCACTTACCTATTTTACCAGATAATTCACCTGTAGTGGAGCTATAAAAGGAACGTCACTTGCATTTCTCTTCTTAAAACAAAACGATGGAGCAGAGGAAGGTACCTTCAGGCAAGAGCAGAGCGAGTGGAAAATCAAAGCAGAGCACAACCTGCGAGGAGGGATGCGAGCACTCAGCAGTGCCTGTGTGCAGGGCAGCAGGGATGGGGCTGCGCATTGTGTTGGGAGGGGGCAGCAGCAAGCTGCAGGTGTAGCTCTGTTTCCTGGCTGCTGGATTTGCTTTTGGATGGGGAAGTCAAAAGGGGGATGTATTCAATTAGGTTACAATTTCATTTGTTTTGCAGGATTTCTGCTGAAGAGCTGTTTCTCTCATTGATAATGGACTGTAAAAAAGCATCAGCGCGTTGTCTGAAGCGTTTAATTGCCAGTACTCATCATGGTCTGCCAAGCACTCAGCCATTGTAATGATGGGTCAAAAATTATCTATAAAATAATCAATGTATCATGTACTGCACTAAAAAGTTCCCTTTTTTTTTTTTCCTCATCAAGACTAGCTCTGGCAGTTCAGTGGATTATGCATGTTATGAAATATTTTACATACATTCTGTACTTTCTGTCCACTTCTTCTTCTGCTGGGTAGTCCCATTCTCACCAGTCTCCTGCCCCTCCTTGGGCTCAGCTGCTGGTGGCCCAAGGAGCCATGCTTTAGCATAGGGCAGGATTTCTGGAGTCAGGTCAAGCAAGAAGAGATCAAGAGGAGCAGTGCTTTCATGGAAGGGTAGAAATCATTAAAGAAAAATGTTTGATGCCATCCAGGTGTTGGTGCATCCATCAATAGTGAGAGCTCTAGGATCCATGAGGGGCAGTGAGGGTCAATGGCTGTGCCTTTGCTTAGCTGAGGAGTTTTTCCAACCTGAGCTGCATTCTGTGCTTGTCAGCCAGTGGCTAATTGATGGATCAATTGCTGCTTGCAGTCTTTTTACACCTGGCTACAGAAGCTGGGTGAACTGTAGCCAATCTACTGCGATCTACTGAGAGCATTCTATGCCTTCAGTCCTTCCCTAGAAATTGGTACCCAGCTGTTTTCCCTAAAGTTGTTTGAGAGAGATTTGCCTCCCGTGGAGTGTCACCATGGAAGAGGAGGGAGGACCAGCCCTGGCTGGTTCCCACCTGTTGTCACATTCCTGGCTTCTGACCTCGAGGTGGGCAGCACTAACTGCTGGGACTTCGGTAAGAATGAGCAAACAGGCTGTTTCTCTTTACAAATAGAAGTGTTGAAATTACAGCTCCTTTGTAAATAATTGTGTTTAGAATAGCAACTGTCATATCCAAATGGAGAAGGATGGGATCTCTCGGGGTCCAGATATTTTCATTAGGAAATCCCATTAATCCCTTCCCTTTCCTTGCAGCCTTTCCTGTGGTCTTTCCTGCCCCGTCTGGATTGCACCAGAGCTTTGAAATTCTCAGTGCAGATCTCTCCATCTGCCTCTACAGCACTGGGAAGTTGGCAGTGCAGCAGCATACGTATAAGGTGGATTTAGAAGTGTTTTCAGCTAAATGGGTTTAATTTTATCATTCTAGATGACCTCCACTCTCCAACATGTTGCTGATATCAGATGCATTGTAGCTGCTAGGAGAAATGGGATTCAACCATTCTGACAAAGGTAAGGGGACAAGCCTAGATTTTGAATATTTTGTTCCTTGCTCTAGGCATCAGAGCATTTTCCCTTTGTTCCTTTATGTAACGGGAAGCATTTGTTCAGTGCTATCCTGATAAAAGTGCAGTGCAAACTTCGTGTTGGAAATCAAATGCTGGGGTGGATCAATCTCCCGATCTCATTCAACTTTCAGCGTGTCAAGGTCTGTTATTCTCAAAACACTTTGACAGTTGCAGACTAAAAAGACTTCAATTACCTTTAGAAATGACCCTCCTCGCTGTAGGATTGAGCTGTGTTTCTGCTGACACCGCGTGCTGGCTGCGCAGCGGGGTTTGGTGGGCAGGATGCTGATCCCATGGCATTGCACTGAGACCGACCTGCCCACGTGGGGCTGCTGCTGCCCTTTCACTGCTCTCGCAAGGCGTGTAACCCCTCGTTTTGGCATTTTGGTATTGTTAAAAACATAAATGTGGAATTAGCACTGAAACGTGTTGCTACTGTGTAGATGCAGCAAATCGCTTTCCTGTTGCGTAGGTGATTGTTGTGGCTTTAAAGCTTTCTCTGCCCCATCAGAATGGAACCAAGACCCTGTCAATTATTGTTGGTTGATTGGTTGTTGTTGTTTTCTTCTGTTTCTTTCTTTGTTTTTCCCTTTCTAAAAAGGTAAAGGGAACTGTAGAGAAACCAAGGGGTTTCTCCAGGGTGTGGTTCAGGATTTGATATTTAGAACTGCCTTTGTTCTTGCATTTCCCACACCTTAAATTATTTATATCGCTCCTATGAGGTGCAGGTGGGTCACGCACACAGAACTTCAGATTTTGTTCCTAGCCAGTACCAAGTTGCAGAGCCCTGCATTGAACTGAAGCTGTCAGTGCTCACGTTCCCCATTCTCCCTGCTCCCTGGGCAGCTTGGTCTGGTGGTTGGTGACCCTGCACATAGCCTGAGGTTTCAAACTAGATGATCATTTTGGTCCTTTTCAACCCAGGCCATTCTGTGATTCTATTCCATGATTCTGTTTGAGCAGTATTGCAAGTGGGGGTGGTTGACCTGCAGCTAAGACCTGCTGCACATCCCATGCTCTCCTTCCCAGATCCACTCAAGTTCCTGTGCGTATTTCCAGTGGGTGAGTTGCTACTAGAAACGTTGCATTTTAATTTATAGCTAGAAAACAGAAGATGTGACTGCAAACCACACGTTGTGACCCAACCGCAGAACTGTCCCAGATTCTCACATCTTGTTTTGAAATTCGATGACAGCCTTATTGCCCAGGGGTATAACATAATCACTTTGCAGTTCACTGATATCCTTTCTTATAGCATCTGTACTAAATGTGTTTTTATCCCTGTTGAATGGAAGAGCACTTTTTGATTCTTCAGATGCAAAGGGGGAAAAAAAAAATCCAAAATGCATAACAGCTAAAATTATGTTTGTTGTTGTTTTGGACATAAATATGATTTGAAAATAAGCGTTTCCACCCTCTCAACACCCAAATTCTTCATTGATTATATTGTTTTCCTGCCTTTCATCTGCACAGAGGCTTGATAGCACATTCATAGCACAGAGCTTCTCCTGTTGTACAGTTTGCCAAGAAAACTTCTGAATATGTAAACCACAATGTCACTATTGGGCAAAGTGCAGGAGTTGCTGGTGGCACCAAGGGAGGTGAGGGGGCTGCAGGGACCTGCCAACATTGCTCAGGTCCTGCAGGGCCACTTGGGGTGCTCCTGTCTGAAGGTCTTTTGTAAGAAAATGGGAGATTTAAGTTAGATGTTAGGAGGAAGTTCTTCACCCAGAGGGTGGTGAGGCACTGGAACAGGTTGCCCAAGGAGGCTGTGGATGCCCCATCCCTGCAGGCATCCAAGGCCAGGCTGGATGTGGCTCTGGGCAGCCTGGGCTGCTGGTTGGTGACCTGCACACAGCAGGGGGTTGGAACTGGATGAGCATTGTGGACCCTTTTCAATCCAGGCCATTCTGTGATTCTATAATAATAGCAGAAAACAGATGTGGGTAGGAGCAGGCTACTGTGCTGAAGAAATCAGGTGTTTGGGGATTAAAGAAATCTCATAATTGTTACACTTGAGGAAGATGTGAGAAAGTTCTGCACTTCCTACTGTTTTCATGGTATGCACCTATATGTGCTTTCTGGGAATCATAGGCCTATTTTAGTTTTAGGCTGTATTACACACCGTGCATGTGTTACTTAGGAGCCTTAAGTAATTCTGAGTGTTCAATCTGACCCTTCAATTACATAGAAAAAAAAAATTGAAAATATTTTTCTTATAGTCACTGCTGTGGGCATCAGCGAGAGGGGCAGGGAGTGGTGGTGGCCCAGGCAGGCATCGGAAACCCCTTTGGACACAACACCACCATTCAGACTGACAGGTCTTTTCCTTGCTGGGGGACACTGCGTGAAGAAGATCCATCTCTCCAGTGAGGTTTTGTTCCTTTTTCCTCCTGATGCCCTGTGGCATTTTCCTCGTTGCTGCTGAGGAACATTTCCCAGCGAGGGCAGTCCTGTCACACAGACGGGTGGTACTGCGGGTTTGTTGTGCCCTTTGCTGGTGGCTGACAGGAAAAGAGCATTTCTTGCAGTTCTCCGATGTTAAGAACGTTCCTCTTCAAACGGCGATGTAATTACCGCGATGACCAAAGTTTGTGCAGCGCTTCATTTCTGAGGACATCCGTTTTGTGACAGCTCCTTTCCGACTGTGTGTGCTGACAGGGACAGCTTGAGCTGTCCTCCACATCCTCCCGAAATACCGGGTCCATCTCAGGACGCTTTGTCATAGGGTGTCTTTCCTCCAGGTCAAGGTGTGCTGTGACCCTCACAGCTGATGAGCAGATGATGAAGAACAGCAGCACCTGCCTTGCCCTTTCCCTTTGGGCTGCATAAAAGAGGACTGGCCGGCAGGGAGAGGGAGGTGATTGTCCTCCTCTACTGAGCTCTTGTGAGGTCCCATCTGGAGCTGCGCATCCAGCCCTGGGGCCCCCAGTACAAGAAAGATGCAGAGCTCTTGGAACGAGTCCGGAGGAGGACCACTAAGATGATCAGAGGGCTGGAGCACCTCTCCTATGAGGAAAGGTTGAGGGAACTGGGCTTGTTGAGTTGGAGAAGGCTCTGGGGAGACCTCACTGTGGCCTTCCAGTACTTGAAGGGAGCGTATAAACAGGAGGGGTGATGGCTGTTTTCAAGGGTGAATAGTGATAGGACAAGGGGAATGGTTTTAAACTGAGACAGGGGAGGTTTAAGTTAGATGTTAGGAGCAATTTTTTCCCCCAGAGGGTGGTGAGGCACTGGAACAGGTTGCCCAAGGAGGCTGTGGATGCCCCATCCCTGCAGGCATTCAAGGCCAGGCTGGATGTGGCTCTGGGCAGCCTGGGCTACTGGTTGGTGACCTGCAAACAGCAGGGGGTTGGAGCTGGATGAGCACTGTGCTCCTTTGCAACCCAGGCCATTTTGTGATTCTACGATATGATTCTATGATTCCCTCCCTCCTACCCTGCCATGCAAGTTGGCCCATGGGCAGCAGTGAAGAGCTGGCCACCTGCAGCTCTCATTTTCATCTCTGTGAATGGCCATGGACAGCAATGTCAGCAGCCTCCCATACATGCACACTCATTGCAAACACTGTGAAAGCCATCGGTCGGTAAAGTAATTAAAAGCTGCAATGCTCCCTTGTCTGTCACTGCAGATGTCATGTTGTGCTGTTTGACTGCTGCCTTCCGCTGCCACGGGAGGTGCCAATGTTATTTCCTAAAATAATTGACGTTATTGTTGCTGGTATATTTTGTAATCAATCACCTTGGACATTCTGTTAGTCTTTTGCTTTCTTTTTCTTGTAATTAGTGCACTCAGCTCATTGCCACGCTCGGCATGTTGATAACAATAAGCTGCATGAAGCAGTGTGAACCAAAATGATGCAAATGTGTAAAAGCACCCCAATTCCACCCACTTCACACCAGGTTAAGACAAGGTACCCTTCCTTCGCTTCTTATCTTAGAACATTCCTCTATGGCAGTATTTTTCTAATTCACTTTATTATGATTGCCCTTCTTTTATTCAATGGGAAGTGCACAGCTGTTTATGAGCACACATAGTGATAGGACGAGGGGAAATGGTTTTAAACTGAGATAGGGGAGGTTTAGGTAAGATGTTAGGAGGAAGTTTTTCCCCCAGAGGGTGGTGAGGCACTGGCACAGGTTGCCCAAGGAGGCTGTGGATGCCCCATCCCTGCAGGCATTCAAGGCCAGGCTGGATGTGGCTCTGGGCAGCCTGGTCTGCTGGTTGGTGACCTGCACACAGCAGGGGGTTGGAACTGGATGAGCATTGTGGTCCCTTTCAACCCAGGCCATTTTGTGATTCTATGAAGTCAGGATTTCTGTGGTTGCTGCTGAAATCCTCAATTTTTTGGTTGGGGTCAGTGAACCTTTAGCCCACCAAAAGTCACTTCAGAAGTCCTGGCTACCTATGACTACCTGGCATCCCACACCAGGAGCTGCTTACTATCTGTTCAAGAAGAAAACAGGATGAAAACTGAAAAACTGCTTTCCAAGGTAAGCACTTTAGGATGTGCACTTGTGTCTCAATAGGCAGCAAAGATGATTGTCTCCATTCCTCTGGTCAAGCAAGCAAGTTATTGTGAACAGATAATAATGGTCAGTACCTGCGTGCTGCAGGTGAATGGAGTCCTGCAGTCCTGGAGGACAGGCTCTGTCCTAAGAACACATTTAATTTGGTTCTCTCAGGACATCCTACTGTTAAAACTAATGAGCTGGAGTCTTCTCAGGACTGTTTCCCAGTTCGCTGCCACTGTAGGACCAGGTTGTAGAAGATGTAGTTTTACTGGCTCAAAGAAATTTGAAGTACACAGATGCAAATGTTACAAACAAAATCAAAACATTGCCATGTTCCTAATTATGGAAATAAATGAAAGCTCTGCAAGGAGAGATGTACTGCTGCAGAATAAATGATAGAGTGCAGTACAAATAGCAGTCAGAAGCAAACACAAAAAAGTCTATACTACAGGAAAACCTGTTTGAAATGTTAATCTCAAATCATTTAGGCACTTAATTTATAAATGCTTGCTGTTTTCAGGCACTTCCAAAAATGCCTGCAGTTCTTTGGTATTTCACAAAATCCTTGGCTTCATATTGTATCTATAGCATATGTGCTCCATATGTTTGTTGCTATACAGTCTCTCTGCCATGGAACAGAAATCCTTTCTGGGGGCTAAACACAGTGTCAGTTATTATTTTTTGGCTTAACCCAGGATAAAAGAACTGTACAAAGTTCTAAAATCTTAATTGCTGTTAGATTTTACTACAACCACAGACAGACAAGGGAACACAGAGAGATTTCCTTCAGCATCCCCCAGGGCAGGAGCATCACCAGGCATTTTCAAGGACGTTTCAACCCATTTTTCTTCTCTCTGTGCAGGAGAGGGGAACAATTGATGTGTTGCAGAAGAAACCTGTGACATTTTCAGGGTTTTAACCGGCATCCAGAATTGTCTCCAGAAACTCCTGATGCCGTTGACCCAGTAGCCCGAGCTGCCTACAGATTGGCATGGATTGCTTCTGTATTATTGCTTTACGTTTCATTGCCTCTCTCCCTCTGATAAACGTGTGGAAAAGTTTATTTGCAGAAAGGCTAGGAAGGAAAAGTGGTTATATAAAAAAAAAAATACAGTTTGTCCAACAGTGCGTGGTTGTCTTTTATCTGATTACTTGACATTCTGGTCATTGACTGGCTGAGCTTCATCACAAAATGTTTCATGGTGAAAATAGAGAATTTCTGTCCAACTTCCCAGATCATTTTTTCACTCTCTGACTTGGGATATGATACTCTTGAGGAAAAAGTCATTATCTCTCCGGCGCTGGAAAAGCATTTTCATGGTGCTTTTGGGTGACTTTTTGTTTTCTGGAGGAATGGAGATCTTGCAGCATATTTCAGCTTTTGCCTTTGGGAGAATCAAAGGTAAGAACACAACTTGCTGCACACAGCTGTGGCTGGAGCAGTGCCTGTACAGTGTGAGCACAAGGGGGTAGGTTCCCCGCGCTGGTGCTTTGGCAGTTGTGCTACATGGGATTTTGGGAGTGCCTAAATGGACAGGAAACAAAGCCCACGGGTTTCTGGTTAGGCAGCATCGTTGGCACCCTTGCATCATGATATTATCCTGAAGCTGTGTTTGCTTTAGAAATGTGCCTCTGGCGCAGGCTGGCTGGCTGCAGCCCTCCCAGTCATGCCAGCAGCTGATGCCCAGTCTGGAAGAGGATTCCTGCAGCAGGGCAGACGCCTGTACTTCCAGGCTCTGTTTCGCTAAGCTCAGCAGCCTCACTGCAGCCCTTCCACAAGGCCGTGGGGCTGTGAGGTCGGTGCCTGAGTTGCCCTGGGATGCACTCATCCACTCCCTGCTCACCCCTCCCTCGGTGCCAACAGACTGGAGCTCAGCTTGCTGAGCCTGCTGCAAATCAGAACTAGAATCATAGAATGGCCTGGGTTGAAAAGGACCACAATGATCATCTACTTTCAACCCCCCTGCTATATGCTAGGTCACCAACCAGCAGACCAGGCTGCCCAGAGCCACATGCAGCCTGGGAAGCAGAAGAACAAGTTACGAATGGAATTTGAGTTTCTCATTTTATTTTAACTCTATAAAGAGATTGGTTGCTATTGGGGCACACGGACCTGCATGCTTTTGTCACTGCATGCAAGCTAAAATAGCACAGCACTTTCTCCTCTGATGCCATTAATACTTAAAACATGCATGGTTTTGCTAGGAGTGAATCACACACCATTCATTGAATCACAGAATGGTTGGGTTGAAAGGTGTGCTCCAAAAGTGCCCCAGTTCCAACCTGTGGGTAGGGACACCCCCAGCTCATGGTGCCCAGGGCCCACTGGACACCTCCAGCGATGGGCCTGCTGCAGTTCATTAAAGGTTCAGTGATGCCACAGATAGCAATCTCTGCAAAGGCCTCATGGCAACCAAGCTACAAACTTACAGGTCTCTCAGATCAGTGCTGCATTCTCCTCAGACTCCCAATGATTTTGTGATGCGCGCAGATTTACACATATATACGCTGGCAATAAGAATCAGTGTTAGGAATGGAAGATTCAATTATATTTTACTGTTATATTTAACAAGAAAGACATAACATAAATTAGTGAAAATGCATATAAACACCATTTAATAAATACAAGAAGAAAGATACTTACATCCTCCGGCGTGTGGAGTTTATTGCCTTGTGCAATGTAATTAAGTTTATGTGAATATGAGCATAATAAGCTGTAGAAAGTCACAGAGCAGTGAACGATAACAGTGCATGTAGCTCTGATGATATACAGTGCCACAGCTGAAATGCTGAACATAACATAACCTTGCAGTTTGTGTAACGGAGTTGCTTTGCTGTGTGTTTGCTGTTTATTTTAAGTGAAGGATTGGAACGCTTGCCAGAGACTTAGAAAAAAAAAGCAATAAAAAAACAACACCAGGATGCACCCAGTGTAATGATGCTGCAGTCTGCTGCTTAAACACCTCCTCTTCTATTTTCTGTGTGCGTTAACTGCGAGATCCCAGTAATTCCTTTAATGTCTCTATTTGCAGCCGTTTGACCCTTGTGCAACAGCAAAAGTGTGTGAGAGCAGCGTTGAAAGCTGCTGTGCAGCTCCAGGCTGTGCTCCTCTCCTTTTCTGCAGCTTTTTAAGCTGCCTACAGGGTACAGAGCGTTCCAAGGTAAGAGGAGAACAGATGCTTTGCTGACCTGAGCTTGTTGAGCAGCCTTGAAGATTGAAGACAGACCCTAGCAGGGCCTGGTAACTCGGGTTTTAAATCCTGTAGGGATTTCGGCCTCCTTTTTGGCTGCAAGAATTGGCTCTTTCAGCAAAGAAGACTGTGTGCAACTGATGCCCTGGGAGCCTCGAGCACAGAATGGAATTTTAGCATCTATTGCAGAGCTTGACATTTCTCTGTATTTCCCGTGTTGCTTCCCAGCCTGTGACCTAAATTATGAGCAGAAGATATTAAGCCTGGATTTTAACTTAAGAGCTGACTACACCCACAGGACAAATTAAAACACAGTGTTGTTTTTCCACTGAAGGTAAGCAAGCAGTGGAATTATACTGGATTCTTTATTTAAACTGCTGCCAGAAGTATGAAGTTGTGAGCCATAGCCTTTCCTAAGTCTGCTCTTTCTCCTCCAAGCCCCCACAGTGGTTAGACACAGCATAGTCACAGAATCATACAGGCTGGAAAAAATGACTCAGATCCCCAACCCCAGCCCACCCCCACCATGCCCACTGCCCACAGTGCCACATCTCCATGGCTCTGGAACACCTCCAGGGATGGTGACCCCCCCACTGCCTGGGCAGCTCTGCCACTGCATCACCGTAGCCCTGGTTTGACTTGTTGGCTTGTGACGTGAGAAAATGCCATCTCACCGAAATTCCTTACTTCTCTCTGCCTGCTGTTAAAACTGTTGTTCCCCAAACTAGCATTTGCCATCTCTTTTAAAAGTAGCTGGAATTCCTTCACCATAAATTCTGTTGGACTTTGTGTGTGCTGGCATGAATATTGGAGTGCCCAACCACTTATCTGTGCTGGGTTTGCAGCTACCTGGCTGCCACCACTTCTGTAAGTATTAAATACCTTTTTTTTTTTAAATCCTTTAAAAAAAATAATCCAAATTTGCAAATGAGATTCTAAATAGATATTCTCAGTCTTTGAATAACCCCGTCTCCTTCCATTATAGGTTTCCCTGGGCCAGGTCTTTCAGCTACTCATGCTATACTAGTGCATTTAAACCTTCTGTCCTTTGGTGGAAAGTGAGATGCTTAAACCACAATCCCCCTTGGCTCTTTTGGGGAAGATTTGGTTCATGTTGCACAATGAGGTGCTTCATATTGGGTGCATTTGATGCTGTGAAATTTCAGCTAATACCACAAAAGAGTTAACTGATTTTTGCAGGTTCCGATCTAAGTTCATCCCGTGTCAGGATTTTCTCCCCATAGACAAGGTCATAATCTCATATCTGAAGGCAAATATATAAAATGCATTTTAGTGATCCCATGGAGTTGTTTCCCAGGCAACTTACCATCTCCATCTGCAGCAGGCTGTGGGCTTTGCCTGGCCTTGTGCTGGGGAGTCTGCCACCAGCCAGTGCCCCTGGCCAGGCCCTGTGCAGGGCAAAAACACAGAATGGTTTGGGTTGGTTTGGGAAGTTTCCCCTTGAAGCTAAATTTATTGTGGGCCTGATATCCTCCAGTATGGATACTTGGGTTGGAAAGATGCACAGTGTGGTTGCAGGGCTGTCACATCAAACCAAATGGGTGATAGCTTCTGGGAACACCATGCAATGTGCACCCCAACTTGGTGAGGATGGGTGATCCTGGAGCTGCCCCTGTCCAAGGAGAAATACTGGCAGTGCAAGAGATGAGGATTCCTCCTTTCCGAAGTCGGAAACGTGAGAATCAGAAAATCACCTCATACAGGGCAATAACCATAGTAAATACATTTTCCTTTTGTGCTGCCTTCATTCTTGCAGAATGGGACTGACCTCAAAAGGATTTTGGAGAGCATGAAGCGTGCACGAACAGCGTGCGCTCTTCTTCGAAACCCATCTCAATCCCTGTCAGTGGGTCTATGGGAGAGGTTGTAGGTCAGAAAATAGCCCTGGGAAATTCAAAGCTATCAGGCTCTGTGTTTCCCATCTCTGACTTTTGGAACAGAAATAGCCAGATTGTGCCTTGTAAGATCTGCAGGGATTGTAAAGCAGTTTGGTGTGGCTTAAGATCACGGTGTGTAATTTTGTTAAAAACTCACACTTTGAGATGTGCACCAAGTAGGCACAGTTGTGCTGAACTGTGAGTCATTCCAGATAAGGGAAATCTTTGGGTTGCACTCCTGGTTACGTCTTTGATGTGCAGTTATCAGTATCCAAGCTAGGCTGGTATGCCCGCAGTATAGATGTGCCCTAAGGCCAAGAGCTTCAACTTTCAAAGAACATGTGTTGAGAGCCTCTGCCCTTATATCAGAACCTTGCAAAGAGCTGAATCACGGCATTTTTAGCTCCTGTCCTGTTGGCTTAGATGATACTGATCTTACAAAATTTGGCAATGCAGAGAACTGTAGGGTTATTTGAGTTTCAAAGGATCTTTTACATGTATTGAAGTCCTGCCGTTCCTGCCGTTATGGGAGCTGTGTGAGCTTCTCTTTCTTTGTCACCTGTTTTTAATTTGTTGTACAAGTGTGGAGAACCTCAGTTCTCTTGAAGTGATGGAGAAGGGCAGGTCCGGGCTGGGCTCTGGAGCCCAGTGCTGGATCCCTATGCTGATAGAAGTATCACCTCATCCCCTGACATTGCCCTTCTTCTATAAACCCTGCTGAGATGGCATCTCAGCTGTCCTGTCACATTCATGTTATTGTCCAGTGTTCAGGACCAGGTGAGTAATGCCCATGGTGCTACCATGAAGTGTTAGCTCAGCTGTGCTCCTTCCTGTCGTGTAGTTGAGTCCTTAAGCTGCCCTTTGCAGCTCTTAAAAAGCCCTCTGCTCTTAAAAAGAAGCTTTAAGCCCCTTTGAAAGTTTCACCCCACGTATCTTCACTCTTCATGGTTAGGACTCGCTCAGTCTTTACTGAAAGTGCAGTATTGAAGTCTGTCAGAGAATTTTTTCCGTGTACTTGTGTGATGGGAATTGGGCTTAAAAGCGTGAACTAGAACTACGCAAATGAAAGAACTGGCTGTCAGCAGGCAGACTCTTTGGAAGGAAGAAAGTCATTGGGATTTTCTGTGGACTACCTGGTTGCTTCTGAGAGTCAACACAGCATCACACTGCATTGACAGTCCTATTAATGCAGTGTGTCTCCCACACTTTTGCTGTAGGGAGTATCTGGAGAATATCCCATGTCTTATCCTGAGAGAGTAATCCTGATCCTCATCATTTATGGCCTTTCCTGTTTTCTGGAGAGCAAGGTTGTGTCTCCTCTCCAATTACTGGATTTTGTGTTTGCTCTTGATTAACAATTAGCAGTTGATTACTTCTAAAGTTAGCAGCCCTGGTGGGAGGAACACATGCAAGACAAATTTGAAGACCCTGATGTCTTCAAATTAAAAGGAGAGGGGATTATAGGCTGAATAAAGGAGGCTGATGCAACTTTTCGAAGAGTTGTATCATGGGCTGAGACAGCCATCTGCAACAAGTTTTGAACAAGAAAACTGAAAAATGTTCTGCTTTTTGGCTTGTGATATTTTCAGATGAAGTCATTGATAAGAAGGAGAGAACTCAAGGGAAAATCGTGCTTGTTGGTGGCTTGTGTCCTGACAAAAAGCATGTCAGCGTGGGCACCAGCTGCATGACAGCAGCACCAACTCTGTCCTACCTGAGAACCTTTATAGGCAATGATTGTCACCAAGTGTTGCTGCGCAGAGCAAGCAGTGAAGCTCCATCCCTTCATCCATGGAGTCAGAAGCACCTGGCATTTGGGGAGCTTCTGTCCCAAGCTTCTGTCTCTCACTGCCCTTCCAAGGCAGCGTGGTAATAGGGTTTTATTTTCTTGCCCAGAAATCTGAAAGCACCAGTATGGTCTCAATGAAAGCTGGGCTTTGTATTCTGTTTAGTAGGTCATGATGGAGAAGACTGTGTCAAAAGGCTTTTGCAGAAAAGGACAGTTCCTCAAAAGAGGCTGTAACATACGTGTTTATTTAAGTGGCACAGACAAGTAGAAGGAGAATAGTGGTGAGTTAGAGGAGCATAAGGAACAGATGGGAAACGCTCTGAGTTTTGAAGAAAAGGTGTTCCTCACATCCTGCTGCTGTTCCAGATGTTGCCACTCACTCCCTAATGGTGTTTCAGGTCTTGTGTTGCAGCTTTGCCTTGCTGCCCTTCTCACAAATGCCAAGAGCTGATCTGTGGAGTGGCTGAGATTTCCCCCTCGCCAATATTGCCTGTGCAGAAGGAAAAGAGCCACTCCTGCATTTTGGTCTTGAGATTTTCTCATAATTGTGTGCCAAAATGGAGGTAAATTCCATACTTTCCCAACGAAAGGAGGACCAGGACTGTTTGTAGAGGAAATGAGAGCTGACAGATGTTTCACATCCAGCTGACCTGCTGCCGTGCTGAAGGTCACTCCAGAGTAAAATCTGCCCAGGTGTGGGCCGTTCAGCCCCTCCTGTCCTGGTGGGCATTTTGGCATCCTCTGGGTCTCTCACTGGAAGACAACAAATATAGACAGGTTTGTGCCCTGCTTTTTGTTTCCTAGCCACAATTGTTTCACTGGGTTAGCTCTGACCAGCTTTTGCTGTACATCACCCATTTCCATTCCTAAGTGACATACTGCTTATTTGAAAACATCTCAAGGACTTAGAGAACAGAAAAAATGATTTTACAGAGCAATTCTTTATGGACTGAAGTATGTACATTTGCTTGAGCCAAAACACACTTTTGATGCCTTAGATTAATACAAAAATTTTTTGTATTAATTATATATTATATATAATATATATATTACATATATATTTGTATTAATATAATATAATTATATTATATATATATAATATATAATATAATTTGTATTAATTATTAATATATTGTCAAGTTTTTCTTGTCTTTCTCAGCCTTACCAGCTGGAGAACTCTGGGACAGAATGCAATAAAATATATAAAAATTATGGCCCTTAAAGCTGCCTAACTATTTCTCTTTATTCAGTACTATTTATACTATTTATAGTCACTTTTCTTGTTTCCTTTAAAGTTTGATCTCTTTAAAGTTTGATCCCTTCTTCTTAAATCACATCAGAATTTCCTACTTCCTTTTCTCACCGCTGCCAGAAAACATTGCCTTTTTCTGGTCTTTCTGGGCCCATTTTTCATTCCTGCTTCCACTTGAACAACTATTCATACTTTCTTAGATCATTGAGATCTTTGTTGCATCCAAGCAGAAATGGGGCTTCAGCTTTGACAGGTGTCTTTTTAGCTCAGCACTGACATCTTTTCTTAGGCTGCAACTTCCTGCAGGATCTATTTGAGAAGTTTCCGAACGCATAAATTACGTTGGCACGCACAAAGAAGAACAGCAGAAATGTTAATTACTGCCACTTTCCAATTGCTGAGTCTCTCCTTCATGGGTTGAGCAAGTTTTGTCTGGTGTGCTTTTTTTCTTTTCTTTTTCCCTCTTTTTTTTTTCTTTTTCTCCGGATAAATTATCAAACGACTTCAACATTTGGCGATGGTGCGCTCGGAATAATGAGAGCTTGTTTTTCACGTTGTTGCTCTTCATGCAGATCCTTTTTCTGAAGGCACGCTAAGGGAGCTGACAAAAAACGCGATATGATTTATAAGCCCAAAATACTTTCTGCCATGCTTAAAGATGTTTTTGCCAAAAGCGCTGTTCTTGTCATATCCCATAAAAAGCATGAAGGTGGTGGTGTGGGGAGATGGGATGGGGACGTTTGCGGATCGCCCGCAAGGTGCCGTGTGCTGCCATCCATGGGTGGTGACGTTTGGCGCAGGTTTCGCATCGCTGCACAATTTGATGGCATCTCAGATCTGCCCTGTGCTGGGAAATGGGACCGTCAGTGCCGGGTAAGGAAACTCGTGCTGTCTCTGCCCACATCATCTCCGTGTACTTCAACTGGGAAAAGGAATATAAATATAGAGATGATGATTTAGACTTCAAAATGCTGACGATGGTGACGATGACGCAGCTGAGAGTTCCTGTCTGAGGTAGGATTGAAAATGTGACTTTAAAGCTAATTTCTACTTCTGGCACAGGAGATGAGGCAGCAGCTCCATCCCTTTAGCTGTGACAGTGACACGGCTGGCCATGATGGCACAGAAGTTCTCTGAAGTTGTGCAGCCACCTGGACCTGCGGTGCTGCTCACTGCTTGCCCGTAAATCCTCCACCAGACTGGATGTGGCTCTGGGCAGCCCGATCTGGTGGTTGGCAACCCTGCCCACGACAAGGGGGGGGGGTTGAAACTAGATGATCTTTGAGGTCCTTTTCAACCCAGGCCATTCTATGATTCAATGATCTCCTTGTGTAGTTCACCACCCCATGCTCTCTGCACACCTCCTCGCTGGTGAGCATCTGGTCACACAAAGCCCGCAGATCAAAACACTTTTGAGGAGTGGGAGACTGTAAAGCCTTTTTGATTTTTCTCCTCATAGATCAAACGTGCATGTCAGAAGGTGCACTGCTTACCTGCTGCTAACATGGGCTTGGTCACAGTGGAATTGTATGGACAATAACGTTTTAAAGAGGAGCCGTGAATCTTTTAAGCAGGGGTTGCAGTGCCGTGGCTCAACATGGAGCCTCTCCCTCTGCAGTTTGCTCCAGCAGAGATGGGAACTTGCCTCCCAGGCCTTACCCCACAAAGTGTCAGCATGGGACGTGCTGCTGCTGGGACACAACCAGATTTAAAGGGGTTAGAAACACGGCAGGCAGCTGTCCAGATTATCCTAGTGTGAGCTGTGGCAACCTTCTATGCCTCCATAGACAAAATCCGCTCCAAGATACAGGCAATGGCTTCACTTGCATCCCCACAAGGGACACAGCACAAGGTGTGAGAACAGCGATAACCAACGAAGGAACAAAACCCGCTTTCTGTACTCTGTTTTTCCTCCATCTTTGTGCCTTGCTGGGTTTTTCTGTTATCACAGAGTCAGAAATATATTTGCAGTCTGTGAGTACCATTAATTTCCATTTTGCACTTTGCTATGATCTCAAAGCAAACCACCCTGGCTCTTGAACTTTTTGATGCTCTGGAAAGCCAGGGAAGCTTTGAGCTTGGAGCACAATTTCCCAGCTGCATTCCTCAAACAAGGCCATACCATGGTTTGTCTGTGGCCATCCTAGAGGGGAATGAGAAGCTTTGGCACCTTGCCCTGGTTCAGACTACTAACCCAATCTAGTTTTACAATGTTCGGGGTTGTATTAATGGGCCGGGTACGCTTTCACTTTTATTATTTTGATCCCTTAGCAGAGGCATGAAGTGCCAGCTTAAACGCTTCAGATTTATTATTGTGATGGAGGAGAGAAATATCAGCTTCTTATAGGCCTATTAATCTCATTAATTATATAAGCTTGATGGCTTTACCTGGAAGCTTTGCACTGTGTTTCATGAGTTTTTTGGAGAGAAGCAGAAGGAGAACAACTAGATGCAATACACTATCCTGTTAATAGGTCAACAGATGATTGTTGTTGGCCTTGCAGGAAGTAGAAGCTATTGCTGCTAATTTACTCTCACGAAATGCAAATTTTAAGGATGCTGAAAATGTATCATGTTTCTTAATGATTCATACGACCTATGATATCTATTGGTGAACCTTACCTGGGGACAAGGCTTCAGGCTGGGCGCTTTGCAGACGAAGTGGAAGATGGAAATGTCAATTGCCACTTGTTCTGTTAAACCTGATTCATCGAAACCTGAAGTGGGACTATCTTGAATGTTTCTAAATTTCCACATATGCTTTATGCATGCAAATCACAGCTGTGGTGCATTACACTGCACCCAGAATACCTGGAAAAAAAAATAAACTCAAAGTTAGGTGCAAGCGTGAGACGTTTTTAGTGGAAATCCCAAACTTTACTTCCCTTTTCCCTATGAGAGAGTCAGATCCTAAGGGCAGGAGTCGATGTCTGGTGAACTTCCCTGGCTTTTAGGTAGAACTGGAAGCAGAAAACAGCGTAAGAAATTTTGCTAAAAGAGTTTCTTCTTGTGAACATTTATCATGTGGGCACAAATAAATAAATACATGCTTACAAATCCTCAGGTTAACCATAGATTTCTTCCTCCTTCTCAGCTCAGATGTGATTGATTTGTTTTGCGAAGGAGATTTGCTGCCCTGTGAGCATCTTTCCCACCCTGCATGTGGAACACCCTTAATGAGCATATTTGATTGCTGTTTGTTTTTTTTTTTTCCTTCCTTCAGCAGCTCACACAAGAACAGCCTTCCTCCACTGTCTGAAATCTCAGTAACCTGTAGCTGTGCCCCAGGAACCACAACGCAGCCTCCTTGGGAGCCCCTGGGAGCTGCTGGATTGCCCCACTTGGTTGTCCTTTTGTTACCTCCTCCTGCTGAAGGAGCCTATGGACCTCATGTCCCAAGCTTGTCAGGTAGAAATGTGACCAAACCCACTGTTTTATAGATACGTGATAAAGGTGGGCATACAGGGTACAAACTCAATAATGCACCAAAGGTTACCCAGTGATACCTGAGGTACAGCTCCACACCGAACCTAGAAATCCTAAACTTTAATCACAAGCTATTCTTGTTCCTCCTTTTCATGACAGTGTTGTGAGAAGGCTAATTTTGTATTAAAATTGGGTTAGATCGATGCAGATACAATGGAAGTGGATGCTACATTTTGCTCTAACGGCATCCAACGCGGAGAGCTTTTCTTTGCAGCAGGAACGTGGGCTAATCCGCTTATCGGTTGGAGTTGGAGGTCCTGTACGAGTTGCACTGAATGTTCAGTTCAAATGAAAGGATTTTCCTGGCGGATAGGAGAACACATACTGAATGTGCAAATAGACAAATGTTCTCCAGATGGTTTTTACAAATGGTTTGCTTACTGTGGTGTTTAAGTCAAGCTAACTTCATCTTGTGTCTCGGTAGTTCTGTTGGTCAGGAAGAGTCTTTAGGAGTACATTGAAGTACTTTTGAGCAGTGGTAAACACTTTGTTAAAAAGTAAGAATTAGGGGATTATATCAAGCACTGGTATGATCAGTACTGCTATGTACAGTGATCGTGAAAATAAAGTGCAACACAACCTTCGATCCAATTATGATTTTTCCTACAAGAAGTGTCAGAGGCTCTTAAATGTCTCTTCCAGCTTTATCTGTAGCCTTTATTACTTTGTACTTCCTAGAATTAAATGCAACTACATCAGGAAACTGAATGTTCGAGGTAAAGTTGCCGTAAGTTACATAAGCTTCAGCCTCCCCAGAGGCTCTTGCAGAGTTCCCATCTGGAGCCCTTGTACATTGATTTTTCAGTGTGTACACCAAAAGGAATGCAGCACTGGAGGCCGCTGAGTCACTGGCTTGTATGAATTCCACTGCATGAATGTCAAAAAAAGATTTCTGGTGTTTTCATTCGAAGGGAAAAGAAAATAATTTCATTTTTTTCAGCGTTGCCTCAGTGGCATGGTTTAACATTCAGGGAACTTGCAGAGCCCATACTGCTTGAACAGCACTCTGTAGAGCTGAACCAACAAATGCTGCACTACTCTTAATTTTGTAGCAGTAAAAAACAATGCTCTTACACAATAAATAATGTTTTAATGTAAATCAGTGGAATTATTAGTCCTACAGAAGACTTTATTGGATAAACTTGACACAAACTTGACATCTGTCTGAATACAAGAGAAGAAAATAGTGTCCTAAGAACTTCAGTAGTAAGAAGAACATTTAAGATCTGCTAAAATGAAAAATTAAAAGCTAAGCATGTAGAAAAAGGAAAAGAGAGCTACGTATTTTGTCATGCATTGTGCTAGGCATTGTATCTTCTTTGATTATAACAAGTTTCTTTGAAGAATATTTCTACTTAAAATACACTTCTACTTATTTTCCCTGGCAGACAGGCTTTAAAGATCTAAATACGATGTACTGGAGGAGGTAAAAATTCTTGAAGTGTATTTTTGAAATCTTTAGACCTTTGACCACATTTGCTATGATGATACAGACTTAACAGTAAACCCACTTGAAAGACATTTCCATGGAACACTTTAAACAGAATCAGTTGGTACTTTCATAATGGCAGCTGAATGTGCGTTCTTGCCATTTTCCCATTTAACAAGAAGAAAAGGCCAAACAAGAACCAATTAGTCACAATAAAATCAGCTTTGATGACATTTTCACTCCTGAACTCTGGTATAAAATGGTCATCTAAGAAAGAACTGAAAGGATATGTGAGGAACTTGGTGGTATAACTGCATGTACATACATACACACTCCTGAGCAAGAAATGATCAGGTAAAGATGCAGCAATTTAATTGCTATTTGGAGAAGATATGCTGTTTTTGTGTTTAAACAGAAGCGTAGAGCCTTGCTGGATTTTTGTTCCACGTTTTAACTGGTTGTAATTTGTCTTTGAAGTCTATGCAGGTTAAACCTTCTTTACATCCTTTGGATCTCAGCGATGTTTGTGTGCTCGGCTTACCCAGTTGGCCCTTCCATGGTAAGTCATGCTCCCTGGTTACTGGAAGATCAGATGTTCCATTTATTTTATGTATCTGGTGGTGGTAGTGGTTGATTTTTTAATTAAATGAAAGGAACTTCTATTGAGGCTACTGAGTAAACATTATCTAATAATATCTGGATAATATTGTCTGGAATGGAGCTTGTTTTTGCTTTAGCTACACATAAAATCTGCAATCCTGTAAGATTGTCATGTAAGAAATCTGCTGCATGTTGGATGTTGAGTGTGAAGAACTTTTGCCAGTGTTGAAATATCATACGGATAAGAGGGAATCATCAGTCTCCCCCCATTTCATTTCAGTGCCTCGTTGACGTCCAGTAGGTAGAATAACAGATGTGTGTTTATTTCATTTGTTGAAATTATAAATTATAAACCAGTAAGTCTGTTAGTCACTGCTATTAATATGTGCAGGTAAAGGAGAAATACCAAGTTGGGAAGATTATTCTGTAGGATCGGTGACACCCCCTTGGTATCATGGACTGTTTAACTTTCTTAAACGGTGAAATCAAAGTGAGTTTGCTATTTAAAGAACACTGCTAATAATCCTTCTGTTCTCAACCAAGGCAGTATGAGAGGCTGTTGGTCAAACAGGATATACACCATTTCAGTCAGGCTTTCCAATGTGGAATGAGAAGTTTTATTTCAAGTGACATCCAGTATTCCTGCCTTGGACAAAGACTTGTTTTTCCAGTGCTGTGAAATAGCTTTTGAAGTCACAGCTCCGATTTCTGGGTTCCCTGCACCGTGCTGTGCATCACTGCCTTCTCATTAAGGAGATCTGTCTCTGGTAGAACACTGGCTACTCTTACAGTGGATTATTTTATTGTTAGACTTTATCTACCTATCTCCTGCTTCCTCTGTATGTTTTACTTGTGTAAATGCTGCATCACCTCTCATTTCTGATCATGCAACCATCTCCCAAACAAGAACGCAGCACTGAGAAGCTTAAAGGGATGGCACAGAGAGCACAGATTTTTGGCAGCTCAACAACGAGTGTGTAAATCATGGCATGATGAAAGATGCTCACAGCCTCTAGAGACATGCCAAGAAATATTTCCGTTTAATTTCAATGTTAATTTAAATCTGGTTTGAGTTTGTTTAAGTTCTTGTGCTGTTTGCATTTTATGATGTGAAGTGCAGTAAAAGGAACTTGTACTTAAACCTATGTGGATCTTAATCCAGGCTTTTTACACTTCCTATTACCACGTTGTCATTATTAAATGTAACTACCACCATAACTGGTCGTAACTGCTAGAAAGCTTCCTCTCTCAGACTTCTGCTTTACAGCTATTTTCATTTTCCCTTCTCTGTCGTTGAAGCTGAGTGACTTCACACGAGAGGTAACAAGATGCTGTTACGTTGCTAACTGAAAAAAAATCTCATTTTAGGCCAAAAAGTATGCATGATACTCTAGGGAAACCACGCTGCATGTCACAACAGGTCAGCATCACAGCAAACAATTCATTTCGTAAGCATCATTTGAGCAGTATCAGTATTTTAAACCTGAGGTGCATCAGTTACGTGCTCTGTAAAGCTGTGAAAAAAAAATCTGATTTTGAGTACAACAAATCCTTAGCAAATAGCAGTTCATACTTGTCATTCTAAGCATAAATTGTTTTTGTGTTTCTGCTTTGCTTTTCATACCGAACAAACCCTGTCAACCGCACAAATCCATAATTTTACCTTCCCTTATCTCTCTCTTTTTTTCTCTCTTCAGAGCAGCAATCCTTTTTATTTGAATTGCCAGCTGTATGGAAAATCTGATTACTGCCTGGTGCTGCTGAATAGCTGCTTAGCCAAGGTGGGCAGGAGCGAAGAGCTGGCTCTCCTAAAGCCTCCCTTCCTGGAGATGCCTTTCAACAAACGGTCCTTCCGCAATGGTGTGGGATCAGGAATTAAAAAAACTTCCTTTCGAAGAGCAAAGTCCTAAGCAAATGTTCCAAACCGTACCCTCGGTTTTAGCATCCCATGCCCAACTTTGTGCTTAAAATCACCTTAATGCTTTTTTCTGCTAAAACCATCAGACACAAATGTACCCGTGTCTTCATCTTGTAAGCAGATGTTTATTTCAAAGAGCACAAGCCAAGTGGAGCAGATGGAAGCGCTCAGAACGGGCTTTGTTTTTGGAGTTACAGTATCATAAAGTTTTGTATGGAAATGAATGTTTTCATTTGGTTAATTCCCCTTCTTTGTAAAGCTACGGACTCAATCAGCTGGCTCCTGATTAGCACAAAGGCAGCCGTCCTGTCCCAACCCCTCTCGTTGCTGCCAGCTGCTGTGGCAGCGTTCGCACAGATCCCCAGGGTGTTTAATTTCTCATTTCTGAAAGGTGTGAAGGGCCACGGCTGAAACAGAGCCTGGTCCTGCTTGCGGCTTCTGCTTTCTTCGTAATGTTGTTATTTAACATAACTTTTCTGGGAAATAATGTCTTTGGGTGTGTGATCTCATTTCCAGAGGAGTCCTTGGAAGTCATGCTGAGGCAGGGTACCAGCAGCTGCCATTGCCTCAACCAATTGACTTGCGTAGGGAACACATGCCTGATGAATTGTGTTTCTGCTCATGGCTGCAGGTGTGGCACAGTAACTAGCAATGCTCTTAATTCTCTCTAAAGAATTTCATAAAAGATTCGTTTGGTCTGAAAACATGTAAGCATTTTGTGTAGGAATGGTCATGTGCTGTGTGAGGTTTCCCTCGTGGCTGTCTCCTCCAAATGCAATGTTCCAGGCTGTAACTTTGCTTTGAAAACGTTGAAAGTTATCTGTGCAGTGCATTTTGAACTGAAATTTAAAATAATAATAAATAAGTACGTGGACCCTTTCTAGTATTTCCTTATTAAATATCAGGTTGCTGTTCCATCAGAATAAGACTGGGTGGCACATCAGCCACTGCCAGCAGCTCCACTCCCCCATTTTGGACCACGAGCCTGTGGAGCAAAGAGACCTGAGCATGGAGCAGTGCAAGTGTTGCTTAATTGTATAATCAGAGAATCACAGAATGTCTGGGTTGGAAGGGACCTTTGAGTTCATTGAGCCCCACACCCTGCTCTGTTCTGGGTGCCCCCCCAGCCCAGGCTGCCCAGGGCCCATCCACCCATGGCCACAGACACATCCAGGGATGGGCACCCACAGCTCTGGGCAGCAGTGCCAGCGCCTCGTTGCCCTTTGAGTAAAGGAATTCTTCCTCACATCTGACCTACATTTCCCCTCTTCTAATTTAAAACCGCTCCTCTCTGCCCATATCTGTACTGAAGTAGTGAAGCATCACACATTTACAACCTGCTTAAGCACTTTGACACCTTTTGCCCTTTGCCATGCTGGCTGCTGTGATTTCAGAGGCTGCAAATGCCCTGCTGGTGTGAACTCCTGACTCCAAGCTCTCACAAGTTCTCCTGGGAAGCAGTATGGCAATGCCTTTGGCAGCGTGAACATGAAAGCAAGGTGGGTATCCAGTCTATGACAAGTAGGTGCCAAGAGGAGAGGTGCCTCCTTGCCCAGCACTACTTCAGGGCCTTTTAATTAAGGAAAAGAAGTTACTGGAGTGGAATTATTCCCTTGTGCAGATGTTAGGAGTGTGCTCCACATCTGTGCGTGCCTGCATTCAGCAGCACGGTCCTGCTGCAGTGCAGACACCAGGGGCTCTGGCCCTGCAGCTCCCAACACCACCTGCCTTCTAATTCTAGGGGAAAGAAAATAATAATAAAAAATCTCAGATTTAGCTTTCTGTTGGGCTTTCACATCCGTTATAATAAACTTTGCTTCTACATAATGAAGTATGTTCCTGCCTTGGTAATGTGTGATAAACTTGGTTGTCTGTGATCCTCCACAGCCACACCTGCAGCTCTGAAAACCAACTTACTTTTCATTGTTTGTGCAGGTCTGCAACCAACCTCTGTCGCGTCTGGTGATTGCCTTTGAGCAGAGGGTGCTCAAAAACGTGGATTCTCCTGCTCCTGCTGAGAGTTCTGCTCTCAGTGGTCTACTCTCACCTCACCCAGCACTGGTGCTGCCTTCAGCACGAAGTGCTAAACTCCCGTCTGAACTTTAAAGGTGGTTTGATGTGGTAAGAAACAAGAGAGACCTCAGTGATCTCTGTCATTACTCTGAAAAGGCATTTTGCTGACATTTTTTTTACTTTTTTCTTTGCTAAACTAAGAGACAGCACAGAGCAGACCAGAGGGCAGGCAGAATGATGCTATGTTTAGGACTGAGTACCAGGCTGAGGAGCTGGAATGCTTCATTCCATCACAGGCATTGATAGCTGGGACCTCAGGTGAGCCTCTTCATTTCTCTCCCAGTTCTCCAGCTGAAACATAGCATTGCTAACTAGTCAGAGGGAGTTTTACCCTGCTTTGTTCTAATATTTGGAGGCTTGGACTTAAGTGTGAACTAATGGGAGACTTGAACAATTAGATCACCTGGTGTAATAACATCTAAATTCCTTGCAGTCCTAGTCCTAGTTGTGCCCACTGTGCTCTAATTGCAAAGCTACTATGCACAATGTTCATATTTTCAGTGTGCATCCTGCAAGTGGGGAGAAGAGGGGCATGGGCACCTCGAGGGCTGGCACAGGGCTGCTCTGTACCCAGCCTGGGTCTTGCTAATGAACTAGGCTGGTGTTTGGAGCAGCGGGGATGACCATGGGTCAGACAGGCAGCCGTGCACATTGGCCACTGCTCCTCTGCCTCCTACAAGTGATCCGTGCCTTTGAACAAGGTGGCCAATGTTCTCCACTGGGTGAAAATGAAAGGAATTAGATCCAATAAAATCTGAAGGTGTAAAATCTATCTGAAGACCGAAGGAGGAATTAACATTTATTCTTCTTCACAGATTATTGGCAAGAAAGGCATTTAGATTAACTGATGTAATAGCATCTAATTTCCTTGCGAGATTGAAAATTAGATGTTGTAATGACATACCAATACTTGGCTTTCTGATTACCAAGCGTATATTAAAGTACATATATCCCATTTAGATTTCCTAATTTGCTATTATTTGCCTGTAGATGATAATTTATTGCCTTAAAATACTGGAAAGAAGAACTGTCTTGATACTTTAGGCCTGGATATAGTTTTGACCTTAACAAAGAACGAGACGGATATGAGAGAGTATATTAGATGTTGTTATTACTGTAATAAAATGCAGATAAAAATCGTAGTGCAGAAAGACTGTAAGACAACTATTAAGCATTTGTCATATAAAGAAAATAAAAACTTAACTTATCAGATATTCTGACACTTTAAAGATTTGTCATGAAAAAATACTTCCAACAGCAGAGCGTTTATGCAATATGTCACTGATGAGCTGTCTGCTTAAGTGTTTAAAGAGTTTGGAGAAAGATGAGAAAAACGTCAAAGATGGGCTTTTCATTAGTTTGACAGATGATCTCACTGTATTTAAATTTATATTTAGGAGTAAAACAGTACATTTTTAACAGGACGAGGTGGGCTCTTTGTTCTGTCCTGACCTGGTGGTTGGTGATCCCAGTCAAACCAAAGCTTGTTGACTGACGAAATGGCAGAGCTATACATCAGGCTATTCACTTTGCTGTTTGGCTTCATAAGATGCTTAGAGTCAGGGGGAATTTTTCTGTCGTGTGGTGATTGAAAGACTTTTTTTTTTTTTTCTAATACCCTACTGGATTTGAAGTCATTGAGTTGATTAAGCTTAAAATTAAACATATCTTAAAAGCCTGATCGACTGAGACCCAGCTTCTGAACGTCTTCAGCATGAACCTTCCAGAGGACATAAAAGGGCTCGATGAGATAAGAAATGAGCTATCGAGTGCTGCTCTTGAGACATCATCCTCAACTCCTTGAAGTCAACAGAAAGCTACTGAGAGTCTTCAGTGGGCTTTGGATCAGACGTTCGGCGTGTTAACGGTAAGAGTATTTGCGTTCACCCGGTGAGTCTCTATGGCAACACCTCACAGGAGCTGCGTGCTCTAATAGAGTTTTCTTCTCATTGATTTTGGTGGCTTGTGCTTCCTGTCTGCCTTTTAGCCCGCCATATCTCAATCTGGGGACCACGGCATGGCCAGCATTTCAAAACCGCGGCCGAACGCTGGGCGCTGTGCCTGGCTCCTTATCTTCATTAGCACCCAGCACACCTTCATTAGCAGCGTGGCACTCGTGTGGAGCCAAGGTATAGAAGAATTTGTGTGTGCAAATTTATTTATAAAGACAGAGATGTAAATATAAGAGTGAACGCTACTGCAGTGATTTCCATCCTCTCCTTTTCCTTTTGGCGAGTGGGTGATGGTGGTGTGCGTGTATTTTGGAGTTTCATTTGTTTTCAAGTAATATCACAAAGTAAATGAAAGGGAAAATGGAACTCAAATACGTTTATTTTGTAATTATGCAGACTAAAAATGAGAATTTTGGAGAAAAACGTCTCATGTTAGTAGTATTTATTCCCCCTTGATGATGACTTCATTGATAATCCTCTGCAGTGCCGTTTCAGAATATGTTTGCAGCGAATGAAAGCCTGGAGCAGTGAACCTTTCAGTGTGAACCTGCTGTGATGGGGCTCTTTGCCTGCAGCAGGGCTTCACACTCACCACAACAGCAGTGTTTGAGGCCTTTCCCAGCACTGTATGCTTCTTTGTGAGCATCCATCAGTGCACTGGGCATGCCGAGCAGAGCCCAGCTGGCTGCAGTGGGAGAAGCACTCAATTCACGTTTAGACATTTACTCTCTGGCCATAAATTTAGCTGTCTTAATTTTGAATTGGGTCCCAGTGTTTCTGCTAATGATTTTCTTGAAGCCCTTCTTAAATGACTTCAAGAAAACAGTAATGGTATTTATGGTAAGAGTCCATTTTGCAGAAATGTGTTAAAGATATCAGATGCTCTCAGTTTGAAGTCACAAAGGCTTTTGCTACACTTCTGCATGTTTTGGATAAGAGAATCTGCTCTGTAAAAGGCTTCTCAGCCAGACGTGCCTCTTGGTTTCCCTGTGCTATGACAAGGGACGTATTTGACTCTGCTGGTCTTTTTGCTTTTTAGTTTTAGCCAGCTCTGCAAATTATTCCTTCCTGCTGGCAATGTGCATCTTGTTAGCTTCCTGTGTGATGGGAGCAGCACAGTCACAAGTGCATTTTTTTGCTGTTCAGTGATGCCTAGCAAAGTGCATCCCGTGAAATGCCACTTCATTTCACGTTTCTCAGTTCCGAATTCATTTTCACATACAAAATATGGCAAAATTCTTGTTGCACCAGACACCGGGGCACACTGGGAAGGATGCTAAGTCATTCACTTAATTAGGCAGCAATTGGTGCTGGCTGGAGTGCGCCGCAGTGCAAAGCAGCAGTGTGGAAGTCAAGGGGATGAGCTGCTCGGGTGCTCTGCGTTGGCTCAGTCTCAAATGTAGGTATCCAAGCTGGGCCCCACTGCCCTGCTCTGCCCTCCAGATGAGCAGCAGAATGACAAGTGCTGTATTTCTATACCTTTAAATGAAATAGCACAGTTTGGAGAGCACAAACTTTCCCTGATTCGCTATTTGTATTCTCTCTTATCTTTGATTACCTTTGGCTATGTGATCTAACCGTGTCCATTTATTAATGAGGTTCCTCATGACCACTTCAGGCAACGCAGGAAAATTGACTGGAGGAGCTCATGGAGCAATTTAAGGCCAAATCCTGATTGCAGAACATAATGAAGTATGCTAACTGACGCATGGAGATCCTGTTGATTACTTTAAACAACCTTAAATGAAAGAAGACAAATGACCTGTGCGGGTGGAATTGATGCAATTGGCATACGAAAAGATACTTGGAAACCAAAAAAAAACCAATTCTTTTCCTTTTTGGGAAGGTGGGATGATGATAATATTTTCCTTTCCCGTGTACAAATAGCATGTGATGACACAGCTGGGCTCTTCCGTCAGTGGGCACATCGCTGCCAGGGCACAGTCCCCATCTCAAGGAGACGTACCGAGCAAAAAACCCAACCAGCTTCTCTATTTCTGTATCAAGTAGCAATTCATAGCACCATAGAGCTGTTCAGGCCGGAAATGACCTCTCACATCCCCAAGCCCAGCCCCACCATTCCCCAAGCCCACATTCCTCAGTGCCACATCCCCACAGCTCTGAACAGATCCAGGGATGCTGACCCCACCACCTCCCTGGGCAGCCTGTGCCAGTGCATCACCGCTTCTTCTGAGGAGAAATTGTTCCTAATGTCCAACTTGAATCCCCTCTGGTGCAACTTGAGGCCATTCCCTCTTGTCCTAATCCTTCTCCAAACTTCTGCCACTGTCCCACTGCCTTTGGCACACCGTGCTGCCTTCACACAGCACGTTCTTCCCAGCGCATGGCAGCAGTGCAGCATGGCCAGGTTTGCTCAGTGACAGCCAGGTAAGACAGTTGCTCTTTTGCATGTGAAGCGCTGTGTCAACGGGCATATTCAGGCATATGAACTTTACAAATCGTTCCTTAGGAACAACAATTAAGGTGCCATTTACATACTTGTGTTAAGGAAATGAGTAACATTTATCATCAGCGTGTTCTCAAGATGAAGTCAGGTGTTTTGGCACACCCTGCGTCTTTGGCATTCACACTCTGCATCTCTCAGCCTGCAGCACGGCTTCGTCAATAGCTTTCATGGGCACAAAGTCCTTAAAATGAGAAACAGAGTTTTATGTACAGATGTAGATATTTTGGGAAGGCACATGCACTTATTTCCTTTTTTAATTACGTAAAATATTTCGTATTAGAGGTGAGTGTGCTGAATCTTCTTTAAAGAATGCTGCTTGAAGGGTCTCACGGCTGAAGATGGTTATATTTGCCATAAGGAAACACAGAGGGCTTTTACCAGCGGTCGTAGCAAGTGATATTTCAGAACCTTTGTGTCGCTCCTTTGGGTTTATTTGGAATGACCCCAGTACAGTTTTATACTTCTCGCAATGCCTTGTTAATACTGCAGTGGTCGGAAACAACAGCAAGGTAAGCACTTGTTCATGACTAACAAAACATCACTGGCAAAAAACAGCAAACACTGCCGCTCTCCAGGGATCTGGCTTGGAGTGCATGAAAAACTCTTTATTTCTGAGAGTTACTTCTAAAATTCTTGACCTTCAGGAAATGGTTCAATTTTCCCATAAATAAGCAATGACTTTCACATGTCAGTGGGGGAGAGTGAAGAGATTGTTCTCTTTCTGTGAATATTTCTCAGCTGCAGAGCGGCGGAGGCAGAAGCCCGGCGTGGGGTCCTGCAGCAATAAATGGGGCCAGCCCTCCTCCTCCTACAGCCAGCTCCCATCACCCCCTACATCCCCATGGGCAGGCACATGCGTTGTACATCCAGAAGACACAAACTTGTCCTTGAGGCCAGACTCCACTTGGATCCATGAGCAATTTCAGATTTCCTTTCGTTTCAATCGCACTCGCTCAAGCCAAAATTTAAAGAAAGAAAAAAAAAAGTTATCAAAGAGATAAAAGCCTGTGATGCGCGGATATTCTGCCCTTTCTTCATTTTCGTGTTCACTGGGTTCACTTTTGTAATTGGGTGGGGCTGGAGAGGGAAGATGTGGCATTGATTTCTTGCGAAAGCCTGAAGTCGCTGCAGGTTAGCATTCCGTAATTATTTTTGTCATGAAGATGAATGCCATCCTAAAAGAGTTGGAAGCTAACGGCACCGCGGCTTTGATATATGAATATTACAGCTTTGAATGTTGGAATGGCATTATCGATGCTTTATGGCTTTATGACTCTGAGACATTTCTTAGTCTCTGATTCAGAAATACATTTCCTACGAATTTTATAGCGACTTTTGGTCTTTGCCATTTTTTTTTTTATTTTTTTTATTTTTTTTTTTTTGGCTTGCCTTTGATTTCAAACTGCTCCTTGAAGTGAATTTAAAAGAGCATAGGATTTTAGAGCTATGAATTCCCAAACTTAGGCACTGAGGAGACCCTTCCTCCCCCCTCCCAGGCTCGTGCCCTGTGATGCCATGGAGCGTATTCCTGCACTCCAGCTCCTGCTGGGAAATCACTGCCCTCGGAGATAGCTGCTGCAATGGGAAGCAGCTCATGTGCATTGTATTTTCTGAAGTGTGCAGCCTCCTAGCTATACAAAGATCATGCAAATGTGGTATTTAAAAGAATATACTTTCAGAATTGTAGTTTTTAAATGAAAATGGCATCGTTTTGTTTAGAACGCGTTTCTCCCCTCACCCCCAGCCTGCCAAAGTGCTTCAGCTCGGCGCGTTACAATAAGCACGATTTCAAATACGTCTGAGGAAGCAGCAAAATGGAAGACTGCCCTCTAACGTCAACAGAGCCACCAGAGGGGCTGAAATGCAGCAGAGGGCTGTGGAGGAGGATTGAAATCAGGGAGGGAAGATTTAGGTTGGATGTCAGGGGGAAATTCTTTGCTATGAGAGTGGTGAGGTGCTGGAACTGCTGCCCAGAGAGGCTGTGATGCCCCGTCCATCCCTGGAGGTGTTCAAGGCCAGGTTGGATGGGGCCCTGGGCAGCCTGGGCTGCTATGAAATGTGGAGGTTGGTGGCCCTGCCTGTGGTGGGGGGTTGGAGCTTCACGATCCTTGAGGTCCCTTCAAACCCTGGCCATTCTGTGATTCTGTGATTCTGTGAAATGGGCCTCAACTTCTGCAGGTGGGCAGCATTTTGGGGTGGAAACCAACGTGTTGTAGCAGCAGTGTCTGCTACACTGAAGGGCATGCAGCAAGAACTGCACTGCTCTGTGCCTGCACTGTGGTAAATACAGTTTAAAAAAAGGCCCCTGGGACTTTCTGGGGTTGAGGAAAGGTCTGTGATTATGCAAACATCTCAGCAACATTGTAGAATCACAGAATTGCACAGGTTGGAAACGATTATAAAGATCATCCAATCCAACCACAACCTAACCATGCTACCCTAACAACCCTCCACTAAATCACGTCCCTGAGCACCACATCCAAATGGTTTTTAAACACATCCAGGGGTGGTGACTCAACCTCCCTGGGGAGCCTATTGCAGTGCTTAACCCTTTCTGCAAAGAAATTTTTCCTCTTATCCAACCTAAGCTTACCCTGGCGTATCACCATTACCCCATCACAGTGCTGGGTTTGGGGAATGGGAACTGGCTCAGACCTGGCAGTGTCTAGCAGAGGCTTGACAGAAGGTGTCAGAAGGTATTTCAAAGAGATTTGCTAAGTTCTGCAACTATCCCGTTGCTGCAAGCTGCTGTATCTCCTTGTGTTCCTACAGAAAACCCTTTAGAATGCCAAACAGAGCTCATTGTGTTACTACGTGGGTGTTTGACAAGGTGGGCTCCATGAGAAGGTAGGCTCTAAATACAAAATATTTTCTATTGCGGAGCCAGCTTTTTCAATGCACAGATCAAAGTAAGCACCAACTGGATCTGTTACAACTTCCTACTTCAAAAAGTTTACCCTAAGAACACTATTAAAAAAAATAATACTGATCAGCCTTTAAATTAATACGTGCCAATGAAAGATTCCTGAATACGAGGCATGAATCACAGTTGGAACTCCAGCTCTGTTTACATCCACATCATCATTTCTGCCTTCTTGTGAACTGTCTGCTCCCGTGTTTTTGGAGTTGGTTTTGCAGTGCTGGCTGCTGGCAGACTGCTGGGGGTGAGGACCACTGCTGGTCCTCAGCCTGGGGCTGTGGCTACCAAACCATGCAGGAGTATTTGGGGAAGTGACATAAAATGTTTCCCACAGCACTCCCGGCTGCGGTGCTTAATTTTCTGATCATCCAGCCAGCTCATAGGAATATTCACAGGGGAAGATCACCAAGGTGGATGCAAATTCAGACATGATTGAAACATCAATCACTGGCTCACTGAAAAATATTTACAGTGTCTTCTAAGTTGAGAAAGGAATCATTTAATGAAATGTGCATGCAAGGGGGGTTTTGTGAGGAAATTTGATGCCTAACATTTGCACTCTGTGCAAAAACTGTGCACTCATCAGGAACTGTGAAAGGCCAGAAAGGAAACAAAGGCCCAAAGGGTTTCAAAGAGGCTAGCCAGAAACCTTCCTTTTCCATTGGAAATTCCAGATCATAAAAAATGAAGTAATCTGAGAAGACTCAATCAATCTTAATGGAGTCATAGGGAGGAAGCCAGCCTGTCAGGCTCCTGTTTGCTCCCTTTGACTTGGGATCCATGCTGACCACCCATCTGAGCACCCAGGCCAGCGTGGAACACTGTGCAACAAGAAGCTGAGCTCCCATAACCATCCTATACATCTTTCTTTGGTTTTGCCACTTAACAGTACTTCTTAGTTTCAGAATTTCTTGCACTGGTCATCCGTAAAAGAGAAGAGCAGCAAAGCAAGCTGAAAGCTAATGACTGTGATTTATAGACAAGTTGTCCCAGTTTAATGGCGCACACAAGTTCCTGTCTCTAAAAAATTGGTGCACTTATTTAAGTTAATAAAAGTATTTATCCTTTTTATTTCAGTGATTCTGAGATAATCCAAAGCAAGCTGGGCATTCAAGGTGCTAAGATGCCATAAAAAGAGATTAAAGTGCCAAGCCTTGGAGGGCTGCTGCCTCACAGAATCATAGAATGGCCTGAGTTGAAAAGGACCTCAAAGATCATCTGATTTTCAACCCCCTGCTGTGTGCAGGTCGCCAACCAGCAGCCCAGGCTGCCCAGAGCCACATCCAGCCTGGCCTTGAATGCCTGCAGGGATGGGGCATCCACAGCCTCCTTGGGCAACTTGTGCCAGTGCCTCACCACCCTTTGGGTGAAAAACTTCCTCCTCAATGGACGGCTCCCAGATGGCAGTGCAGGTACTGATGGTGGCTTTGAGTCTGGCCTACGTCTCATCATGTCCTGCATGGAGGTGTTAACCCTGCTGCTGGTGGGGTGTCTGGGGCCAGCGTGAGCATAGGGGCACAGAGTTTGAGGTCTGCAGCTGATGGCCATGCTGGCTCTGCACCCAAGGAGCTGAGTAAAGCTCAAAGTGCTCGTGCATTATTATAAGCATTTCTTTCTCGTGGTTTTTTTTTACATCTTAGCTATAGCATGGTGTGATTCCCAGACACAAAGGAGGTGTTCTGCAATGCATTGGCATCCGTTTGGGGTACATATGTGTAAGCTTAAGATGCCTGCTAGCAGATGGAGCCAGTGCAGATGGCATGGCTATCACATATGGGAAGGAGTGTTTGATTCCTGCGAGTGGGAGTGCAATGTTATTCTCAATCTGAGGGGTCAGAAGTGCTCTCACTTATCACTTAGCATTCATTGGTACCTGCTATTTCAGGACAGACAAATCTGTAAATATTGCATGTCATGGCTCATTACTGGAAGCTTGGGTGGGATCAGCGTTCAAGTGGTATTTTGAGAGAAGGCATTCAATATCCTGGGAGTTATTTCTGATAAATGCTGATTAATTGCTATTTCTTTTTAATAAATATCATGAGGAGAGATGAAGCTCTCCTCCACACAGCCATAACCTGCTTTAAATTAAAATTCAGGAGAGTGATGGGAACACGCCATTGCTGAACGTGTAGGGAGAGCAGGGAAATATTGCAGGGCTCTCGTTTTCGAGAAACAATTCCTATTGCTCTCTTTCAAAACGCAGTGCACCGTAGTGGGTAGAGAGCAGTATTAAATCTGTCATGCTTTTATCATGTTCTTAACATCTTGGTTCGAAATCCAAATAAACTTGCTCAGGAAAGCAAGGATCCCTCTAACAAAGCAGCATTCTGGCAGCGTAAACAACAGCTGAGCTCGAAAGGGAATGAAACCCCCATATCTGTGCTCTCCTGCCATTATGTAACCTATTAAAAGCAAAGCACTCTGCTGCAGTGACTGAGTGCTTTTATTGTACGGATTTTCTTAGAATTTTAATGGAAGAAACCAAGTAAGAAGTAAGATTCTTTCACTTTAAAAGCCGGTGGAGTGGACTGTATGGAAAGTGAGCGTGATGCCTTTTATCTTTTCCTAATGAAAACACTGCCACCAGCTGGCTAATCCATGGTTTTGACTGGGGTTTTGTGCTGAAAAAACCCCACAGCAGAGATGGGAGGGGTATTTTAGGTCAAAAACACAAACTGCAGTCCAGGCACCTGCAGGTGTTGTAAAGGATTAATTTAAAATTAGGAGTAAAAGAAACAGGTATAACCGAGGCGTTTGAAATAGATGGAGATCAGTTTGCTCTGCTTTCTCAGGTTCAGGGATTTTATCCCTGGTGGTGATGGCTCACAGGGGCTGGAAGGTCTGATGGCTGCATGTTGTGACAGCTGCACGTAGTGCTGTTACGGCGTTTGGTGGCAGGGCTTTTGGATGGTGCCATAAATGCCATCAGCTCTTCCCTTGCTGTTTTCCTAAAATATCCGTGGTGGCTCAGAGATGTCAGCTGCGCTGACATTTCAATCGCCATGTTGGTTTTTACACCTCTGCTTTGAGACGATTCATGTGCTTGGGGTTCATGTGCTCTAAGCAATCATTTCAGGTTCTCTGCAGATCCCAAGAAGAATGCGTGTCACATTTGTAGAGTGCCATAACAATCATGGGGAAGAGACATCTGGTGAATAGAGGCTGGGGTTTTTGGGTGCAGCTCCGTGCTCCAGTGGGATATTGTGTCCAAGAAGGGGAACACACTGCAGTCTCAGACGCCACTCCTGCAGCAGATGTGCTTCATATTGCAGTTAAAACCCTTTCCCTACGACTATGATCTCCTTTGGCCCCCAGTCGTTTTTTTCTTCCAATTCTTTCAGCTCTTTGAGGCCACGAGGAATTCCAGGCCTCAAATACTGCTGGTGCCTGCAGGAGGTCATCCTCTGTGCTTTGGAGCTTTTTGAGGCTCCATCTGAGTGGGAAGGGAGGAGATGGGTCAGGCTACACAGCCTGCATTGATCTCAGAGACAGGGGGTAGCAGCAGCACCTTTCCATCTCCTGCACCATTCCTTTCCCCAGGCCTATGACAACAAATGATTTCTGCTTCCACTCAGTTTTCCTGTATTCCAGGCACATTTCGCTCAGAGCTGAGGGCCAGTGATGGTTTTAGTTTGTAAAAGGAGGTATCATTTCCAGAGTAGGAAGAAAACCAGTGCCTTCTGTATGTCGAGCATGTCTGGAACAAACTTACCCATGGAGCATTTATTTACTGCTTAACTGGATGTGGGTGCTGGAACACAGCCTGGGTGTGGGTCAGTGCCATGCTCCACTTCCCAGCTGTGTTGGCAGACTGAGGGAGGAGCAGTATGGGCACAGCAAGGGCAGATGCTGTGCCCCCTTCACGAGCAAAACAGAAACTCAGTGACTGAAAACAGCAGCATCTCCTTCTTTTTTACAGCCTGCAGTGGAAGAGTCTTTTATCGATTTCTTCTGCATGTCAATATCGCAGTAGAAACATTGCAATAGAAACAGCCTTTTCTTCTTAACATGCACACAAGCAGAGCAACAATTTAAAACGAGTAAACAAAAACAAATAAAAACCCCTCCTGTCTCGAGATGGATCTTTCAGCAATTTGATCTAAACCTGTAAATACTCCTGTAGATAAAGCAACGTTCTGCCCAAGGATGAAAGCTGTAGATGAGATCTGTCGAAGCAAAGAACTGAGGATCCAGCACACCTGGGGTTCAGGTATCACTATCCACCTTTAGGCTAAGGTCTGAAATTCTCTCCAAGTCAGTTTATCAATCATTAAGATGCAGTTACCCCACAGGGGCAGCCTTAATGAGGAGCAGATCTCTATCTGCGACGTCTGAAAACAAGTTGGCGATGAGCGTGTTGGTCTGTACCAGAGCTCAAGTTCGTTCTTAATATCTGGGCTGTGCATGATTGCCTTGAGAGCTCATTAAGCCTAATCTCATATCACTTGTAGGCAGCGGAAAGCTGAATCAGCTAAGGACTGGTCCAGACTTTGAACCATGTTAGTAATATATGGATGTTGCAAATATCCTGTCTTGAAAGGCAAGCACCTACAAAAGGAGCTCTCCCCTCTTTAAGTACCCTAAGGGAGAAGTTCAGCACGAGTCAACTTCTTATTTCTTTTCACTTAAAAGTAATTCCAAGTTTACATTAAAAATATTTACTAGTCATACTCATAGACTGGGATCTTTATGTTCTGTCTATATGTTTTTATTTCAGGTAAGTCTGAGACTGGTCTTCCCTCAGAATAAGAGCACAAACCAATCTAAAACTCAACGCTTTTAAAATCAATAAGATACATGAGCCATTTATTGGAGGAGAAATAAAAACATACTGCAATATTTTCTGCATAAACTCTAAGTTTTTTGCCAAGCTTTTCCTCTTACCTTAAGAGTACCATGGCTTAAAATAATTCATGTTATTGGTTTTAACAAGAGGTAGTGATGAATTATTAAATGATCCCAAGTATTCTACAAGCATTATAGTTTCAAACCAACAGCCCACAAGTCCTGCTCAGGGCTTCTCGTGATGTATTATTCTCCCCAAACAAGCATGTGCTGCAACCTTCCGTGATGTGAGAACAAATTAATTGCTCCTGTTGTTCCTTGGAAACTAACATTTCTCTAATGATCCAATATCTCATTAGGCAGCACTAAAATACTGTTGCTGCTAAAGAGCCGTTTGCCCATAGAGGACCTCCTCGGCACCTGATTTGTTGTGAGCTGACAGCAGGCATAGTGCCTTAAAACATCCCAAAATTATAACTATATGCACCTTCCACACCTAAGGAAGTGTGTGCTATTCTTCATATCTATTAACACGCCAAAATAGACTGTTGCAGTTCATCAAGTAACAAGAGTAATAAATAGAACCATGGAGTCATGAAGGTTGGAAAAGATGCCAAAAATCATCTGGTCCAACTGCCCACCTACCACCAGTGTTGCCCACTAAGCCATGTCCCACCCTTGCCCTAAACACCTGCAGGGATGGTGAGCCCACCACTGCCTGTGCAGCCTGTGCCAGCACCTGATGGCTTCTTTCAGAGAAGAGATTGTTCCTACTACCCAACCTGAGCCTTCCCTGGCTCAACTTGAGGCCGTGACTCCCCATCCTATTGCTGTTACCTGGGAGCAGAGGTCTACTCCCATCTCGTTACAGCCTCCTTTTAGGGAGTCAGAGAGAGCAACGAGGTCTCCCCTGAGCTTCCTCATCTCTAGACTGAACCATCTCATCTTATAGATGGACATATATTGGCAGATCAATTGGTGTAATTGACCACTTTCCTCTGGGATGAAACTGCTAGTCTAAAAGAAGCCATGTTTGTCCAGCAGTCCCATTAGTTTCTATAGCCCTCTTGAAGAAGGCAGTATAGAGATGTTGCTCCAGTCCCGTGGCTCTGGGGATGCTGTAGGTGCCCACAGAGGCACTGCAGGGTGCAGGGACACATAAGACACTTTCACCCCGCCTGGAAGCTCTTGTCCAGGAGGAGACATCTCAGCTTGCTGTGCTGTAATCCTGCCTTAGAGGGGAGGATTAGAGGAGGATTAAGCTACAGTGAACCAAGGTCACTCTATTCCCGAGTGACAGACTTCACACAGAGATTTAGTATAATTTAGAAAATGCTGTTGACTTTGAGCAGCCGTGTGATTTCCCTGAGACTGCCTGATCAGACGTGGCCACAGCGCTGGGGGTTCAGCTTTGTAGGGGGGGATATTTCCATTTTCTCCTCTCTACTAATATTGAAAAAATCTGGGATGGCCATATAGGATCGTGAGCATCTCTTCTGGCTGCCTTGGAGACAGTATTGCTCCCATCTATCACTGCTCACTGAGGCTGGTTGGAGCTGCACTGGTGCATGGGTGCAGATGAATGGTTTTACTGAGAGCTGGCAGATAAAGATTTCAAATAAGGATCCATGTCTGATTTGGCAAAGAAAATGTATTTCATAATTAAACAATAAGAACTCCCCCCTCCCCCCACACGCACACAGGCACAAAAGAATTTTCAATGTAGAAATCATTGCAAGGAGATGCTTAGATACCCACCTCTTCCCAGCATCTGCAGAGGTCATTTTGGATTCCGAATTTACAATTCAATTAGAGCTTTCCTTATCAACAAAAAGTAATTGAATATTTGAATTCAGTTAATCAGCTGAAGTCTAACACAGGATATGAAATGGCTAAATCTCAACTGAAGATGCAATTGGCTGTAAGTTTGGGGCATTCTGATGCTGTGGGACTGCTTTATTTTCTGGCCACTGGCAGCTAGGCTGGCTCTGAGCTATCTGATAGCTTGTGAAGTGTAATTACAAGGGTAATTACACTTTTAAGTGCTTGCTTGTATGCATCTCTGACTCTCTGGGTATGTATATCTTCTAAACTACAGATCACCTGTAATCTGCATTTGAGAACTCTGCGTTGTACAATAGTTTATTATGAGCTACTTAGGAATGCTAATTACACTTACAATTATCACCAAGTCTGAAAGAAGAAATAGAGCATTTAGTGGGGATGGATTGTGGTTGTTCTGCAAAGGCAGATAGCTGATGACAAGAGTCAGTCAGATGTTGTGCTGCAGCAAAGGCAGTGTGCTGGTGGGAGCACATGTGGAGCAGCCATCTCCACGTGGCTGAATCTCTGCAGGAGACCACTTTTCTCTCCAGGGAGACCACATCCTAGTCTGAAGACTTGGAAGCACCTCCAGGCTCTTCTGCATCATCGTGCTAATGTCCTCCTCCTCCCTCTGTATCCTTCCATTCACCATAACTGTGAGTCTGCCCAGAAAGTGCATGCATGTGTGGGGCTGAACACAAGGCCCTTTGGGTTGAGTGGGCTGATCCTCTGGCTGATCCCAGTGGGCTTTGGATCCATTCCCATGGCAGTAACACAAGTTATGCAATATTGACTGTGTAATATTCATCTTTCTGTACAGACCTCATTAACTGTCCTTGCATTAGCTCCCTGATGCACTGAATAATTGGATAGTTTTCATTTTACAAAGAGAATATGTTGACCTTCAGTTAAATTCAAACAGATACTTTAGGGTACGATTTGGAAAGCTCATCCTGGAAAAAAGAGATTGTAACGTGTCAGGCATTACAAATATCTTTATTTTCTCTATATCTGTTTCTGGAGCCTCACTTCTGATTCAGCACATTAACACCTGCAAGAAAAGCTGTTTCCCCAATGTTCTTGGCAGATTTCTGCTCAGGATTATTTTAGATTGCAACGTTTTCTTGATGATAAGATGTAAATAAACCCAAAGGCTCTTATTCCCCTTTGGTAAATGAATTAATAGAATAAAAGATGAAGCAGGCTCTCTTAAAAATGTTTGCATACATTACACAGTTGTGAAGCTTTCTCACGCAAAAGCATGAAAGTGGTGTTCAGTGAAGTTCTGTGTTGCACTTTAGCAGGGTACCAGCTAAGCATCACATTATTAAGTTGACTTATTTCCCCAAGTCAGCTTTAAAACACCTCCAGTCAGCTTCAAAAGTGGAAGAAAGAAGTATCTCCATCTTTAGGAGAAATGAGGGGTTACGCATGCTTGTGATAGAACAGTAGAAACGGTGATAGCATTTAGCAGAAGCTTCTGCAAACAGAGCTGTTACTTTTAGGATGGCTTCCTGACAAGTCCATAACAAATATTCTGACAGTGAATTGACTTCTAGATTGTATAAGCCAAACGCATTGGAAAATGCTTTGTGTTGACTCAGTCAAAGGTTTTCTACATTGTTAACAGAGTCAGTTCTTTCGCTTTTCTGGAGAGTTATTTCTGTGTTCTTCAGAGCATTGTTTTTGTTCCTGTTGCAGGAATTAGTGCAGGAATAATCAGGTAACTCTTACGTATTTAATCCTGAGGAAAATCTTTTGTGGACTACAATGGGATTTGTATCAGCGCCTTGAAATTATACCTTAGGAATTAAAAGGTTTTCACATAAAAATTATTCAAGACCTCCCAGGCTAACAAAGCCTGCTGCTTTCTGTCATGTTTCCCATGGTAACACGAGCCTTTCAGAAAAGAGGGAAAGAACTACCCTGAGGGGAAAAAATAACGAGAAGAAAGGAAAATACAGGCTTATGAAACCACTTGTTTCCCAACGACTAAACACAGGGTGTGTTTTCATTATGTCTTTCTAATCCAGGCCAGTTTTGCCAAGGGGACATCTGCAGTCTTCATTGTGCCGTTAGCACATCGTGCATCAAAAGAGGTTTCTCCTTCTCCCAGGCGGCTCTTGCCTGACTTGCAACAGTACCAAATGAACAAACATGGGCAGTTCTGATGTTAGGAGTCAGGAAAAAAAACATCACCCTGCGGATGTAAAGCTGAAAGACACTCAAGAGGTGGCTCAGCCCCAAATCTTGTGTAGCCTCCAAGCAAAACCACGTTCCTCTATACAGCAAGCGAGGTGAGCGTCGTGCTGTGGGAGCAGCAAAAAGCAGCACTGCTGCCACTGGGAATGCGAAGGTCTGGTCTGTTTATGCTGCTCCTGGAAGATCAATTAGGAATTCTTCACGTGTCTCTTGTTGCCACTGTGTTGATCTCATTTTGCCTCATTTTCGGTGTCCAAAAAGAGCAGCTGGGCTGGCTGCTGGTTTCCTCCTTTGAAACAGCCTCCCTCAGTCTCCTCTTCCTGATATTAATCAATATCAGATCTTTCAACTTTTTAAAGGAAAGTCTTTCGTGGTTGGGTTTATTTTTTTCTGTTTGTTTGTTTGTTTCTTTGAAAGTTTGGTAGGTCAATCAGAATGCTGGTTTCATCTTCGATGCATCATTCTCTTCATGTCTTGCTGTGAGGAAAGATGCTCCCTGCTTCAAAAGCACCTTTCTGAATGCATACCATTTCCTGGCTTATCTAAGTTCATTTGTTTGGGTTTTCTTTTTCTTTCTTCTTCTTTATTTTTCCTATTTTGTGGCATTCTCTGTTCCTTTGTGAATAAGATCAGACCAAGATAAGATCCTTTTGGATCCACACTGAATTATCTCCGTGTCTAAAAGTGATCAACGGATGAATTGTAGCAACTGAAACCCTTCAATTACTACCAAAGATCCTGTTATCCTGGAGTGCTGGAGTTATTCACTCTTCACTCAATACTTTATTTATGTTCATGTTGTGGTCGCTGATGCTAATCTGCCTGCCGAGTTCCTGTCGCCTTCACGACTGTTTAAAAATACATGGAAGCAGTGCTGTGCTGATCTCAGCACTTGGACACATCTATCTTCATAGAAAACTCTACAGACGTGGCATTTCTGTCGGCAGCCTGACTGCACTCCAAGACGAGATGCTAACGCAGTTTTTTTTCTGGCTGTGTTATTGATTGGTGGTGGAAGCTCCAGGCTTAGAGGTTCGTGAACAAGTAGCATTTGCTACTCCAGTAATTTAAGAGCTGGATGTCCGATTAAACAGTCTTGGTCCCTCCACAGTAGAGGCAGAGGCCAAAGTGCCCAAAGGTGGTTCAACCCACCTGAGCAATGTCTCAAGAGGATGAATCATCCTCTGGCTTCACATCCATCACCACCTCATGTTGGAAAAGCCTGGGTGACAAAAATGTTCCACGTTTGGGCAGTCAACCTGCAGCAAGACGAATCCAACCGATTGCTCAGCCCTGAACAGACCATGCAGGACGTTGACCCAGCTCTCAGCCCAGGCCAGTTTGATCAATCCCAAAGGAAGAACATATTACAAAGTTCAGCAAATGACACTGATGAAAAGGTTTTTCTCTTCCAAATTTCCGTGCTGCTTCAGAACAGCAAGACGTGAGCTATGTCATTAGCTTTGTTTTTCTCGTCTTCTTTCTGTGATTTTTAAAGCTTTGCACATAAGGCAGCTGGAAATGCTGCCATATTTTGAGGCAGGTGACATTTCCTTATCAGATGTACTAGACAGTTGATGACTCTAGTAATGCTCTAATTATGTGTAGTGAGTTGTCTCTAAGTGCTGTATGAAAATGCTTACTGCATCATTAGCTACCTTGTTGTTTACTAAATGTCTTTTATAATACTATAGGGGCCCAAATGAAGGTTGTGTCAGTGATTGCATTCTGAATTTCTATTTTTAGGGATTTGTAATTCAATCATTTATTTTTACTTCGGGCTGAAATCTGACATCCTGATTCTCAGCTGAGACTGAGTTTAATTACTAAATTTAAAAGAAAAAATCACTGTGGATGGATTATATTACTGGGTTTATTACTGGGGTAGTAGTTTTATAGCACTGTGGGAGTATTTTACAGTGCCTTTCCCGTTTGCACTGGAAAGAAGACTTCTTTAAGGCAAAGGTTTTAAGATCAGAGGTGCAGATAGCAGTTAGATGTGTGCATATGCCTGAGCATAGAATCATAGAATATCCCAATTTGGAAAGATCCTATAAGGATTAGCATGTCCAGCGGACAGGCACGGCTCGAGAGAGCATTGCAGGGGAGCCTGGTTTATGCACAGGCTGTGTCTGCAGCCTGTTTCTCAGTGGTAGAGCCCAGGGACATTGGAGCAGAGCAGAGTGGGCAGCAGGAACAGCTCGTGGTTCCTTGCAGTGGCTTGGTGCACAAATTGCCATTGAGCGCCATGGGGAACAACTCGCCTTGGCGCCCAATGGAGATGATGCCAAACTGACAGTGGCTATTGGAGCCACAGATGTTCACTGAAATAGTCCAGCTCCATCCTCAGCCTTGCACATTGAGAAGTAATACAGTGCCACAGATCTTAAGTGCTCATTATTGTTGACTAATTGCTCCAATGTACACTCACTGCTTTTTCATCGTTTTGGGGGTAATAACACGATGCCTCTCCGTGTCCTTAGAAATGTTCAGTTGTGGCACCTTGTAGTCGGTTCTTAGTGCTAAGAAGTTAAAAATATTAAAGCCTTTAATTGCTCAGAGTGAGGCTTCCTTCTCCCACAAAGGTATGAAAGAAAAGAAAAAAAACCATAGAAATTTCTAGAATAACGCTTTGTTTTCATGCTGTGCATCCTAAGCACAGATCTCCAGTTAAGCTGTGAGCCAAAATGGATTTTGTTTTTCAGTGTGAATGTATTAAACATGCTCGTCTGAAAAAATAATAATAATAATAATAATGCTTTTGAGAAGTCTCTGGATAGATGGAAATGTCAGTGAGATGTGTGCTGTGATGAAAAGAATACTTACAGCCCTGCGCTAGCATACAACTGCCAGGGAATTTAAAATGAAATTACAACAATTTAAAAATAACACAAAGAATTTATTGGGTTGCTACAAACATATCCAAATGTGATCGGCTGCAAAAGGATTTGTGTTGCTGGTGAAGTAATTAGAATGGCAATCTGACACATTGTTTGGCAATGTCTAATATTAGTAATATTTTGTCAAGTGTTATAAATAATCCAGAAATAGGCTGGAATTAGCATTTAATGGCTGACTCAGCTGGTGCTTCCTAGGTGATCTTTCATCAGTGCAAGACTACACGGTCATTTTTAGAAGACTTGCCATTGTTTCTTATAATTTTGAGAAAGCATTAATCCTGATAAAGTGGGAGACATCCAGTTTTGCAGCAGTGTCGCATGGACCCGATGGGACACATTGCAGATGAGCGAGAAAGACAGTGTGAAATATCTCATCCAGAGGAGAATGCAGATGCATGGGGAGTGCTCTGAGTCAGTGATGTCTGCCATTAGAGATGGTTATTATGAATATGTGGTGCACAGTGAGTTCTCCAGCTCAGGAGCAGTCCTTACCTCAGGTGCGTGTGGAAGACGTCTAGGAGTTCAGACACCTGATGCTGCTCTTGGCTCATGTTGGTGGTGGGACATGGAGCAAGACCTTTAGGCCCACCCCCTGACCTTACAGACTCTGGCTCTGTCGTTCCTGCTATTGCCTTCCTCTGGCCACGTGAAGAAGGAAGTACAAAGTAAGGATGGAGCTCCATGGTACGGCACATGGAAACTGCAGGGAAGACCAAGACAAGTGGGGAAGAGCTGATTTCCTCCTGCTACCTCGTGTCTTGGGTCTTGGGAGCATGGTGAGCTGCAGTAGGACCTCTCCCTGCTGTCTTGTCTTTCTTTAGAACATATTTTCTCATTCTGCAATGCCATGGCTGATGATATTGGCTACTAGGAGGTGATAAATACAAATTAAAAAAGGGAGTCTGTCTTTATTAAGAGTTTTTATTAAGTCAGTTAAACTTACTTTGCATAGCAGGACTTGATTAAGTTATTTAATTATCCATCTAAAATTCTAGACACAAACTTTAGTCATAGTCATCTAAATATAAGCACTGCCCTACTCATCCCTTGCTCCCCCTAAATCACTCAGTTTTAGTTATCTCCAGCGACTTGAGTAATAACACAGCACAACATCTTACAACAAATATTCCATTAACTTTTCTGTGTTTCAAAATAGATTTATAAAAATGCTTTTCTTGGTGTTTTCAATTACAGGAGAAAGCTGTACATCATGTCAGTGCCTCACATAATTCAACTGATAATCTCAGCAGTCAATTAAATTTTAAACGCTTCTCCATTAAATACTTATTTTACCATAGTAAATAATTTAACGTGTTTCCATTTAAAATTGTTTCACATCAGAAAGTTTTCAATCTTCTTTTTTAATAAAGTCACGTCACCCTAATTATTGAAATAAAAGAACTTTTATTTAAAGATTTTTTTGCCAGTGCATTCGCTGCTGGTAACTCTGTACATACATTTCCATTTACTGTCTTAGCGATACGTAGCAATAGATGATGAATAAATAAAACCATTGAAATCAAGAGACAAAACTGAAATGCACTGGGCTGAAATACATCTTACCAGTACCCTTCATTGGTTTCTACCCCAAGTTCCTTTGCAAAATGTGTATCTACTTACTGTCACAGTTGGTAATGACCAATATGGCCCAAGTTATGGAATTACTTAGATAACTTTCCAGTGCAGTCAACTTTGATGTAGAATCTCTCTATGCTTGATCTTATGCAAATAGGCTCTTAATTTTTTGCTGATTATTTTGTCTTGCACTAACATAAATGTCATTTAAGAATCAGTGTTCATGGAGAATTACTCTTCGTATACAACTGACATCTGAGATTTCCTCTTTGCATACTGGAATCTGCCAGGTGACTTCGGTGATAAATGGGCAATAGATAAAAAGATATTTACAGAAGGGTGAGGATAATGTTTTGTTGTTGTATTTGTCTTTGTTTTGTTTTGTTTTCGGAGGGGATGATACCAGTGGCAGCTAAAACTTTGCACTGAGTATCCAAACTCTATACTGAGTGGTAATGATACTGGTGAGGGGTCTGGAGCACAAGTCTTATGAGGTGTAGCTGAGGGAGCTGGGGTTATTTAGTGTGGAGAAGAGGATGCTCAGGGTGCATTCTATAGCTTCCTGAAGGGAGGTTGTGACAAGAAGGAGGTCAGCCTCTTCTCGCAGACAACAAACGGGACTTGAGGAAATGGCCACAAAATGTGCCAGAGGAGACTTAGGTTAGACAAGGAAAAATCTTTTCTCTCAAAGAGTGGTCAGGCATGGGAGTGGCTGCCCAGGGAGGTGGTGGAGTCGCCATCCCTGGCAGTGTTCAAGAGGCATCTGGAGGAGCTGCTATGAGATTTAGTGGCTTAGTGGGTAATAATGATGACAGGAGGACAGTTGGACTAGATAATCTTGTAGGTCCTTTCCAACCCTTGATTCCATGATTCTATGATATAAGAAAGGGCTACAGAATATTAAAGTTTAGAATGATTGAACGGATGCTATTGCACATCTGATATCTTGAACATTCGTGTAGTAAGGCTAAAGAAAGGTGCAGGTAGGTAGAGCACATGGATGTGTGCAACAGGACAGGACAACACCAGCACGGAGAGCTGTGCACGGCCCACCTGGAGAACCAATTTTACTGCCAAACGCTGTTCCCTGCTACGTAACCCCAGAACAAATACAACCCTTTTTATATCCTGCTTTCCTCGCTGGCGGGAACAAACTGGAGCACGTGAAACCCAGATGACAAAACCCTGCAGAATGTATAGCCTGCATTGCTTTATTATCTTGGAACTGATGTGACACGCAGAGCAGGACCGCCCCTGTGTTAACACACCTGCTAACACGGGGGGTCTCGGCCTGCCTAAAACATACAAGTCAGGCTGGGAAAAGTCAACACCCAGAAGTTGTTTGTGCTGATTGCTAATAGACCAACAAGCCTTTAAAAATTATGTAAATGGGCTGGAAAATATTCTGCAGATGAGGATGTGCTGCAATTTCATTTCATATATTTATCTCATTAATTTCATAGCGTGCGTTGGGTTTTCTGAGCACCGCTCATGAGCATAAACTGCTTATCCCTCCATCACTGTCTTGACGTCCCCATTTTTTTTGCTACAGGCTCCACTGGCCTCAGATTATTGTAAACTTTGTGGACAAGGATGTGTATTTAGACAGCATCCAGCGTGGTGGGACCTTCTCTTGACTTTAGCATTGCCATGGTGAAAACAGTACAGAATAGCCATCCTATGCAACATATGGAAAGTTGTGATAAGAATGTCTTTCAAGCCTCTTAATTAGATATGATTATGAGTACACTGTTGTCCTGCAAAAGACATTATTGAAGTCTGTGAGAAAGAAGTTTCATGGGTAGCGGACCAGCTTGAAGGAAACTTGCTTATTTCTGATTATTTTGTATTAATTAAAAGCTTTTAAAAAATTAATATTACAGTAAATGTAAATCTTTATGTTAGCATTCATCGCTGTTACCCTCAGGCATTCTCCTGTGGAACAACCGCAGAGATATCAAAGTTAATAATTTCTGTACTTCAAAGCACTTTAAATTTTAATCCAAAAACAAAACAATGTTTTTTCAGAGAGGAAGCAGAGGAATTGTTCATGGAGATGAGGTAAGTTTTCGGGAAAGCAGCCCGTTGAGCTCTGTGCAGCCATGCATTGCAGCGGGGCTGCTCCTCTCCCACACTGCAGCAATCTGGGTTGGAGGGCACAGACACATTAGGAACAGTATTGGGGAAAAAAAAATGAAATGTGTATTTCTTTTTTCTCAGAGTTGGCCAAAGGAGCACTTCAGAGGTGAGCAGGTCGGTGGACTTCACAGAATATGGTACCATCCAATGAAAAGGAAGGAAATACAAACAGGCCCAGAATTGGTCTGGTGGTTGGGCAACCCTGCCCATGGCAGAGGGGTTGAAACGAGATGATCTTTGAGGTCCTTTTCAACCCAGGCCGTTCTACAATTCTATGATGATCAAATGGAGAAGCACTGCTGGTGAGCGGTGTGCAATATCGGTGGTAGGAGTAGGGCAGTGTGGCTCAGCAGCATGGCTAGCTCTTTGCCATCCCCTTTCTCTGTGCAGAAAACAAGTCTCTTCCAGCAAGGTTTAAAATATGCTGAGTTTAAGTTTAGAAGCATCACAGGATGCGTCCAAAGTAAATAAAGCCTCACAGAGGGTGTTAAATTAAAAAGACACAGATGAAATAAATTTGGCCAAGCATGAAGCCATGGAAGTTCCTGCCCTACATGGCCTCCCAGTGGCACTGCCACTGAAGCCCCAGGTACCCATTGGTGACCTGATGCTCACAGCCTCCTGCAGCGTGCAGAAATACCTGCACTAAATATCCAACCAGCTTAGAGCAAAAACTTTCAGGGTCCTGAAGATCTCTGGGCAGCCTGGCCTGGTGGTTGGCGACCCTGCACACAGCAGGGGGTTGAAATTGGATGATCATTGTGGTCCTTTTCAACCCAGGCCATTCTATGATATGACTCTATGATCTCCTCAGCTCTGGGCTGCGATAGCCACTTGTTGCCTGCTGGATTGCAGCAGACACCATGGAGGGATAATGGTTTGCTGCCGCTTACAGTGCATGCATTTTATTTCTTTTTTGTGACTTCCTTCTGTTTAGCGCTCACATGGAGCCCATTAAATGACACAAATGGTGGGTTTGGGTGTTTTGCTGTTGTTGCTTTTTTTGTTTCGTTTCGTTGTATGCATAAAAGAATCATAATAGTCCTTAAAAGCTGTTATTCCCCATGCTGGGAAAACACTCTTTAGCCACCTGCTGTAAAAAGTGCGTTCCAAATGGAGCATTTTTGTTACAAATAGTAACCCTTGGTGCTCAGTAGGTGTTGGCAGCTATCTGCTGTGCCTGCCCGTGCTCATGACCACACACCATGGTGCTCTGCAGGCTCCATGCACTGGATTTTGCCACCGGGGTGCAGAGCAGCAGGAGATGTCAGCTCTGTGAGTGCCATGCAGGTGTCAGGGCACCTTTCCCTGTATGCTGCCTGGCTGAGCACACGATGCTGCTGACTCTTATTTATCCCTAATGCCTATCTGAGTACATGACAGCCACTGCCCTGGCCGTTGGGAGCCAGCTGTCCGGGTGTTTTGCATCAGCCAGATATGGGGATGCGAAGCCGCATGCATGTATTTTCTGCTTCACCTGGTCTCCTATTTGTAGCCCAACGGGGGACTGTAAGCATTTGGGAGACTCAGCCCCAGCAGCATCGTTTGGGAGTGGGCAGGAGTTGAGTGCTCCGAGCGCAGAGTGCTCCGCGGTCACCTGGGGATGAGGATCAGCCTTTCCTGATGGGCTGTGGGACCAGCGACCTCTGCTGCTGCAACACGTGAGTCGTAGAACATTGCAGAGAAGCAGGGCAAGCAAGCGAATTGCTTGGTATGCAGAGCTGCTGACTTTTGGAGTTTACTATCTGGGGTATTTATTTATTCAGCGCCCTATGCACCTCATTTACAACACTGTGGCAGGCAAGATTTTATCTGATGTGTGTTCAGACGAGCAGAATAGAATGATGAACTCCAGACATGCAATTTTTTTCCCTCTTCATTATCCCACCAATAAGGGAAAAAACAATCTAAAGACAAGAATTAAAGTTCAATATACGGCTGAAGTGGATGGGAGATGGCAGGGTTACTCCAGCACGTGTCCCTGCCCAGAAGCCCATGCCATGGGAGCAGGGTTGGTGTGTGCTGGCCACAGGGCATCACTTCTTTTGGCCCCACTGTGTCACACTGCACCCTGCTCTCCTTGCAGACATTTGTCAGCACGTTATGATTCTCAGCAATTATTCATTTTTATAGGAAGGAGAATTTGTGGAGGGAAAAAAGGTCAAGGAAGATTAATAAGGAACAAAATGTCTAATAACTACGCAATATTAGATGAAAATAGGAGAATGATTACTGCACACGCTGTGCTGCTTCATCTTATTATCCCACTTTAGCGGAATCCATAATTTACAACTTTAATAAACTCCCAACCTCTTTGGGCCAAGATATACACTGCTGTTATTTTTATTAGCTACATAATAATAAGAAGCAATCTCCAACATAATTGCCCTGCATAAGCAAACTTCTAATCACTTTTAAGAATATTTTTATGGTGACTAACAGGGACAAAACCAGACAAAGTGCAGCCCTGAGACTGCGTGTTTTCACCTCCAGGTTTCCAGCATCACACATTCTGCTAATGAGTAGAGGTCACAATTACCTTGGGATAGCTAATGTCGAAACTGGGGGATCAGTGCACCAAAGTTCAAATATTCAAAACTACAAATATTCAAATATTTGTATTAACCCCTCACCGGTTTTAAAAGTCCTGAAGAATTTAAGTGGGAAAAAAAAGAGATATGGTGTGATCAGAGGGTGGTGAGGCACTGGCACAGGTTGCCCAAGGAGGCTGTGGATGCCCCATCCCTGCAGGCATTCAAGGCCAGGCTGGATGTGGCTCTGGGCAGCCTGGGCTGCTGGTTGGTGACCTGCACACAGCAGGGGGTTGGAACTGGATGAGCATTGTGGTCCTTTGCAACCCAGGCCATTCTGTGATTCTGTGATTCCTGAATACCAGGCTCAAACTGGGCTTGGAACACCACAAGCAGCATTTTCCGACTGTAATTCAGGGCATGATTTAAACATTCACAGAAATTCACAGAGAATTAAACCTTTGTCGTACACTTCCATAGGATAACTGCAGAGAATCCCAACACTGATAGGATTTCATTACCATGCTCTGATTTGCAGGGTAATTACATGGAACATAATAACACCTGTAACAGGCATTAAAACTCTATAAATAAGCTTTTCCTCTGGAGTTACTCCCCCCTCTCAAGTTAATGATTCCAGTCTATCTTTCTTATTTTATGAAGCAGATTTTCAGCTGGTCTGAGGCCCCCAGCTTCTGCCTGAAGCTCAGCTGCAACAAAACAAAACATGGTCAGTTTTTGCCACAATCAAACCACCTGGGTAACTTTCCCAGGGCAGGCATCCCACTGCCTTATTTGTGCCTCCATTCAGCTGGTCTATTAATTAATATTAATATTATAAGATTTTTTGCTTGCGTTTCAGCTAACTCGAAACACTGGGATGCTGTTTTGTGAGGGTAGATTGTAGCCATAACCCATCAGCAATTCTATAACGTTATGTATTCAGCCTTCTTGGATATCCATCATCTGGGAGGCTTTTGCTTGTAGTCCTTGGCTGTTTCAGCCTGATCCAACCACTTAAACTCCTCCTTCATTTTCCTATTACATTACCTGTGTCTCTGAACACATGAACTGCTTTTCCCTTATATACACAGCAAACCTGAACAGTATATCTTCATTTCAAGGTCTTTCTGGCCTAGTTGCATCTTTCTCCTCTCGTTTCTGTCACAGCACGAGGCCATAGCACCTGCACTCATCCAGTCAATGGTGCTGACCTTGGCTGCTGCTCCTGAATGTCCTTGAACTAGCTCTGTTCCCTGCTGCAAAATCACCTTGCTGCCCTCTGTACTTCCCCTTTCTATCTCATCTCCTGGGATACCAATAAATAACCCCCTTTTTTCTTTTTTTTTTTCTTCCAATATCACTTCATTATTTTCTTTGTGCCTCTGTAACTCTTAGGGTATGTGTTCTGGGTGCCAGCAGTCACTGGTGTGTACAGGCAAAGCCCTCTTTTTCAGCCAGGCACAACACAAACTGGACTACTACTGCTTCTGCTGCTACTTCTCGCCTTAGAGAACTCCCTTTTCATGTGATAGATAGGAGATAATGAAATAGGGGAACTTAGCAAATAGGAAGCATCAAATCACATATAGTGGCAATACTAAGCCACTGTTTGAAGCAGTGAAGGAGCACCTGGTGGGAAGGCAGAGCCAAACCAGGGGAGCTCAGGTGCATGCAATGCAATGCAATGCACCCGAGTGACTGCAAGGGCTGCAGCCAGCATCCACCCCTTTCTAGAACTCATTTAAAGTTTGGCAGTGGATGTGAGGGTATTTCTTGTTGGAGCTCCCTGCCTACCTCTGGCCTTTCAAAGGTAAGCAGCTTTTTTCTTTTATTTCTGCATCTGTGGATCCTGCATTTGGGCTCATTCTCATTTGCTGTAGCCAAACATTTTTGCCACCCTGCTGTTATCATCCCACTATAGTATTACATCACAACACACCCCAACAAATCAATTCCCCCAATAACCATGCACAGAACTTCGTTTGAGCTTTTGTAAGTTCTGTAGATGCTCTTAAGTTGCATTCTGCAGGCCCTGGCCAGCACACAGCCTTCCATTCTCCTTCAGTGCCTATGGGAGGAAGAGGGTGGAACTGGGAATTAGCTACACCTAGAGCACCAAGCAGGCAAAAGGCAGTCAAGAGCTGGAGGAATAGGTTATAACTTTGATTAAGTGCTCTTTCTTTCCTTGTTTCTTGTCCTCTGTGTGTCACACAGCTTATTAACTCCTGATTATTTCCTCAAGGTGCAGAAGCTTATGTCATTAGTTAATGTAGGAGTATCTGGCAGTTGTCTCTGATTTCACACAGCACATTCATTTCTTAACATTCCTTTTCCTCTCCCCCAGCTCTGGCATTTGCTGCACAAGAGGGATGAAGTGAAGGAGCAAAAGCCCAAAGGGCCTCTGGTGAGCACTGATACCAGGCCAGCAGTGCAGGTGACAAAGCTGGAACCAGGGCACTTGGGGCCAAAGCCAATGGACATCTTTCCTGGAGGCACAAGGAAGGAGAAACAATAGGACTTTATCTTAACTGCAAAGCTTCAGCAGGTGAGGGGGGGGGAAACAAAAAGAAAAGCACCCTATGTGGTAGACAGCAGTCATTTCACTTAGTGCTGCCCCTTGAAATGCATTTAGCAGCACTGAATAGAACAAGTTGAGAAGGTTATGCATAATATGCATAGATCAATTTCCATGCATTGTTTAACCTACTAAATCTAATTCTCTTTTCCACCCACTACTCAATTTAATTTCCATGCATATAATGGATGGAATACAACACTCCCATGCCAGAGGCTAGCAGAAAGTCCAGGTAGAGGTCAGGTGAATGTCTGGAAACAAAACAAATTACAGGGACTGCTGATTGCTTTATTACAGCTTGTATCATCTTGTTTATAGAAGAAATAACTTCTCAAGTGATTGTTGATGATTTTTAAATGTTTTCACATTGTTGAGGTAACAGAATTGCTGTCATGATGAAAGAGAAACATAACACAACCTCTGCATGTCCTTGTAAAATTTCAGTGGTTTCTTGGTGACAACCACAGTAATTAAAGCTGGAAAAAAGAACAGTATGCAAACCATTTGCACTGAGTCATAGCATGCAAATATTTTCCTTTTCAATTTGAGCTAGCATGAGTTTGGGCTCTGCCAGAAAGCTGCTTGGTGTGCTTTTGTCATGGGTGGTGACTGCTTGGTTTTGTGCAATGCAAGAGGGAAAACAATGCAATTTGGGGTTTTTCTTTTGAGGAGTTGCTCAAAATCTACTGGGGGGAAAAAAAATCTAGGAAGACATTTTCACTTTTTCAAGAATAAAGATTTACATTTCTCAGTTCAGAAGTCGACTGTCATGTTTTCCCCCCCTTTGTACTCTCAGGAAAGTGGAAGAGCAGTGGAAACTCCTCATGTACACACTGGCACAGGTTGCCCAAGGAGGCTGTGGATGCCCCATCCCTGCAGGCATTCAAGGCCAGGCTGGATGTGGCTCTGGGCAGCCTGGGCTGCTGGTTGGTGACCTGCACACAGCAGGGGGTTGGAACTGGATGAGCACTGTGCTCCTTTGCAACCCAGGCCATTCTGTGGTTCTGTGTAAAAACTTTACAGTGGTAACATGCAGTACACCACTGGACTCAGAAGCCTCCAGGTGTGAGTGGGTTTCCATCATGCACTGACTGCAAAACAAGGGTAGGATGCATTAGATTTATCTCTCAGTTTACAGATGAAATAGAGCTGTTTTAAGCTCTATTAGTAATCTCACAGTCTTTCATCAGCCATGTGGGTAAATAATTGCCTGCCCATGGGTTTCTCTAGGCTCAAGATGGTGTGATGCTGAGGGTAATCACAGCAAGGGCATTTTCTAACCTGAATTCAGTTTGGCAGGTTCCCTGGCACGTGCATGTACCAAGTTTTCCTTCACCTGCAGGCCAGCTTGGTCCTGTAGGACATCAAAACTCATCAGGGCCATCCCCTGCCTCGTCAGCAGGGTAAATCAGCCCATGAACCTGTAAAGCAAAGACATGCTGAGATGGAGCATCCTCCTGCAATGAGCCTGTGTTGTTCACTGTGGGGCTGTGCTGCCACAGGGGAATGCATCATCCCAGTAGCTCCTCTCTGAGATACGATGGCCATACATTAGCACAAGAGTATCGTATATTACCTGAGAGAGCTGTAGCTCTCACACCACATTACGCCAATCCATCACTGAAGCAAGCTGTTGCTTTAATGATATATTAGTGTAATAATCTGAGCAGGGCATACCAATGATATATTACTCCAAAGATGGCACCATTTTATGGAAGCTAGGTTCCAGGAAGATATTCAGTGTAATTATAGGCTGCTGGCTGACTTCTAGTGGCAAGAAAGTCAGCCAGCGTACCCAGGATACAGTGGGAACTGCTTTCCCAGTTGGGGTTGGAATCGCCAGTATAGAAATTTCTGTTCATCTGGTGGTGAATGTTCTCTTCTCTTAGCTGCAGTGAGTCGTTTTAAACCTGTGCTGGTCACTTGGTGGAAAGGTCTAGATAGCAGTTACCCTAGGAATCCCTCTTAGTACAGAGCAGCTTCTTCCTAGGCCCAAGTTTCTGTTTCTGCTGTTCTCTATGAATAGTTCTTCCATTCTGTGATTTGCATTAGGACAAGGATAACTATTTCTTGTAACTCACCCTTAGAAATAATCTACATTTATCTTTGGTTTGTGTCATGCTGTGAGACTTTGGTGCACTGATGGTGAGATGTCACTTGTAGCAGCTCAGTAAATATGGGAAAAGGTGAATTTTGCCCTCTTGACTATTTGATTGGTAAGAATGCATTTTATCACCAGAAGAAAACTGCTTGCCAAATATTACACATTTATAACAGTCACTGTACTTTTGCAGCATACAGTTGGCACTGTTAGATCCCAGCTTTCCAAATCCCTGCTCATCTTGGCTTTTTACAGGAGCAAATTTAATCGTTCCTCAGGAGAACAAAATTAAAGCATTCGAATAGAGGGAAAACAACCAACCAACCAACCATAGGTTGTAGAAAATGATCAGGTGAACAACACTTCTTGTTGCCTCTGACTTCTGTGAGGCAGTGAGCTGCGTTTCTGACCTGGATGTGATCTTACAGGGGTTGGCACACCGCAGCACCAGGAGGAGAATAGAGCTGAGCATCGCCTTTCAAACGAAGGGCGATAGAATAATGGAACAGCCTGGGGGAGGCTTTAGCTCCTTTGATACTGATTTTATTTTTTATTTTTCCCCCCCAAATGGACGCATGAACTTATGTTTAACGTTATAATACCTATAATAATAATTAAATTGCCAGTGCTTCTCTCCAAGGTCTCGAAGTGACTTCACAGACAATTAGTCCCGCGAGGCTCTAAGTATTAACGCCGTCCTTTGTGCGGATGAGATCTGAAGGAAAAAGAGCCTAATTGGCTGAACAAAACCCATTAAAGTAAATGGGATGTAGGACCTGTGACTTTGAGTCTGCTGGCAGTGACTCGGAGCAGCAGCGTGCTGACATCCCCAGCCCTTCTCCATCCATCTTTCTCTCGGGCTCTGGTGCTACAAATATCTGGTATAGAAGAGGAGGGACAGGAGTCACTCTGTCAGTATAGAAAGAGAAGGAAAAGCCTTTGGAGAGGTGAGGAAGTGGGCTTTGTGGGATGTCAGGACCATAGTGCAGCTGATGTAAAAGCATTTTTCTCTGAAGTAACGTGCCTGGCTCTTTCTGTAAGATACACTTCAGAGAACAATTGATCTTGTTTCTTAGCAGTTACACCATATACAGAGAAGTACAGCCTAAAGTAAATAAATCTATATGCCATATAGCCAGGATCATATTTTCCAAAGCAAAATCGTAGACTTGCTGAACCACAAACATGATCTTAAGGTGATTTTTACAAGAAGCAATGGCCTAAAACTTGACCATAGGAAGTTCCATGCAAACGTGTGGAAGAACTTCTTTATAGTAAGGGTGATGGATCACTGGTAAAGGTTGCCCAGAGAGGTGGTGGAGTCTCCTTCTATGGCGATATTGAAGACCTGTCTGGTTGCCTACCTGTGTGATCTATTGTAGGGATCTGCTTTAGTATGACGTTTGGACTGGATGGACTCTTGAGGTTCCTTCCAACCCCTGCAACTCCATGATTTTCAATCGCTGGAATCTTTGCAGGAATTGCACATACAAAATGCATTATATTAATTTACTTTGCCCTGGGGGACCGTAATTTTTTATTCATCCTTAAAGTTATTTGCTTGCAATTTGTATTTTTATCACATTGGAAAGTGTAATAGAGAGCCTAAAAACATTCTAAACCCCCAGCAACTCCGATCAGCCCCTAGCTCGCTTTCAGCTGTGCACAGCTTCAAACCATCCAACAGCTGCCTGACTTCTGAAACGCAGCTGAGTTTCAGGAGCCTGGTTATCCCTTCCCTGTGCTTTGGCTGGCAAGTTATAGCTGTTCATAATGTGCAATATCAAAAATCTCCTTTCACTGAGGTTTTTCTTAGGGTTAAATACCTTTGCACAGGAGCAAACTGGTTTTTTGCAAGGCAACAAATCCCTCTTAGTAATGTGTTGGAGACAGGGCAGCCAGTAGTAGAAGGTTATGAACCTGGAAGTGCTAACATTGCTCTATGTGTCAATGAAGTTGGATGCTTTTTAAATGTGGATTTGTTTATGTAACAGCTTGAAAATGAAGACTTAAAGGTGAGCAGTTAAAAGTACAAATGCTGTTAAGCAAATCTGTCGGTAAGAGGACCGGCATAAAACTTGATACTGCATACTGAAAGCAGGTGAGCTTGGGCTCCAAGCAACATTCAGAGTCACTTGAGAGCAATTGGTTGGTGCTAAAGTGAATGTATCTTTCAAAGAAACATAAACAGCCAGCAGAGAATGAAGCTGTCTTACAGCTCCAGCTGCCCCCAGAGGAAGCCAGGAGCCTGCAAGGCTCCCCTCAGTGCCCTTCCATTGGATCTTAGAATCTTTAAAGCTGGAAGTGTCTGCTAGGATCCCCAGCCCACCCCATGGTGCCCACATCCCTCAGTGCCACATCCCCATGGCTCTGCAACACCTCCAGGGATGGTGACCCCACCAGTCCCTGGGCAGCTGTGCCAATGCCCAACTGCTCTTTTGGAGAAGATCAGCAGGAAAAGGACAAGGAGCCAAAGATGCTCCTCCCAGTCACTCCCAAGAAGAAGTTTCCCATTATTTTGCTGAGCTTTGGGAGGAAACCAGAACAGGGATGGCTGAGCAGCTCCCCTCCCCACCCAGCTCACGGGCTCCTGGCTGGCAACGCGCCCCGTGTTCTCTTTGATGGATGGCCTTCCCAGCCTGGGAAATAAATGGGCTTTGTCCACAGTCCAGCACAGTGAGTCTCAGCCCATTTGAGAATAAATCACAACGCATGATGTAAACACTTAGGCTTTCAAAAACAAAACAGGTCCTCAAGGAGACATGTTCTGCAATGTCTTTCCATTAAACATGAGTTTTGCAGTAATTAATAGCCTGCTTAGTAATGGAAGCAAAAAAATAAAAAGGGTTTCTCAAGGGGTTTCTTCGCACTCTATCGCAGCAGGACGAGATGCTCACAACTTGCTGCCCCTTGTGCAGTGGAACAGCTGCAGGGCAGCCCATGTTTGACACCGATCTCCTGTTTAGACCAGGTGAGTGATGAAAAGATGTGCCTTGGAAAAGCAGAATGTTGCAACCTGCTTGTTGCCTGTATGACCATAACCATTTCCCTTCTGAAGGGAGCACACACAGGATGTTGTGACACACGTGCACAAATGGTGATGCTCCAGTTCCCCACACAGCAGTAGTTCCCCCTGGCAATGCCACCAGTAGAGACCACAGCATTTCAGGGAGGTGGTTGGAGCTCTGTGACACTTCGGTGTGCTTTCTGTGCTCAGTGTGGACAACGAATACTTTGGTTTCTCCATTCTTGCTGTCTCAACCACAGGAACTGCCTTGCTGCTGAAGTGGGGGGTGCATATCCCTTCCCTTTAGGTGCTAACGTATGGGAGATCTGTACTAAGGGGCATATATCCTAAATAAGCAGTCTCCTTATGTGTCATTAATGATATTCTTTGCATAAAATTCATGAAACAATAATTCTTCACTTATTTTTCCTCAACCCAGGCAATGTTACGCTTCCAGAATTCAAGAGACCAAGGATGCTCCATATCAATAGATCTGAACACCATTAACTCAAAGGGATCTTTCTATGTGGGATCGCTAATGAGCTGAAATAAAATAAGAAGTAAAAGTGAAAGATAAAGTGTTTAGTGGACAAAAGAAGATCAGTGCTTGAATGCGTGTTTCACTTTCTCATAGACAGACTTTCTGAATAGTTAGACTGAAAGAAAACATAATGAAGGAATGTGTGATCTTACCACACTGTGAGGGCATTAGTGCTGTTTGTGCTGATGCTTTTGCTGCCCAAACCTTTGGTGTATGCAAAGTCTATTGCTTTGAAATGCAAATAATGGAAAAAAAATGCATACAACATTTAAAGACTGCTTACAAGAGTGGATAGTGATAGGATGAGGGGGAATGGCCTTAAACTGAGACAGGGGAGGTTGGGTATTAGGAGGAAGTTTTTCAGCCAGAGGGTGGTGAGGCACTGGCACAGGTTGCCCAAGGAGGCTGTGGATGCCCCATCCCTGCAGGCATTCAAGGCCAGGCTGGATGTGGCTCTGGGCAGCCTGGGCTGCTGGTTGGTGACCTGCACACAGCAGGGGGTTGGAACTGGATGAGCACTGTGCTCCTTTGCAACCCAGGCCATTTTGTGATCCTATGACATTTCTCTTGTGCAATGTGGCTGCAGAAAAGTGTTGCCTGAGCTCTTGTGAGTTGGAGAGTTAACTAAATTAGAATATGTTGTGCAATCTAAATATGGCAGTCTCCAGCAGATTTGTCTTCCTATGAGATACATATTTCATGTTTAAATTATCTGAATTCTAATTTTAGAGTTAATAGAGTTAATTGCCATAGGCCAATTGTCTCAAGCTTGATTGGCTCGAAAAATGTCCATTAGTTAGATAATAATTGTCACAGCAAACGAGCAGAGCTGCCTTAAGTCCAAAGTAATGTTTGGGTGGGCATTCATGGTGTCTGATGGATTTCCTTCTGTTTTGCTATGATCCGAGTAGTTCACCTCCAGTTATTTGCTGTTTCTCACTGTATTTATATGTCAGCTGCTCCCACTTCCTTATAGTTGAAACAATTAGGGTGGCTGGTAGTGGTATTTGATATGGGATCTATCACACTTCTTTTCTGCTGTGGTTTTGGGGCATGGAGTAGTTTTCAAGGTTGTAATTTCAAGGTATGAGAAATAAATATGGGGGAAAAAAAAATAGTAGCGTTGATATAGAGTGCCCTGAGATTCAGTGTGGTGGCTTTGCTCCTCTGAAGCTGCTCTGCTGAGAGGGAGGCGGGCTTCCTCCTGCCTTCTGCAGGCTGGGTCTTGTGCATGCAATCATAGAATCCTTAGTTGGAAGAGACCTCTGGAGGCCATCCAGCCCAACTCCCCTGCAGTGCACAAGGACACCACAGCTCCAGCAGGTTGCCCAGAGTCTGATCCAGCCTGGCCTTGAAGTCTCCATGGATGGGGCACCCACCACATCTCTGGGCAGCCTGTTCCAGTGCCTCACCACCCTCATCAGAAAAGACTTTTTCCTTATACCCAACCTAAATCTGCCCTCTTTATGCTTGAAACCATTTCCCCTCGTCCTATCACAGCTGGCCCTGCTGAAGAACCTGCTCGCTTCTTTCCCTTAAGTTCCCCTTCAGATGTTGAAGTGACCTTTCGTTACAGGTGTTGTGACCTTTTAAGCCACCTTACCAAGAGAATAAGGGGCAAGTGGTGCCCACATACAGCACTAATTATGGAAGTGCAGGTGACAGGGTGGCCACGAGCGGTTGTCACCCACCACCCCACACACCTGGGAGCAGGCTGGACCTGGCAGTAATGATGCCTTTAGCAAGCCAATTAAGCCGTGCTACTTGATGAGGATGTACTACACAGCTTGCAAACGACACGGGGTCAGCAGTGCTTCTGTCTCTCACGCTTGCTTGTTAGCACACCTCATTTCTCGGGCTTTAAGCCGCCTAATTGGATGTTGCGGCGGCGGGAGGAGGGAGGAAGGTGGGAGTACTGAGGGGAAAAGCAGCTCCTGGAGCTCATCAGCCGCGATGATCGCTAGATGGCATTGCAAGCACACCGTTACCAGCGATGGGCTGGCGGCTGGGGATGGGGATCGAAACGGAGCTGGGGTTGGGGCTGGAGATCGGAATGGGGCAGGGCTGGGGTTGGGGCTCAGTTTAAGGCCTGGATTGACTATAACCACAGAACAGCCAAGGATGCTCCTCGGTCACGCTGTCATCATGCTTTTTATCATGAGATTTTGGTGAAACTCTAAAGGAAGAGAAGAGCAAAAGTTGTAAAACGATACACTTCTCATAACAAGAACTACTTTTTCCCATGGGTTCCATATCATGAAGCAGGCAAGGAGTTACGTTTGGGTAAGACTGCTGCTTTCTGATACAGAGTTTTTGTGAAACAAGCAGTCAGTGCCACCAAACACATTGTGCATGAGGATTTTCATGCCCTGTGGTGTCAGCTCTACTATGGAAGGCAGAAGGTAATGAGCTCCCTGTAGCAGTGACACAGAACACATTGTGACCTGAGAAGCGGGAGCAACCCTGAGAGCCCTTTGGGCTGTGCATCAGTGTGGGATCAGCCAGAGAAGGGAAGATAAATAAAGGCAGTGTCTGGGGGTGGATTGCTGAACTAATTTCATTGCAGCAGGTCCTTTACTTTGCAAATAGGCTTGGCATAAGCCTAGTACCTATGTGGGTGCTTAAAGTGGGCCATAATGCTAATACAGATGTATGTAAATGGGTTATAACACTTGTGTCTCTATACAATGTAGGTTATAACCCTCCTGCCCCAGGGCATAAACTATCCACTGCCCTCCATTAGGAAGCAATCTGACCCCCACAGCAATTCTTGCATCTCCTCTGAGAATCTCCCAGCGAAAGCACATGGGATCAGACAGAGCTGCCAGGGGAATGTGAATATTAGGCACACAAAGGGTACAGTGTATGGTTTAGAAATAGTTCAAACATAAGCATGCTGCTCAAAGTGCAAAGATCTACTGGTACAGGTATGGGAAGCCACCTCAGCTATTTGAATTCCCTACCATGGTCAGGAGCCCATTCACCTTTACCTCTCTATAACTATGACTGCTGCTAAATCCATGCCTTATTTCTGTATGTCTCGGGAATGGTGTGAAATTTCTAAAAGATGGATGGATTCTAAAGCGAGAGAATGTTCAGAAGTGCAACTGAAAATCGAGTTTTTATCAATTTACATCTTCTGGCAGAGAAGAACAATTGTAGATGATTTCCTTCTCACTGCTTTATCAGTAGGAAAAGCATAACCCAAAAGAATGTTGTTACAGGGGAACGAGAGATGCAGAAGCAAAGTGCTTATAGGATGTCAGGCACGTGGGTTGGCATCGACCAAAGCAGAGTACAAATTCAGCCCGAAGTTTACTACCAGCAGTACGAAATGAAAGCAGTTCCTGCTCTCGCAGCAGGGTGAGCAGACAGCCCCCGTTCATCGGCGTGCCGCAGCTCTGCCTGGTGCTGGGGGGCAACCTGCGGGTGGGCACGGCTCCAATTCGGGATATTCAGCGTTAGGAGCTCACGTGCCTTCGTGGCAATCCTAGCAGGGGCACGGCAGGGTGCGGAGGGAGGGGTCTCCGGGGGAGCGGACACGCGTGGGGCGGGGGCGGCCCTCCCGCAGCCGGGCTCGGGGCAGCGCGGTGCTGGCGGAGGGGCCGCGGGCGCTATTTAAGCGGGCGGGGTGCGGCCGCGCCGTCGGGGCAGGCGGCTCGGTGCCGGGCTGAGCTCGGTGCCGGGCTGAGCTCGGTGCCGCCGGAGCATGCACGCCTTCGGGCCTCCCGCCGAGCCGCCCCTCGCCCGGGAGCTGCTGGACGCGGCTCTCCGCCCACCCGCCGGCGGTCCGTACGCGTGGCTCGGCGGCCCCGCCGCCCCCTACCCGCCCGCCGCTCCGTTCCCACCGCCGTGCCCCGAGCGGGGCTGGACGTCGCCGCTCCCGCAGCACGAGGGGCCCCGCCCGGCACGGCCGCCCTACTCGTATTCGGCGCTCATCGCCATGGCCATCCACAGCGCGCCGGGCCGACGGAGGACCCTCAGCCAGATCTACCAATACGTGGCCGAGAATTTCCCTTTCTACAAGAAGAGCAAGGCGGGCTGGCAGAACTCCATCCGACACAACCTGTCCCTCAACGACTGCTTCAGGAAGGTCCCGCGGGACGAGGATGACCCGGGTAAGGCGGAGGGTGAGGACGGGGCGGGCGGAGCGGTGCTGCCCGTGGGTCGGGGCCGGAGCGATGGGCGCCGCACCTTTCCTCTCCCTTCTGCAGGTAAAGGCAACTACTGGACGCTGGACCCCAACTGCGAGAAAATGTTCGATAACGGCAACTTCAGAAGGAAGAGGAAGAGGCGTCCGGAGGCTGGAGACAGCGGTGGGGCCGCGGGGGGCCCCCGTGTGAGCGCAGCCCCCGGGCACGGCCAGATGCACTGAGGTGGAGGAGGAAGGAGTGTTTTTGCGATGCGTAACTGTACATTTCTGTAGGTCTATAAATAGAGAGATGAGAGAAGGAGTGGGATGTGTGTGTGCTTAGGGTGAAATGAAGGCGGGAGGGCTGTGGGAAGCGCTCCCTGTTGGGACTCAAAAGCATCCAACGCACGAGTCATGGTGGAACATTCATAGAATGGTTTGAGTTGGAAAGGACCTCTAAAGGCTGTCTGGTGCCACCCCCTGCGGTGTACAGGGACACCCACAGCTCCATCAGGTGCTCACAGCCCAGCTCCTGACCTTGGGTGTCTGCAGGGACCGCTGCCACCTCTCTAGGCAGCCCATGCAGTGCCTCACTGCCCTCTCATATCCAGTCTAAACTTCCCATCTTTTAGTTTGAAACCACTTCACCTTGACCTATCGCAACAGATGCTGCTGCTAAAGAGTTTGTCCCCTTCTTTCTTGCAGCCCCCCATTAGCTACTGAAAGGAATCACCATGATGTGAGCTGGGTGGGATGGTGGCTTTCCCTTCCCCTTGACAAGAGCAGCCTATCCCAGCCCTGCCCGCTTACCTCCTGTCCCATGGATGCCCAAGGTGCTTTCCTCTCCTCTGTCCAGGTGTGCAGCTGGGATGCCCTCACTGCAAGGCACAGCTCTCAGTTGTGGTTGGGGTGGTGTTGGGCTCACTGAGTGGGGAGGGACAGCGGGACGCGCCCCTGGAGCTGGGCATGGCGTGTGGGGCAGCCAGCCCCACATCCTCTATGGCATTTCTGAATAAAACCCCTTTATTTTCCCAAACACAAAAGATGATCTTTGTGTCAGCCCGTGGAGCTGATGATAATTTATCCAAGGAATTTCAGATTTAATCGAGCATCCAAAATGATGCCGGATCCCTGCTGAGGAGCCCTTTAATTGCTGGGTTTGCTGCTGGCCCCCACGATGAGTGCTTGCAGGATGCTGACAGCCTGCGGTGCGCGTGTCCCCGTGCAGACCGAGCTGTTTGTTTAAAATGCCTCTGGTTTACCCACTTTGTCACACAGACATGGAGTTTCTGTACCTTTACGAAGCCTCAAAACGATGCGACATCTGCATTTTTATTGAATATCTGAAACAAGAGGATTTTGGCCACCTGCTCAGGGTGTGCTTCCCCTGCCCAGCTTTCTGTTTGTTCTTTGGGTGTCGTGGAGTTTGAAGAAAACCAAACTGAGTTCTATAACCTGTCGCCTTTCCCTTCTGGTTCTGTGTCCTCCATCCCACTCCTTGCTTAGGACAAAAATTTCTCTAACAACAGTGTTACTGCTGTGGTTGTTAGGAAAACACCCCTGAAACAGAAAGCTAGGGTGGTATTTTTTCCATTATAAGGGAACTGGCCAAAAGACAGAGTAAGCAAACTGCATGAAGCCATAAACTGTGTTGGAAATGCAAATCCCTGGTAGAGAGCCAGCTGTGTGATCAAAGCTTTTGATGGTCCATTCAGTAGTAAGTAGGATTACAAAACTTCTGGTTCGCAAATATCCAAATTCAGTAGACTGTAAGTAAAGGCAATAGGCAACTGTACTCATCAGTCAAAATCCCATGTGATTTTTATGCAGTCAGATTTCCTTTTCTGCTGTTTGTAAAAACAGCAACTCCAGAGTTGCTTTTAAGGTATTCCAGGTATAACCTGCTTGTTTATGTCATTATTTTCCAGCAAGAAGACATTTAAATTGTACCTCCTATTTCTTTGGAGAATGATACTTGAGACTTGAAGCTCCCATTTCGGCAGGGTAACTTCCAGGTCCTGCATGACAGGGAGCAAGGGATGTTAGTTTGGTGATCAGCTGCATTTCAGGCTCCTTTTTTCCAGGTGGCTGAGGGTTGTGCTCAGTGGGTCATGCAGAGAGCGAAGAGGAAGGAGCCTTTTGTCTTTGCAACAAAAAAGGATGTTAAAAATTTGTGAATTTAGTGATGAAAATAAGTATGTGTTTCAGTCTGCTTGGGGCAGAAAAGTGGCAATGCCCCTAAGTAAAGGCATCAGGTGACAAAGCTCTGCTCAGTCATAGAATCATAGAATGGCGTGAGTTGAAAAGGACCACAATGATCATCTGGTTCCAGCCCCCTGCTATGTGCAGGCTTGCCAACCAGCAGCCCAGGCTGCCCAGAGCCACATCCAGCCTGGCCTCGAATACCTCCAGGGATGGGGCATCCACAGCCTCCTTGGGCATCCTGTTCCATGCTCTCAACAGGGCAGCTGTGGGCTGGAGGGAAAAAGGCTGCCAATAGAGTGATGTGCTGTGGTCAAACTTTGCTTGGACCTGGTGTCCCATAGGTGTGCAACAGCACAGCATCCTGTGAGACGTGTCCTGCTGTGACACACAAAGTGATTTGCTGCTGATTTCATATGGCTCAAGCTTCTGACAGCCTTCTGAGCCTCCCCACACTCCCAAACACACTCTATGGCCAAAGTCACACTCTGCAGTGCCAACCCAACCAGACTGATTTAGCTTGAGAAGACCTGCAGGAGTTCCTCTGCTTTGTGCAAGAGGGACACAACTGCACACACAGCAGGATGGCCCACACAGAGCAAGACTGAGTGTTTGCAATGCAGTTAAACCAGAGCGTGCTGGAGGCCTGGACTTACACTAATATGCAATGGAAATGTTAGGAACTTACGTACTTGATGGCTTGAAATAATTATTCATCCAGCTTCTGTTACGCTTCCTATCTTCTGCTTTTCACAGAGTAGCACTGGCAACAAATGACAACAGCTTTGGAGCACTACTGAGAGCTGAAACTGAGGGCTTAGGCTTTATCCAGCCAGCTTCAGGCCACCGTTTCTTTACCCTCGGGCAGCACGTGGGTCAGTGTAGAAGAAGGGGCTGCTCACAGACAATGGCCATCTTCACGAAGAACAGCCAGGCGTGAGCTGCTTCTCATCCCTGGCACTTCTCCCTGATGAGAGGCATTGGGCAAGGCTGGGAGGGCACAGTGACCTCCTTCCCTCTCCCAGGGGTGCAAGCGATTTCAGTTGCGTGCAAGCAGTGCCTGCGGGGCGTCTGCTGAATTAATGGGAGGAAAGGAAAAGCCTGGTGAGCTCCCAGCACCAACAGGGCTGGCTCTGCAGCCCATGCTGTCTGAGCAGGGCAGAGCAGGAGCTGGAGAGAGAACTTTCATTTTCTATGAAAATTTCCAAATCGTCAGCAATGGTTGATTTACTGAATTTGATTCCTTTTGTTTTAATATTATTTACATCAAAGGCAACAATTCTCTGTTCTTACCAAGAGAAGTCCATAATGAATGCAACCCAAAAGTGGTAAATCAAGTTAATTTCTACTTTTTGTTCCCTTTTCCATCAGGTCTAGCACTTGCATGCAACTCATCGTTACTAACCACTACGATTCCCCTATGCCTTACTGCATCACAACTTTGCTTCCCAGGACTTTTTGGCAAAGCAGGTACTGTCAGGTTCTGTACAGCCGGACTGTTTAGGTGATATCATCACATATCACACTGGATTTTAGTCTGTTCTAAATCTAGGCTCTGCAAACTACATGTTTTGAAGTCGTGTTAATTGGGAGCTCCAGTGGGATTTCTGAGTTCTTGAGGAATTCAGGGTTTCTTACCTCACCTATGATTAAAGACCACTGGGTGGGCTTTCCCTGGGCAACCTGGTCTGGTATTAAATGTGGAGGTTGGTGGCCCTGCATGCAGGAGAGGGGCTGGAGCTTGATGATCCTTGAGATCCCTTCCAACCCAAACCATTCTATGATTCTACGATAAAGATACTTTCCTCACAAATAAATCTCTATGTTGAATCTGAGTTTACGTATTCTAGCCACTGTCTGGCCATCAATCAGACAAGAGCTGAAGGGAAGATGAGACTGGTGTTGGCTTTGGTGGTATGTCCTTAATGGGGATTGCAGTCTCATTAGGCCTTTCTGATGCAGTGTGTGAATGTTACAGGAGTGTGTAATCTTCACGTGCCCCAGTATTCATCTGCCTAAAACCATTAATCTGATCTTTTCAGCAGCTCACAGTAACATTTTTCTTTCAAAATGACAATACGTGACTAAGCTATTTATCTTTTTTTTTTTTTTTTTTTTAAGGAAAGCACTTCTCTCTCATCCATATACCCAGACAGAAGAAGGGAAGATTTTTCACTTGAGCGTGGTTACTGCTGTGCTTGCTGAGTGTTTTCATCCTGCTGTCTCTGTCAACATCTTAGTTCTTTTATGGATGTCAGATTTTGACAGAACTGGTACATTTTGTTTTATTTTCATTGAGATCTTAACTTGCACAGTGCTGCTGCTCAGGCAGGGTCCAAACACACGTTAAACTGAAGTGTTTTCCAGTGTTTTGCTAAGATTAACACATTAATTTTTCTTCAGCCTCATGAAAGCCAATGCAGATGTATCAGCTGTTGAGTAGATGGTTGGTAGTATCATAGAATCATTGAATGGCCTGGGTTGCAAAGGAGCACAATGCTCATCCAATTCCAACCCCCTGCTGTGTGCAGGGTCACCAACCAGCAGCCCAGGCTGCCCAGAGCCACATCCAGCCTGGCCTTGAACGCCTGCAGGGATGGGGCATCCACAGCCTCCTTGGGCAACCTGTTCCTATAGGAACATAGGAAATAGGTTGCCCCAAGACAACCTATATTAGAATGGCAGGGTCAAAGAAAGGCTTGAGTTGGAAGGGATGTTAAAAGCCACTCAGTACCACCCATGGGCAGGGGCATCTCCCACCACTCCACATGCACACTGTGCCAGTGCCATCCTCATAGCGAACAGTTTCTTCCTTATACCTGATCTGAAGCTCCCCATTTTCAGTTGTATTTTAGCTATGAGTTTTACAATAAGCATAGTCCTTTACTGTTCGCTCGGAGGTGGTTTTTCCCTTGAAGTGTTTTCCGAAAGATCAATAAATTTTATCTGAGATTTCATGAAATGTCCTATGACTCTACTCTGGAGCTTCTCGTTTGCATAAAGACGATTTTCCTTAAGCCTGAATATAATTAATGGCTATTTAAAAGTTCTTTATGGTGCCCAGGTGTGTAGGTGAACGTTACCACAGCTCAGAGCCAATGGCTGGGCTGCCCAAGCTGCGTGTTAACCCAGCACACGGGAAGCCTTGGGGCAGATGGGTTTGTGTTGCCATGAAGACGGAAACAGCCTTCAGAATGGAGACTTTTAATACTTTAATTAAAGGTTTCAGATTCATTGGAGTCAACCCTTCAGGTTCCCCTTGTAATCCTGACCAGACTCATGGCTTTCCCTTGCACTTCTTTTTCACACTTCTGCTTCCATAATGAGATAATTAAACAGCTCACGGTTTGTTAAGATACAATAGATGAAAGCAGGTTTTGAAGCTGGTGATTCAGGACTGCAAACCAGGTAATCGTGGTTTCTGACTACTTCATACAACCTTACGGGAGAGATTTTGTCCTTTTTTAGTGGAAGAAATTGTTCAGAAAATCATACCTATTAAGAACAGCGTGTGCTTAATTTAATTCCCACTGAGGCGGTTAGATTTCAATATTTAACATCAAGGAGTTGCTCAAAGCTTTTCCTCAGCTGGGCTTTTATCATGAATAGGTGCAATGGTAAGTGGCTGAGCTGGAACCCATGTGATGATTGCAGAGCAGAGCTATAAAACAACTGGGATCCAGTCAGGGGAACGGGACACAAGCACCATCCAGCAACACTTCTGCTAAAGCACGCAATGCTCTCATTGGCACTGGATGCCATTCAATGGCTATTTCCATTTTTTTTTAAAGCAATTTCAAGTGCTAGCCATTCAAAGAATTGTTGTTTAGTTCTCCCTTTTAAAGAAGACACTGCACATGCAGAAGAAAAGTCTGCCGACAGCAAAAGGAACATAGGAGTGGGGGCTCTAGCAAGCTGCTTGCTGGGATCTCCTTAAATTACATCATGGTAAAGAAAACTCGACCTCCATATGTCAAAATTCATTAATGGAAAGGCACATGCAAGGCAGCAGGAATTTTTTTTCTGCGAATGAAATAGCCTGAACTCCTCTGGTGTCCCCTGCTAGCTCTCATCTTTATCATAGAATCATAGAACTGCTCAGGTTGGAAAAGACCTGAAAGACACTGCTCGTGGTCCAAGGCTCCTCTTACTGGGAGCAGAGATGAGGAATTGCACTTCTGGTCCTGCTGGAAACATCAACAGATTTGGAGATCTCCTTTCCAGTTCAAGCTCCCATTTGCTTATTGTAGTCCATTTTAGGCATTCGGTAATTTCCTTTGGTATCATGACACCTCTCCCCATTTTCAGTGCACCACCCTGAAATGATTATCTCAAGATTTGGCCATGAGGTACAGAACAGATGTGGTCAGCCTGCCAGAACAAGAGTGCCTTTTCAAACAACGGGATGCAGCCTTAATTTTTGCCACAGAAATACATATCAGATACTGAATACAACTTTTAATAATTGCACCTCTTTAAAATCTACATCAGCTGTGTTTTTCATCCATCCAAATTTCAAATGGAGAAACATAACCACAACTTAGTGGCAGTACCCACACCGCCTTCTGTTTGGTCCTTGAGGGGATTCCATGGGGCACAGCCTCTGCTTGCTGGTTGGGAGGATGATTTGGACACCTTTTACTTAGAATTCCTCTGGAAATTACTCATGGAGCAAAGAAATGCCAGTCCTGCTACAGAGTGAGCCCTGGGCGTGCTGACAGCAAGGCAAATAAATCCCAGCTGCCCCTGAGGGCACCACGCTGCAGAAGATGAAATGCATCACCTGCTATCCACGTTTAATGTCCATACATTGTGTGGATAACACAACTCCACACACCGTTCTCTCGTGGGTGGGGAGTGTGGGGGCACAGAGAGAATGCTGCTGGGCAGGAGCATCACTGAGGATGTGGAGCACGGTTTGGTTCCTGCAGAGATGGGCACCTTGCACCAGCTCACTGTAGATGTTTGCATTTTAAGTCATGCTGGCCTTCTTCTGCTCTATTTTCAGACTTGTACGTGTTACTGGGGATAATTCCTAGATCACATCTCAAACCCTGCTGGATCATGCTGGAAGATCATAGAATCACAGAATCACAGAATGGCCTGGGTTGCAAAGGAGCACAATGCCCATCCAGTTCCAACCTCCTGCTGTGTGCAGGTCACCAACCAGCAGCCCAGGCTGCCCAGAGCCACATCCAGCCTGGCCTTGAATGCCTGCAGGGATGGGGCATCCACAGCCTCCTTGGGCAACCTGTGCCAGTGCCTCACCACCCTCTGAGTGGAAATGCACTTTTACACTGGGATCAATATATCAGTGACTCTTTGGGTGCAAACAGATTCTTTGGGTGTGCTTAATCCTATAAATCCTGACTGTAGGTACATTCAGGTTAGTCCTTTTTTATCCAAAAGGAAGGGACTTTGGGCAAAGCCTGGAAAAGACTGAATACATCCCTGCTAACATCTGCAATGTAGGTATGGGTTTTAGGCATTCTGACGTCAGATTACTTCCCTTTGTTCCTGTGTGGATATACGTTGCTGATAAAACACATTCTGACACACAGTGTTATGTACTGAGAAAAGGAAAATGAACTGAAGATGTTGGTAATCCTATTTAATTTAAATAAAGCTTCTCCTGTGCCAAGCACCACGCCTGTGATTTTCTCACTGCTGTTAAACTTTGTCCTTTCAGAGACATGCAGCAGGGAGATCCATGCTGCTCCATGGGCTTTACAATTTCCTTGCTGTGTTCTTCAAAATGGGGATTTTTTTCCCACTAGCAACTGTTAGCATTTTTCCATATTGTGTTTTCAGTCTTTTCTTATGGCACTGCAGTCTGTGCTAAACAGATGACCTCTTTTGCCTAATGCTGCCAAGATGTTTGGGCTTGTAATTCCACTTGTTCATAAAGTCACAACGGAGTTATGTTCTATGGACATTGATGAAGGAAATGGGGCAAAGCCAGCAGTGTCCTGGCCATGGCTGGGGTCTGCCCAGCTCCACAGCAGCAGTTCTGGCTGAGTGTGTGAAGGGCTGCCTTCCCCCCAATTAAGCTGGTTTGCATGATTGTTTGTTTGTTTGTTTGCAGGAGAGGTGGTGGGTTTTGGTTTTAGCAATATCTTGCCAGGAGGACACAGAACTCACCAGCTTGATGTGTAATTGGAAGTGAGAGCTTTCTAAAAGATAATGAAGAAATAGAATATAATTAAGATGCACCAAGCAGGGCTCCTCTGGCACTCCCTCCTGTTACATGTAAGCACTGCACTGTGCTGAACATGAAGGCAGTGACTTTGTAACATAACATTTTGCCCTCTTTATGGCTCATATCTGGGGCTTTTCCTTCCAGGTAATGTGAATAGTCAGTGTAAATGCCTCAGCCTTCTCCACTGTACAGCTCTGGGAAGATCCTGGGGTGCCTCCTCCTCTCCTTTACTGTGATGTGCACTTGGGAGGGTCCTCTGGAGGCCATCTCCTCCAACCGTCCTGCACAAGCAGGGCCACATAGAGAATCATACAATCATTGAATGGCCTGGGCTGAAAAGTACCACAGTGATCATCTAGTTCCAACCCCCTGCTATGTGCAAGGTCACCAACCACAAGCTGCTTGTCCAGGACCATGTTCAGTATCCTTTGGACACCTCCAAGGATGGCAAATCCAAAGCACGCAGCCTGCAGTATCACCTTTTCCAAGCATAATAACAAATAATTTGGTAGTAATAAAGTGAAAGATCCTTCCCAGCAGCCTGACCAGCATGCGTGTGGATGGCCATGGCTGCCCAGGATGCTCCACTGGGCTTCTGCTCTTCTTATCAGTGGGGTATGACCTTACAGACAGACGTGTCTCGAGCCAGAGGTTATCTAAATGCACTGCACATCATTTGGGCTTGACACTTCCAACGCTGTACTCTGGGAACAGCTAACAGTCAGAAGTACGGTGATGACTTTTATAATTCAAAGTGACCCAAATCGTTAGGATCTCTTTTACCAGCAGTCATCAATTCTCAGAGAAAGTTCCAACAGTTTCCTCCTGCTGGCTATAAAACAACTGCACAAAAGGGCTTGCTAAGGGAGGGGGGGAGATATTTCATGCTTCTGAAGTTTTCTCACACTCTTGAGATCCTGAAAATAATATGCGCTCTCCATATTTCTCACCGCAAATGACAGCAGAAACTCATTAACTCATCTCATAAAGAAATACAGGTGGAAATTATATTCATTCCTCCTGCCTTTTGCTCAGCGAGATGATGTGATGCAGGAGAGTGGAATAACTCTTGAAATCTGAGGTACGTCTCATTGTATTTATGTTTTACTGACACAACTCAAGTCTCTCAGCTGTGTTTCCCTTGCTGCTATGCCCACAGCAGTGCCAAGATGCTGCAATTGAGAATGAGGTCTTTTGTGCCAACATCTTATGGCAGTGCCTTTCTTTTGAGAGACCTGGATGGTTATGCCTTGCCCAGGTGGGTATCAGTGAAACCGAGAATGAGGAGACAGGGAGGAAAGAGTAAAATGAGTGTCCTGAAAACAGGGATAAAAGAGGAAAATATAGCACTGGGATGAGAGTAGAGAAGAGGCAATGAGAAGAATACCCCTAAAGCATCTGGCTGTGTTTAAAAAAAAAATAATAAAAAGAAAAAGCAAGTCAGCCAAAGGCTGATTACTGGCTGTGGTATTAGGGTGGTCCCAATAGGAATGTAGCATCTTCATCTTGATGTATTTTGGTGGAAGAAAAATTATCTGGCAGCAGGGATTGAATTCTTCACAGGGTAAGCATGTCGTGAAGGCCTCTTAATGAAAGAGACTGGAAAACAAAGAAGCTCTGAAGAAAATACAAATACTTAATGAGGAGCTGACTCCTTCTGCCCTGAAAATTAAGGAAGAGACAGTGGAGTCGAGAGGGCTGTCACTATAAATGAGGCAGTAATGTCATTAGCTGGCACCTCCGGGGCTTCAGGAAGACACTCTCAAGATAATACGCTGTTAATTAACTTTCCTTGTCCCCAGAGGATCTTCAACGTCCAGTTGCTTTCAGATCTACCTGAACAGAGAAGCGAGTTCAATTCTTTCCCCAGCTGAGATGTCTCAAAAGGGAGAGCCGGGGCAGGCAGCAGACCCTGTTTGTCTCTAGCAGTACAAGCACTAGGAAGATATTGGGGGATTTGGAGAGGGTACAGACCAAGAAATTAGCCTCAGTTTTTTATTCATGTTCCTTTGGGAACGTAACTATGTGAGATGAGTGCTGAGCATGGAGCCCTTACATCACAGGGATCCACGGTGCCACTTTGCTTTTGCAAACCATATTTTGTTTTGCTGTATGCCACCCAAAAAAAGCCACGTTTGGCATGACTTCTCAGGAAGCTGTGTCTGTGCTTTGGGCCGAGTTCATCTCAACAGCAGAATTGTGCTGTTGGATGGGAGCAGAAGCTAACCGAGGTAAGGCATTCCCTCTGCACAGCTTCTTGTCTTAAAATAAATACTGCCCTTGAAAGCATCCCATTGCCACTGATGAAGCAATGCTTCATTGAGTTATCTCCATGAACACACGCCAGTAATTGCTGTGGATAAATTACATTCGCCAAAGACTTCTAACGGCCATGCTTGGAGTTAAATTAGCTTCCTGAGTTTGCATTGTTAATTAAGCTCAGCACTGCCCTTCCGTGTATGTCGCTTTCCTTAATAGCCTGTGCTATCTCCAAAGGGTAAATTATTGCCTCTCTGTTCATGTTCTGTTTTGATGGAGCATGGTATAGCTTGCACTTACTTATTCTACACAAGGATGCTAAGTTGTATGCATCTTAAGCAAACACTGCTATTTCAGTGAAGTTAAAACTGTATCTACATTGGAAAACAGGCATTAACCACCCATTCCACTGCTTCCTTTGTAGCATATATGCCACGGGGAAACAGCATGGCTGTACCTATTCCTTGCAGTAGGATACAAAGACTGAAGTAAAACTTTCTTTTACAAATATCAGACACTGTAGCTCGCTACTGCTTCCTCTGCTTCCTCACTTAGTGCCTTGCCCGTTAGCCTTGAGAAATCTCAAATCCTTACATTGTAAGACCTCTTTTTTTTTTTTTTTTTTTTAAGTGACTTCATATTCTTTGTAAGATTTGTCCCTAAAACTTCAATTGCAATCTTCTAAGCAATGGGGGGAACCTCGTGTTGTTCTGCTCCAGCTGTCCTCTATCAGCTCATTCCCCAGCCCATCCTCCTCCTGCCCACACCTGTGAGCAGGCAGTTACCCTCAATCTTGTGTTTGTGCCAACTGGAAGCTTTCTTATGAACAAAAGTGAAGCTAACTACACTCATGGAACTGCAGGAACAGAATGCAGTGAGGACGATTGGTTAGAAAGGAAAAAAGAAGTAAATTAAGAAGAGAGCTGAAACTGGCAGGCATCAGCAATAAACCAAACCCTGGGCAAATTGAAGAAGAGTGGTACCAGGCATTTATAGGAATAAAAGCCATTCTTAATCCTTGCAGAGCTGGAGCCTGCACAATTGTTGTGCAGCATACATCGATGCAGAGGTTTATTCTTAAATAAATTGAACTCCAAAGACAAATTCATTTGAACTTTATCCACGTTGTTTTAACACATGTGTGCATGGCAGGCTTATAGATGACCCGCAGCACCACTAGTTCAAGCACAGATGAGCACGAAGATCTCCAAACTGGATACTGTCACCTCCACTGCTTTCATAAAGCTTAATTTTACTTGTGAGGCTACTGTTGCTAGCTGAGTTCTGGAGTAATTGTTACAAACCCAAATACGTGAATTAGGATTCAGGTCTAAAAGTAAATCTTAAGCTCAGGGCCAGCTGTGATTCATTGCAATTTGTTTCTCCCTGCAACCTGTGCTCATCCCACTACTATTGATGAGCCACCCACCTGCCAGGAGAGAGGCTCCAGTTCCCCATTTCCCCCAAACCCAATGCTGCCAATCAAGCACTAATTGGTGTTAATGATCAGCCTGTGCTGGCTGCTGGCTGGGTTGGCTGCTTTGGGGGATGGCAGTGGGGTCTCTGTGATGGAGTTCTGTGGCCAAACTGTGCTGCTGTGGGGCATGGCATTGCTGTGGTCTCACCATGTGAATCAGAACCTTTGGGGAAGGTGAGTAAGTGTGTCCTGCTGTGTCTGTGCCTTCCTTCTTTGAGAGGGTAGATAATAGCAGGATGAGGGGAAATGGCTTTAAGTTGGAGGAGGGAAGATTTAGGTTGGATGTCAGGTGGAAGTTCTTTACTGAGAGTAGTGGTTCTGGCACAGGCTGCCCAGAGAGGCTGTGGATGCTCCATCCCTGGAGGCGTTCAAGGTCAGGCTGGATGGGGCCCTGGGCAGCCTGGGCTGCTATGAAATGTGGAGGTTGGTGGCCCTGCATGCAGCAGGAGGTTGGAGCTTCATGATCACTGAGGTCCCTTCCAACCCAAGCCATTCTATGATTCTTCTTTCCTGTATTTGAAAAACTCTTCTTACAGTGGTAAGACATATAAATGAGTTACAGCACTTGTCTGAGCAGCTGGGAAGTTTTTGGTGCAGAATAACCGAGGTGTTATGCTCGTGTCAACCTTCAAGAGCTAGGCATGGGAAGAGGTGGATTTTTTTAGTTTGATGGTTTATGGTGAATTATTTATTTGTGACAGAATCCTGGCAATTGCATAACTTCTGGAAAATGTGCTGCCATCCCAGTGTCCTCCTGAGCATCCTCATCCCTTCGGAGATGAGAAAATTGCTGTATGGGTTTTGGTCTGATGGAAAAGAAGCTGTGCGTGCTGCAGCATCTCAGCACTGCTCACGTGACAGTGAGGAGGATTACATACCTGGAGATGAGTGCCAAGATCTCTTTGTGAGCCTCTAATACCTTTTTGGCAAAGGCACAGTGATAAAATGTTAAGTATTTATGACCCCCCGATTCCCTGTGCTTTTTGTTGGATGTTTTATGGTTTCATATTGCTTATGAAATGCCTGGCGTGCTACAGTAGTTCAGGGCCCTAAAAATTAATTTACTGTGTTTTATTTATTACTATAGAAACCTTGCAGTTCTGCTATAGCTACCTCCAGAAGGAAGCTGAAATACGTTCTTCTCATGTTCTTAGCTTGGGAGTTTACAGCAGGAAGCCTGTGATGGGACATTACAGAACTGCCCATGTGTTTCCCAGTGATGCATGCAGACTGTGAGGCTGGGACTTGATTTTAGGCTCCAAGTCTGCTCCTGCTGTATGGGGACAACTTAATTTGTTCTCTGGGCTTTTAATGAATGCTAATAATGCTGCAGCCTACCCGTGAGTAATTCTGTACATCAGTTTCCGCTGCCCTAGGAATAAATCAGAATTGTGTTATTTCCTTGCAGAAGTACTTTTGGGAGGCAGGATCAGAGCAGCATGCATATGGAATAGTCAAATAGAGTGTAATACAGCACCCATTGGGCAATTGGTGTCTGGCTGTAAAGCACTGAACTCCTTTAATTTCCACTGACTGCGAGGGAAGGCGATCCATCATCTGTCTGCTTGTGGAAAAAGGTTGCTCTGCTGCTTTGAAAGACAGTGCTGGAAGCTGCTCTTTGTGAGGGAGCTGAATTTCTGGTGTTCTCTACATGGTTTCCATCACATTTCTTACTGCTGATTGATCACAGCTGGGCAGTGCTACTTTTTGCCCAGACAGAATTGACTTACACTGCTTCTGTGCTGTTAACTGGTGGGAGAGCCTTTAACATTACCTGTACTAGTAGCAGGCTTTCATAGCTTCTTCTAAGTCTTAAGCTTTGGGATTAGTGTTGTCCCACTCAAGCCAAGGGCTTCATTTTGCCTATATCTCCTCTGGAATCCACAGTTCAGGTTGCTCAGAAGTCCTGACTTCAGAGTACTGCAATGACTGCCCTCAGGAGTACACACTGCTATCTAGACCAATAGACTACACACATCAATTTCTTGTTTCCTTGGTTTTCATTTTTGTGTAAATACACTGAAACTTAACGCTAATAAGGAAATCAAAAAAAAAATCAAAAGGTAAATTAAGCTGCCTGGCACTGTTGGAAAATCTCTCATTGGGATGCTGTAAGGCTCCATTTTAATGGGTTGCTCCTTGTGCTTGGACAAGCTTTTACTCTTGCCCCTCACGGTTCTGATTTTAAAAGAAAGCATCTTAGGCAGAACTTATGCCTTGGTTATTTAAACTATAAGCCCTGAGCAAATGCCAACCTGCTGTCGTGGTGGAAGCAATATGTCAAAGTAGACACTGTCACCAATTGTACAGAAGAGTCAGTGCACCATCCATTGCAGAGCCTCAAGCAATGTCCTGCCCCTCCAACACATCACTGAGCTGGAAAACTTCAGGTGAGATCCTGACAGCTCTTCTCACCCCGTGGTTCTCCAGAATGATGTAAAGCCTGCAATCCATCCTGCCTGACGTATCCCAGTGTTTGATTAAAGGTGTCCTGCAGCACTGTTTCATGGCTCCTATTGATCACGCAGTGTAAACAGTTCTGTTTCCTCCTCTCTTCAGAATAAGGTGCTGTGATTAAGTTGCACTTATGTCAGTGTAAGCAAGTACTGGCGCTTGCTCCTTGCAGTTTAAAACAAACAGGCTACAAAAGGCCTCTTGGGCACTCAATATCCTTCCCAAACGGCCCTCGACAGGCAGGTTTGGCTGTGCCAAATGCTATTTAAGCACCTTTGTGTTAGTTCTGCTCTTCAGGCACTCAGCTACAGAGTGCCCTACCTGCATGGCATGCTGTGTCTGTGCCCCAGATCTGCCCTCCCTCCTGCCCTGCTTTGTTTCTGCAGTTCTTACAGTTATGTGGTCACTTCAAGCAGTAACTCGTAGGGTGCAGATCAATCAAAGCACTGATAAATGACTGTCATAAAGGAGCTATTTAATTTACCTCAACGCAGAGACTTTTGCTGTCTTCTGGTTTTCCTATTTCCTTAGAAACAAATAGACCTGGGGACTTCGGAACTGATTAGAAAAACACAGAGTGTTTCTGATTGTCCACCTGAATTGAGAGCATTGATTCTGAGTTCAGGACTTTCCCTGACTATCAGAGCATAGCAATGGCCAGAAATCTTTTTGTTTGATCTTTTAATTCAGCTGTTAAGGTGAGTTTTGGAAGAGGAGAGGATAATTACTCCTTTGGTAACGGAAGCTAATCTGGGGGAAGAGACATGAGAAAATGAGTTTAAAACAGATATTTATTAATATAATTTTTTAAATTCCCGTTTTAGAAGCGTATCTTCTTATTTCTATAAAGCTTACACTCTGGGGTTGCTGTCTCCTTGCAGAGTTTGGGTTTGTCCATGTCCACAGGCCTTATCTGATAGGTGCAGAGCTGAGGACAGGCAGTGGTCTATGTATGCTATTGGGCTGTGACAGAAGCATCGTTCTCATTTCTCACCTGGGGAAAAAACTAACATAGCCATGATGTGATGTAGAACAGAATTAGTTAAAGCCAGAGTGAATGTGAAAATGAGTCATGTTTAAATGATTCCCAGTTTCAAAGGCTTGCATGGAGTGCTGGATGTGCTGGGGCGCAGCTCCATGGCTGCCCACGTGTCTCTATGGAGCTGTTGTAATGATGCTGCAGGGATCTGTAACTGCCAAGCACTTCCCCACGTGGGGCACTACATCAGGAACTGGCTTCAGCAGTTTGTGCTACACTGAAAATACCAGGTCTTGTTAAAGAAGTCTGGGGGATGTTGAGAACTTCCCAAAGCTGCAGCTCTAGGCATTTGGCTAACTGCAACAGATGCTTTTAGAATCCAATACTAAGAGAACTGACCTTTGTCTTAGGGACTTGCAGACATCTGTGGTACGCTGGAAAGTTAGTGGCAGGCAGGGCTGGTCAGCAAAAGCAGACCTTGTTCCTGCAGAGGTACCCTCACACCTTGCTGTGATCCCACGCAGGCAGAATGGTCCCAAAAAGTCAGTACTGTGCTGCACAGTCAGCACTTTGTTGTGTGTGTTTGCAACGCTGTTTGCTGTGTCTCTTGGTCTAACGAAAGGTTTGGACTGGGCTCTATTTCTGTTACGAAACCATCTTTTTAGAAGTGGCTGAGATCTGCACCCAGGTTTGAGGTTAGAAGCACTCAGCTCTGCTGTCTTTGCGGGTCGCTCAGCTTCACACAGCTCAATTATCTGTCACTGCACGAGAGGAGCAGCCTTTCGGATCTGAAGTCACATAATCGCTGCAAAAACCTGTGGGGAGAAACTGAATACCTTGGGAATAGCTGCTGCTGTGCAGCTCAGTGTGCTGGGAAGTGTCTGGGAGAGGTGTCACTGGGAAGATTAAGGGGAAGTCACCCGAGGGGAAATACTTGTGGCTCTTAAAATGTTTTCTTTTCTAGCAGAAAATACATTTGTCCGAACGTTTCCCACGTGGGCTGAAAAATGAGTTTCTGCACAGAGAGTATAATTTCATACCTGGCACCAGAAGGTGAAATGCACATTAGGAATGGGAAGGGAAGCCTCTCATCTGAGAGCTGTGCTTCATAAATCCTTGTGTTTTAACCCTGTGAGTCTTTTGCTCCATCCAGCACTGTTTCAAGAGCTTCTACTTGTTTTCTTGTTTCCCCTGTTTTTGTTTTTTCCCATGAAATGCTGTTGTACCTATGCCAGCTTGCAGTGTTATTTCCTCGTCACCACGGGAACATCCAAACAGCAGTGCTGATCTCAGGGAAGTGGAGAAGAGGTTGTATGCTACAATGAAGCCCTTATATTTTATTTCTGTCACTTGGAGATCACCCAAGGACAAGGCCCAACACCCGCCCACAGAGCCAGAGCATAACACTAAGAATTGCTATGGCCATATTTTCATCTCAGAGCAGAAGTGTCTGTGCTGCTGTCCCCTGCTTTCCCAGTCCTTGTAGTTCATATCCAGTGGTTGTGTTAGTGGATGGATGTCCAGAAGGATATCTCTGCCTGGTAGGCTCTAACCATGTGAGCTATGGTCACTCCATGCTTAGACACCATTACTGTGGTCCCAACCTCTGCTCTGCTTCAGGGAAAAGGACTCTATTCTCCTTTACAGTGTCAACTTGAACGTCCATGTCCAATCCTTCCAAGTATGACTTAGTTCCCAGCTTCTTCTAGCTTCTTACTTTGGTATCCCCTCCATCTCTGAGAAACCCTTGTGCTAACAGGCAGAACTGCCTCTCTTAGCTTGAAATCTCTTCCCAAAACCACAGCCAACCTTGCTGTTCCCTGACCAAAAAGCAGCCTTCTCCAGCCTCACAGATTTCTTCTATTCTGGACTCCTAATCTTAATACAGCTTGTTAGTTTACTTTCCTCAGCTGCCTAAAGAATTGCAAATGCCTAAAGAATTGCATCTCTTCTATTCCAGAATCTACATTTCTCTTGCAAACCACTTCAGTTCCTGACTTCCTAGCAGAGTTCTTTCTCCAGTCATTTTCCTATCTAATTAATCCTTTGCCAGTTTGAGTTAACAACCCAGTAATTAGCAGCTCACTGGTGCCACCGGAGGTCAAAGGAACAACCTTATCTGTTTAAAAAGCCCCGTTTTAAACACTGTTCCTTCACACAGCTGAATTGCACGCTTTCCTTGTCTTGGTTTTTTTCCACAACCATTTTTATTTGCTCCCATTTTCTAATTTTATCAGCAATGATGAGTAAATAGGATGGAAAACCTTACTATTTTTCCTGCAGTCTTTGTGCCTTCTTAGCTGGGAGGGAGACAGCTGTGCGTGTACTTGACTTGGGAAAAGCTGGGTTATGGTTCAAGAAGGGGCTCAACTTTGTGGCTCTGGGCAGCCTGGTCTGGTGGTTGGTGACCCTGCACACAGCAGGGGGGTTGAAACCAGATGATCGTCGTGGTCCTTTTCAACCTAGGCCGTTCTGTGATTCAGGAGAAAGAGAAGTGGCTAAATCTCAAAGGCAGTGTGAGCGGAGAGGAGGATGTTTGCTTTGCTTGAGTTCTTGAAATAAATGCATTGGTAGAGCTTCAGAAATAGATTGGTCAAAAAAACCCTCAACCATAACCTATGACCCCAGCTCCTCCACGTTGTATTGTCCTTTATGTGTGCATTTACTGTCACTTCTAACTAACAAATATTCTTACATCAGTACCGTGGGAAATGCTTAGCATACAGAGCTATGCTTTGCTGCCTTCCTGAAAAGTTTGCAGTGAGGGTGTTTTTTTTCCTCTTAAAAGTAGTTATCCAGAAGCATTCTGCTCACAGGGACTGAAATCCAGTAGCAGCTTTCGAAAGCTTTCCATGCAAATTTTTTATTGGACAAATGGTGAACATTAATCAGCAGTAGTAGGTACCTGTCAAGACAAAAGCACTAATGAAGTCTGCATTGCTTTAAACAGATGAAGACACAATAATCTGAAATTCAAAGTCTTTCCCAAAATACACCCCTGGCTGGAGAGAAGAGCAAAGGAAAGACATAAAGTCTCTGCATCAGTTTGATTTACTGACTGCAGGCACCTTGCACATAGTGTAAATCTCGCTGAGATGAGCCATTTACATACTTGGATTAAGCCATTTGGGTTAATTTCACTGGGGGAACTGCTTGCAAACTAAGTAGATCTCTTGAGCACCATGTTGGCTTGCTGAGCCATTTTTGTTAATGAAGTTTTTGTTTGTAGAGATTTGACTACAAGTCCAAGAAAGAGTATTAAATACAAAAAATCCAATTGAAGTGTTAACTGCACAAAGGCCAAAACCCAGACCTGAATGATTGATAATGCAAACTACTTTTAGATACTTACACTGTTGCAAATATGCGTGTCTACATCCAGCTCACCTACTTTTGAATTGAAGGCTGTTTCAATCCCCTGACAGTAATAAGAATTATACTGTAGTCCAGATGTTGGGCTTGGTTCTCCGGGGTGGTTCTAGGTTAGCATGTGAGGACTGGTTTGCTTGTTTCTGCCAGTGGCTGCTCAGGAGACCGTGGCAGACACTGACTCAGTGGGTATTTTAATAAGTTGATTTTGCAGTGCAGAGCATGAACGTATTTTTGTAAGAAGCTGAATAATGTAACTGGCTGGATAACTACAAATCCAAGAAAACTCTTCAGGCAACCAAGGGTTGTCCAAGAGCAAGCAATTACTGAGTCCCTTCAATAGAAAGGTCTTGGGCAAAGATCAAGTCTAGACCATGGGCTCAACCACGATCACAGAACATCCTGAGTTGGAAGGGCCCCATACGGAGCATTGAGTCCAACTCCTGGCTCCACACAGGACCGCCCTCATTCTGGCTCATGTACCAGAAACTGGGACCCAGAATCACTGAACCTGTCTTTAGGACTGAGCTCTTACCATCATCCACTTCACCAAGGTGGGTGGTTTCCTCCTGCACCTGCAGAGACCGGACAGACTGGAGAGACCGAGTCAAGAGTAGAAATGGAAAAAGGTAAAATGTATCCCCACCCTCAACGGCTGGCACAGAGCTGCCTGGCTGGGATCGAGGAAACCCACCTCCCACTGAGCTCAAAAGCTGAGGTATGATGGAGAGTTCAGTAAAAAGAGATCGTATGTTGGAGCAGTGGAAAGAAGTAAGCTATTCTTCCCCATAGGAACATTGCTTGGGCCTTTGCAAGGAAGCTACCTTCCCTGGGCAGACTGCAGATGTCAATCACGATACCTGAGGCAACAGCAGAGCACAACTGTTGGCACAAAATGCGGCTTTGCTGTCATTGTAGAGAAGCTCTGGCTTTCCTTCTGATCGTAATGGCATTGCAGGTGTCTTCCTTTTGAGTTAGGGCAGGATGGGAGCACTGGAGAGTGTAGTAAGAAAGAAAAGGAGAGCCTATAGGTTAATGAAGCTTCAAATCCTTGTTACAGCCTCTGGCAGTGCATAGTTAAAATACTTCATCCATCCTTTGCAAGCAGAGCTCTGCTGGGCAGCACTTACTGCAAGGATCCTCAAGTCTTGACCTTCTGGCATTCCTCTGTGCTTCTGCTCCCTTCTATAATTTCCTGTGCTCCTTCACCTCTTCTCCAGACCCCAGTGACCTTTGTGATCTCTTTATTCTTTGTTTCACATCACTTCTCTTGCATTCATCACAGATTCCTGTAGGCAGAGAGGTACCTGAAGCATCCATCCATCGGCGAACGTTGTAATAGCTTTCGGGCTGTTGTGTTTTTTTGCCTGTCTGTAGAAAATGCAGTCAGTACAGGTGTCAGACTTGCAGCAGTGCTGGATGTGTGGGAAGTGACACAGGAAGTGTTGTGCACGCCCCAATAGAAATGCAGTGAGGTATATATGTATATAAATTTGGAATTCCAGGAAAATCCATCTTTAAAAAAAAAAAAAATACAGCTGTGGGAGTTGCATGGCATTTATTAGTTCATCAACTTGTTGGTAATGTTCCTTCATGCTTCCTATAGCATATTGTTCATAGTATCTTTGCCATATCCTGCCTGAAGACAGCGACTTCTTAGAAGTGGCTCTTGTTTCAACAGTGAGTCTCTCCCTGTGTGATCCCCTCTCTGCTAAGCACTTGCTGGGGGGCTTTTACTGCTCCCAGGGAAGAGATCACTGCCCCATCCTGACACTGACAAATGGAGCCCTTTCATTTGTTACACTTTCAAACTAAGGCTGGCCTGCCATTTCTATGAAGGAATGCACTGGCTTCAATATCCACCTCTAAAAAGGATTTGGGGCAGCAGTGGCCCTCTGGGCAAATTCCCTGCCATTGATCAGCAAAGCAGCTGACAGCACGGGAAGAAGAGGAGGAGGAGGACCCAAGCTGCACCACCCAGCCATGTGCAAGGACATGAGATGCAGCCCTTGTTTATTGCTGTGTCTCGGTTCAGTGTGCAATGGAAGACAGTTCACAAATGCTCTGACAGTTGTAGGTTGTTTTTGCCAGCTGTAGTAGAATTGGTTCCACAAAATATGTCTGGCTAAAAGGTGGCTTTACTTCTCAGCTAGCAGGCAGCAGTTCAGTGCAGTTGTAGGTGTCTGCCATGGCTGGCACCTTGCTGTCCTCTTGGAGAAAATTGGGCTCTTTCAATTACTTTGGTTACTTACATCTGTGCAATCAATTAAGCAAAACTCCAGGGCTTATTCTTTCAAGCCCATGCCACAGAGTGTCACTTGCAGTAAGTAACAGCATCCTTCTTTCTGTATTGAGGATGAAAAGTGGTATCTACAGGAAAAAGTCAGCACCCAGTTCTCTCCTTTTTCTTACTAAAGGAGTTTTGAGTAACAAAAATTGCAGCCCAGTGCAGCTCTTTCATACCTCAGTTTCTTTAACACTCTGCTCTGATAAAGAACTGATTGATCCTCACATGTCCTTTCTTATCAGCCTTCCCTGGCACTGGTCATGCTGCTCAGCCATGTGCTGCCTAAAAGCACTTTCAACCATCATAGAAAAACTTCCCAAGCCTAACTGAGAGCCTCTTTGGTTTCAGTTATAGAAATAATTTCCAGATTGGAAATATTCACCCTCTGGCTGCAGCAAAATAATTTGAATGCACACCTGCTTGCAGGACCCTTTGATTTCTGTGGGCATATCTCATTCATTGTCTCATATTGAAGCTAGAGGCTCTATTAAAATCCAATATACCGTGCAATGGTATCTGCAGGGACTGTTGTGGTATTGGTAACAAGAGGCTGCAAACTGCATTTAAAACTTAACAGGTGTACACATTTAGGCTTTGTTTTGGATGACATCTTCTTGTGTTGTTATTTCTCTCTTCTTCCATGGTATTCTCATTTGTGACCTGCTGTAGGGAACCTGCTTTGGCAGGGGGGTTGGACTTGATGATCTCTGGAGGTCCCTTCCAACCCCTACAATTCTGTGATTTCTGTTGGAGGAATAGGTTGGAACAGGTTGCACAAGGAGGCTGTGGATGCCCCATCCCTGCAGGCATTCAAGGCCAGGCTGGATGTGGCTCTGGGCAGCCTGGGCTGCTGGTTGGTGACCTGCACACAGCAAGGGGTTGGAACTGGATGAGCATTGTGCTCCTTTTCAACCCAGGCCATTCTGTGATTCTATGACTAAATGTGCCTTGTTTTGAAGGAACTTGGGTCACTGGAGCATGGTGCCAGGAGTGGGGGCAGCGGGGTGATGGGAAGGATGGGGGTGAGTCACCTCCAAGATGGTATCAGGTACTAAAGGCTGATGCTCTGAAATGGGCCCCTAATGGTGTTCCATTGCTCACAAAAGACAGATGAAGATGGATGAATATGTATTGTCAGTTTTCTTCTCATCAGCTATGTTGCAGGTAAAATGTCATGCCAAGAAAATGGTAATTTATGGCCTGAGCAACATTTATCAATTAAAGTGTTACTTGAGAGGTGTGTTTTGCCAGGCTGCTCTGCCTTGACTGATGTTACTGGGCAGCACTTTTATCCCTGTGCATGCTTAGTGTGGCTTCTGCTTTGTTCCCCCTTGCTGGCTGGGGCTCGCTCACACCATCAGATGCAGCACATAACCCATCCCTAGAGGAGCTCAAGGCCAAGGTTGGATGGGGCCCTGGGCAGCCTGGTCCAGTACTAGATATGATATCTACACAGAGGTGCCTAATGCTTAGTGTTTAGATGACTTTAATGTAGGAATTAGTTTAGTTGCCTCTTCCCCCCCCTTCCCCCCCCCCCCCCCCCCCCCCCCCCCCCCCCCCCCCCCCCCCCGCACTTCAGAACACGCACGAGAGAACTGGAGAACTTAATGGTTGAAGCAACAACTGCTCTGGAGTCTCTAATCCACGTTCTCTCCTCCTTATAGGAGGTTGCTGAAGGGAGGAAGAGATTAGTGAGGATATTTTGATTCCCCATCAGCTTCAGCTTGCGGGATAAACACGAAGAATTTCCCCATCATTGTCATGTTAATTGGTTCACAGCTCGATCCAAACCTCCCTAAAGTCGATGAAGGTTCCCATTCTTTCCAACTGCTTGCATAAAGTCGGCAGAAGTGCTTTTCCCGGCACAGGCACAGCAGTTCAGACCTCAGTCGTGGGGCATTAACAGCCTTCTCCCTCAGAAAAAGTTGTGTTAAGATTTGGGAAAAGCCTCGAGGAAGTGGTTTGTGGCTCTAGAAGGTGCAACTCAGAGCTCTGGCAATGCCGGCAGTGATGAGGTGGTGGATGGGGCCATTAGAGAACCTTCTGAGCTCTGCCAGGCGGCCAGGTCTTCGTCCCCATTGCTGCCCACTCACCTGTCCCACTCCTCCCATGCTTACCTATGGGGATTTATGGGAGACAGCATCAATGCTGTGTCCCTTCATCATGGCACTCCATAAATGGAGACTTAACACTCACTAAGAAGGGCAGAAGCTCTGCACCTACCTGGATTGTGGGCAGGAGACAGTGATACGTATACTGAGCCCCAAAGCCATTAGGAAATTAAGCTGTATTTTTGTTATAACTAGTGACTTCCTTTAGAAGTTCTCGTAATTAGAGTATCATCCATCTTTGAGTGCTTTATTAGCACTGACAGTTACCTGGAGGCTCTAGACAGACTGAGCACCAGCATGTTGATATATTGCCCTGTCCTGTCACATCTCATCACTGGTTTCCCTACTCTGAATGGCAAACTCTCTGCCCAAAGAGTCCCATCAGTCTGATGGAGCACTGGGATACAAGCAATGGAAGATCAAGCTTTTACCCTTACTCTGAAGATTGAGGCTGTATAAAACTGTATTTTCTGTTTCAGCCTTTTCCACCAGTGCTGTACAAATGAGCCTTTAGTCCATGCATTGCTGTGCTCCTTTCCAGAGCATCCACAGATGCGGGGAGGGCTCAGTAGAGCACCTAGGATCAACGTTTCTGTTGTTATCTGTGTCTTAGCAGAGCAGGTGAAATAAACGTATACGTAAGGACGATGCTGATAGAAGGTTTTCTATTTTCTTCTACGGAAGAGGGGGAATAAAGGCAGAATTTGAGGCTGGGAAGGGGACTGCTGCCCTCTTATGGCTTCCGAGGCGCACAGCGGGGAAGGGGCTGAGAGGAGCCCCCTCCAAAGGTCTGAGAGGCTCAGAGAGAAGCCCAGCTGGCCCTCCCCGACCCGGGGCTGGATGGGGGGGATAGTCGCTCCTGATATACCTGGGGATTTCGAGTGTTTTGAACGATAGGTGGAGCAGACAAGCCTGCGTTTTGGTGTGCTGTTGTGCACCAGCTCTGTGGGGCTGGTCTCCAAAAGGAGAACTTTGTGCTTTCTGACATGTGCTGCGTGGCACTGTGTCTCAGTGGGTGTGAGGTGTGTGTATCATGGCAATGTCCCACTGCTGGTGTCTGCGGCGTGCATCTGTGGGCAGGAATGGGTTGTGGTGCAGGTGATGGGTCACCCTCCCACAGGCCAGTGACTGACATGCTAATTATACCAAATCTGGGGACAGGGATTTAATTGAGTGTAAACGCATCGCGTCAGTTGACACAGATTTTAGGAGTCCAAAGGGGTGATGTTTCCTCTAAAAGCAAAAATACGAAAGTGTTCTGTGTGTTGTCAGTGAGCCCTGCTTCAGCACAGCTTGGCTGCAAGCATCACAAAGTGTTCTGCTGCAGCACTTCGCTGCCCATAGCCCAATTCCCTGAGGAGCATCAGTGTAACTCATAGGAGTGTCTGTCACCACACAGATCCCATCACCTAGAAAAAAGTGGGTTCTGAGCCGCTTTTGTTCAGGAACATCCAGAAGAAGGACGCTTAAATTCAGACCAGATGAAAGATTTGAATGCTTGCAGTGCATCTCTCCAAGTGGGTATTGCTCTACTTGGGGTTCCCTGCAGAGCTCCCCTGCAGATGCCATCTGCCCCACTTGGTGCTGGCTGCAGCTGGGACCCACACATGATGTGCGTGCCTGTGAGGGCACTCTCTCATGCTGTCCGTTTTCATACAAAAATTCCTCAAGCTGCCTTTGTACTCAAATTCATAAGTCTTATTTCTCATTTGCAGAGGAGACACCTGTAGAAAAAGCTGTGGTTGTGCATTTATCCCCATCTGTGTGACCAGATCTGACATCCTGTGGGCATGCTGCCATCTCAGCCCGTGCTGGTTTGGAGCTCTGCCCCGTACGGCCAGAAGGGTGATACTGACTTTCAATTCTGACACTTCTATAATAAAAGCCATTACCGTGCTGGTGGTTTGGCTCTCGATTTAGAATGGTGATGGTTAATTCTGGCGGTTTCCCCGTGCTTTTAAATAGCACGAGTCAGATGGCTCTTTAGTAGAACTGCTCCTGGGGGACAGGAATTGGTTTTATGGGCTGTGCTGCGGCTGATAGCAGCACTGAACAGCACTGCTGTGCTCTGCTTCCTGCTGCTGAGGGCCCTGACCACGCTGTCACAAGGAGGTGCCAGCACCAGGCGTTACTCTGTGTGTTATCGACTCTTTTCTGTGGCTGCTAATTGTTCAGGTCATCGGTAATTTACTGCGTGTTCAGCATCTTGTGTGTTTTCCAAGGAAAAAGCTGCTGCTTTTTGGCAGCTCTGCAGCAGAACTCCTCCGTAGGGTGAAACTTTGAGTGAAGCATAGGACTAGAAGAGATTTGGGGGAAGTAGGAAGCAGAGCTGCTGTGGCAATCACTTGCTATCAAACAACCCTGGCTGCAGGGCCAGGATTCGCCTCACTCTTTCCCTTGGCACTGCACGTCCACTGCTGGCAAGTGATGAATGGGTAAAGCTACTCTGTTTAGATAAGGTGGGAACTTGGTGTCGACAGTCCCGTGCCCTTTGCTTCTTTACCTAAGGGTAACTGCCAAAATCTGCTCTTGTTAGGAGAAGGAATGTACTGAACAGCTCCATTCATTTCAATTCTGGCTGGCTGGCAGGAGCCAGACTCGTTCCTTTTTTATACCCTAAAAGCAAAACACAAGGCTGGTTTGTGTTGCATTCTCTTTTTTCCTTCCTCTGTAGCAGTGCAGTGTCAGCCCCTGCTCCATCTCCTCTTATGAAGCTTCTCTTCAGGAAATGGATACCTGAACCACCTGTCTCCTTGCAGACAGCAGCACTCCTTCCCACGCCCCAACACCCTGCGGGCAGCAGCTCTGCACAACAGAGCGATGCCGAGCCTTTCCTTCGCCCAGCAGGAGCCGCCTCTGACCCTGCTCTGTTCCACCGACTTCACTGCTCTCCAAGCAAGTGCCTGATGGCAGCCTAAGTGCGCTGCCTGATGGGTGCTGGCGTGGTGCAACACTGACAGATGCATGCTGAAACCGTGTGAAAAATTTTGCAGCCAAAGCAAAACTGGCAAATGTTTGACTTGCTGCCAGCTTAGCTCGTGGGTGCAAAACATCTGATACTTGAACTGAAATGTTTACAGCAGGGAAAGTCGTTCTAGGCATGGTTCTTGTCAGAGAGAGCAGATAACGGCTCTCATGGCACTGAGCTATCCCATTCCACAGGTCCTACAAACCCTGTTCTATGTTTCTTTGCTCTGCCCTCATAATGCTTGTGTATAAATGCTTAAAACCCTCCTTTCTGGCTGCTTTGAAAGAGCGAAGCTGCGAAAAGCATAATGCTTTAATCCTGAAGCTTTATTTTTTGTGACATAAATAGTGAGAGGTCACCTCTTGCATTGCATCTCCTCCTAGAGATGCTTTACTTCACCTGTGAGCATCTCTTGCATCATAGGACAGATGCCGAGCATGTGCAATAAAGCATTGTTCTTATAGCTGCAGAGGTAGGAGAGGAGGAGCAGAAGGTGCTGGCTGCTCTGCATGGTTTAGTACTGTCCTGCCCTTGGATCCCAGACTGCACGCATGATGGATGCAGTGCCTTCAATCTTCCCATCGCCTGCACCCAATGGGCAGCAATGCATTCACAGTAACACACACCCATGGCAGCCACGGCAGCCCTGCTCTGTGTTACAACAGATCCAGGGAGCTTTGTGGGGCACTCAGAAAGGCAACCGTGGGGTATGAAGAAGTGAGCTGGCCCTGAGTCCTTTGTGCTATGGCTTTCCAAGTCTGGGCCGTGGCTGTAGCAGCCTCTCAGGCATGTGGGGCTTGGTGGCTCTTAGTGCCCCTTTCCTTTTAGGGGAGAGTTTCTGCTGATCCCTCTGGCTACAAGCAGTAGTTCATCCTGCAGGCAGGTGCTGGTGTTGAGTGCTTCTGCTCAGAAGTGCTCAGGCAGCATATTTCCAATGGGAGCTGATAGATGTTACCCAACATCTTTCATCAGAAGAGTAAAATCAATCTGCTTTGAAGAAGCAACAGGCTGTTTTGTTAATCGAGCTATGCACGTAACTTCAATCTGAACACAAAAGATCAGCTGGGATTGTCCATATTAAGCAGTCATTTTATTTTAGACCCTCTTTTTGGTGATGTCCTTAAAACAGAATGACGTCTTTTGATGCGTTTTCAATCGGCCTTTCCTGTTCTTTCTTCTTAGAATATCTTGCATGGTCATAGAAATAGATGATGATAATAGTAACGATGTTGAAAATGATGCTGAGCAGCAGGATCCAGTAGGAGTACTCATACCTGTGTTCAGATCCACTGTGTGTCAGTGGCAGAGAAATACATTTGATGGCCAACTCCACAGACATGTCATTGCCTTCCACGTTCACGGGAAAAAGTATCATGACCAAAAGAGTGAGGATTCCTGCAAAGTAAAAGCATGAGTTTTAGAGGTGGGTCTGTAGTACTGTGTTAGAAATACTTGTGCTGAGTAGCTCTGTAAGTCGCTACTTAATAATATTCTCCCTAAGTTAGTGTGGATGCCTGCAGAACAAATATGATCCAGTATTTTCTGTCGTTAAAACCTGAGGATGTCAATACTCAGTGCTATTGGTAACTGCCTTCTGCTAAAATTAATGGATTCGTGCTGCCTATCCTTAGCTAAAGTCATTTAATGTTATTTTTTTCACTGAGTTTAGTGCTGATGCATATAATATATTCGCTCCTCAAGAGACTTGAGGTGGCCTACTTGATATGACCCCAAATTCATGAGATATGTGGTACAACAAGTGGAGGAGACCCCGAGCAACCTGCTATGGGCTCGGAGTTGGCAGAGCTCTGTGAAATAGCTTGGGCTTAGCATCCTGGGGTTCTTTTCTCCCCAGCCTTTTCAGTGACTGTGATGAGCCAAAATGAGATCTCTTACTGGATCTGTACCTATTTCCCACAGCCTCCTTAATGTACGTCGAGTTCTGCCACTTGGACATGTAACCAAATACTGCTTTTATTTCCTTGCTCTCACAGTGCTAGCAGAGATATAACAAATGGGCACTGGTGAAAGTATTCCCCCCCTTCCCTCCAGGCACACCGTGTTACCAGTGCTCCTGCTGACATTGGGTCGGGATTTAGCAGGGAGGACATGGGGATTTCAGGCCATCTGGTACAAAGATTAAGAGCCTTCAAGATACACGTCAAACGATGCGTGATTTTTTCATCCAAATATGCCCGTGGCAAAATCAGCTTCCAGGTCACAGCTCTTAGAGGGCTGTAAAAAGTAACAGCGATCCTCAGCCAACATGTGGGTTACTTTCTCATTAACACTTAGGTTGGCAATCCCATAATTCTTCCATTTTGGGTCAAGGCTTACAGACTGCAACTGCAGCAAGGTGTGTTAGGAGCCAGCTGCAAGGGGATGGGGGCTGTACCCCCGGGAGCTGTTTGGCAGAGTTCATGACTCCGAAACTCAGCATCTCCACCATCTTTTTTCCTGTTTAGGGAAAGTTGAAGCATATTTTGATCTCCACAAGTGCTTTTTAAGACAATGAAATGCATTTTACTGTGACTCAGGCCTTCTGTCCATCTTCCCTTTGATGTTAGTGCTGTTTTAGATGTATTTGGTTCAACATGTTTCAGAAACAAAGCTGTAGTCCATCCTATTGATGAGACCTTAGAGGACTATTTCACAGGTAACCCAGGAAATGTTATGCTATAAATAGCATGAAATAGTGGCACAGAATCTTTAAGGGGTTACAAATTGCTCTGTAGTCACATCCAATAGGGACACTTCTCAGTTCTGCTTTGATTCTGCATTCACCCAGAGGGTGGTGAGGCACTGGCACGGGTTGCCCAAGGAGGCTGTGGATGCCCCATCCCTGCAGGCATTCAAGGCCAGGCTGGATGTGGCTCTGGGCAGCCTGGGCTGCTGGTTGGTGACCTGCACATAGCAGGGGGTTGGAACTGGATGAGTATTGTGCTCCTTTGCAACCCAGGCCATTCTATGATTTATTAGCGTATTCTATTCTCCTTGGTGTGTGGCATGCATGAAGTGATTCTGCGCCTGCTGGGGCTCTTCCACTTTGCTGCCAGAAAATCCAGCCTCCTACAGACTAATGCTGCTGCTCCATCAGTAGTTAAGCTAATTTTCAGATATCCCTAGTAGATATGGTTAAAAATAAAGGCGGCTGAACAGCTGGCACAGGTTTCTCAGAGAGGTGGTGGTGCCCTGACCTGCAGACACCCAAGGTCAGGCTGGATGGGGCTCTGAGGACCTGACGGAGCTGTGGGCGTCCCTGTTCAGTGCAGGGAGGTTGGACCAGATGGCCTTTAGAGATCCCTTCCAACTCAATCCTATGAACACGTTTTCAGTTGTTCCATTTTATAAATATTTCTTAATGGGAATATGGAGTTATCTGTATGGTGGGTACAAAGTGGTCAACGTGAACACGTTACTCACCACTGATGGCATTCCAGGTATAGACTCCGATGGGTCCCAGGAAGGTCTGGTAAGGGTTGGTCACAGTGTTGGTGCACGTAAAGCCAGAGCTCAGGAGGGAGCTCAGCAAGGTGAGAACCAGAAGCACGATGATGGCCGTGTTGATGCCTTTCGTTCCACTGCTGCTCAGACCATCTGCAACTGGGAGAGAGAAGGTGCCCAGAGTGTTTAAATGTGCCCAGCAGGTCAAGGCTTACTGACACCTAGTTAATTGTAATTAAAAGCTAACAACCAGAGATTTGGTTGAGCTGTAGAGATGCAGCAGGAGCAGTAGGTTTGGCTGCAGCATATAAGCCCAAATCTGCAATGGGATGGAGGTATCTCAGCCTGAAAAAAGTGCATGCCTACTAATCCAACTGGCACAGAAACCTGTGGGTTAGGTAGCAAGCTTCTCTTCCTTATTGTTTCTGAGAATGTTTCATCTTGACAAGGCCAGGCAGAAATTCCATGCCAAGCCTGCCAGGAAGCTCACTGCTCCTGCCCGTCATCCCATCCCTGCTGGCTCTACAAACATTCTAAGTCTGGTGATTTAAAACTTGGTTTCCACTGCAGATTATTTCCTTTCAGTGCACCAGCAATCCTCTCGTGTGGAGTAAATCTGACCAGGGAAACAGCCCCTAAAAGTCCAGCCAGCCAGATGTGTTTGTAGGACAAACATGCCCAAGTGCAGCCATGCACGGATGGATGAGACAGGGCTGGGTGTTGAGCTGGTGCTCATATCCTGTTACATCTCCCATCTACCTCTTGCCTCATCCCACAGGAAGAAGTAAGGCTGGGGAAAGTGTCTTCTGCCCTCTTTTGAAGGAAAGAAGCAGCTCCTGCTTTTTGTTATCAGGGAGGATGAGTGCATCTCAGGGCTCTCCAAACCCACAAGCAAGGAAGCTCACGGTTTGCCCCTCTGCCCCGTGCTCCAGCTTGCTGCAGTCCTCCTGTGCAGGTTGTTGCTGTTTCTGTAGCTGTGTGCATGGCTGGCCCAATGCACTTGGTACGTGCAGTCAGTCTCTTTGGGACTGTAATCAGTTTTATTGTTTTACCTACATCCTTCCAGTTATTTGATACCTATGCAGATAACGCAGCATACTCAAAGTGCCATTGCAGCAGAGCTACACTGAAATATAGTATCCTCCTTTCAATTTAAAGCTTGAGAAGGCAACTGTAATGTGCCTGAGGCTGCCTGAACCTATAACAGATCTGACATCAGCGTTGTCATGCTCTGCTCAAAAAGGCGTTGTGATAGACGGCCATCTGCAGGGAAACTTCCCCTCTGTGCTGCTCGTCATGCAAAGCCCTTACTGCAGTGTTCAGCTAGCATGTAGTTTGGGGGAATCATAGCAATAAAGAGAACAAAACCGTAATAAACAGCCATAAAAGGAAAATAAACATTCAGAGCAAAAAGAAGAGCTGCTGGAAATAAATTAAAAGGAGAGCTTTCATCTCATTTAATGTTTTATTTTTAGTAGAAGTTAATTTCGGTTTGAACAAATGGCAGGTAAGGATGCGTTATGGAAATGAGATGCAGATTTAAGCAATTCTGCTAGAAGAAAGGGAAAGACAGGCATGCAGGAGGCATTGCCCAAGGAAATGGAGGTGAGCACAGCAGAGCTGTGCTGGTGCGTGTGCTGAAGCAGCCTTAATGCTGCTGGCTGTTGCCTACCACAAGAAACACGCTTGGGCCTGAAGCAGACAGCTGTGTATGATTTCCTTCTGGCAGCCTCCCTTAATTTTATCCCTGGGAACATTCCCAGAGCTGATGGCTGCACCCCCTCATTGCACTCCTTTTGTCCTAATGGCAAGCCACCACTCAGGGGATGCACTTCTGCCAGACTCCACCTGTTGTAAGCATTCCTGCAGCAGCACAGAGCTGCAGAAGGTTTGAAATAAAATGCAACTTTCTTGTCAGCAGACATTTGTCCAAACAAGACAGGCTGTGCAAACTAGAGGATTCTCCGGTAGCTGATCTGCTTGAATGTGACAGAAATACCCCCTGTGTCAGGGTAGAACAGCCTGAGTGCAGAACGAAAGCAGAGGGCTGTGCCTCCACCAAGTCTTTCATATTTCCCTGAACCTCCTTTTCCTCGTCTGTAACTCTCATACAGTCAGATTCAATTTCCCAAACTTTCCGCTTGGCACAGGATCCCACCAAGGATCTGGAAGCTGATCAGAACTTTGCTGAATATGCAAGTGCCAGCAGAATTCAAGCATTTGTTCTGTATTTTAAAAGGTAGAAAACAAATCAATTCCTCTGTGCCATAGTCAGCTTCTGAGACTTCCTGGAGTGCTGCTGATTGCTGGGCTCTGGGTGCGCCTCTGCACCTTGCTCACTGCTCTGTGGGTCTGACTTGGAAACCAGCACAGCTGTCACTGTTGCAAGAAAAGGTGGTTCCTTTCCGAGGTGAATCTTTAAAGGAGCTGATGGAGGCTCTAGGGATTGAAGTTGTTAGATAATATCTGTGTTTGGCCAGGTTCTGAGCATCCCCAGGGCCTCTGGAGCAGCCCCGATGTTTTGTTGCTTTGTTAAGCTTATCCATTGTGCACTGTGTGCTTGTAAAGCCTGTATTTTCTTTTTTTTTTTTTGTCTTTCACCTTTAGGCTCTGAATTTCTTTTTGATGGTATGGTATCCAAATGATAATATTGCCTTTGCAAAGGCTCAATGTCAAATGAGAGAAATCCTACCATCTTGGGACAGACTACTTGCTATGTTGCTATAGGTAAAGGTTGCCCAAGGAGGCTGTGGATGCCCCATCCCTGCAGGCATTCAAGGCCAGGCTGGATGTGGCTCTGGGCAGCCTGGTCTGCTGGTTGGTGCCCTGAACATAGCAGGGGGTTGGAGCTGGATGAGCATTGTGGTGCTTTGCAACCCAGGCCATTCTATGATTTCAATTTAAAATCAGTATGCATGCAGGTCTGTGAAGTATTTTTCCTGTTTTAAGAGTGCACAGAATCCTACTTAATACAAAGTGTGACAATCGTGTCTAGTATAGGACCTAAGCATTAATTTTAAATGAGCTCATTTTGTCTTGGAGACATGCCTGATGTAGCTAGTGAGGGATGCAGGCATGTCCATATTTAGAGTACTCAGGAAGCATCTTCTCAGCAGCTGTTGGAAACAACAAGCAGCTCCTGAAGCTCAATTGATTTATCCATCTATAAATGGTGTGCATGTGAGAACTGCGATGACGCTTCCTAAATGATGAGCCCAAAAATTTAAATCTGAAGGAAGACAAACTACAGTGATGACTAAACTGTATGTGGACGTGCAAAGAACTGATGGGATGCTTGGCAGTACCCAGGCCCTGGGGTTTGGTTGAATTCATTGCTTTACAGGCAAAGGCAAAGCACGCCCCAAACTCCTGCCAGCCTGCATCCTCTGCTGGCCCTGCCCAGCTCCCCATGGGCAGAGTCCTGCTTTCATGCAGCACCCTACTCAAATCAGGAAGAACACACCTGGATGGAGCAAGGTGTAGTGCCTGAGCCATCAGGTGTGGGCAGGTATAATCTTATATAAGCTATTGTTGTAAATGCATATTTGTTTTTCTAAAACTACTTTGGTTATTCTGATATGACAGAAGAAAACTAGTCTGAATGACTTGTGATTTAACAGCTGTTGGGCACTGACCTCAGTATATACTCTGTTAGGAATGCTGCTGCACTCAGCTTTTTCACTGCAACGTAATCATTGCAACGTGAACTGACATCCACAGTACAGCTCTGTCACATTGCTAATTTGGGTGCCTCAGGTGTAATTTTCATACTAAATTCAGGTGGGAAAGAGCTGGGAACCATGAGGGTGTTTAGATCAGCTGTGCTCTGCCTGCGAGGGTTTGTCTGCTCCTGGTGGTGGGACATCTCACAGCCTACCAATAAAACCAGAAAGCCTTCTTCAGGTTTCAAAGCTATTTGACCTACTCTCCCAAAAGACAGCAGTGTTTCTTCTGACTGCCTTCTCTGCTCTTTCACATGTGCTCATGTGAGTGTTGTGATTCGAAGCCAGAAAATGAGTGCAAATCCTTGTGCTTCGCAGCAGCGTCCAGACTTTGCTAACTTGAGCTTTTATGAATATTTCTGTTAATGTCAGCACAGTCCTTGTGCATAGAGGTAGTTGTGCTGAACTGAGATCAGTATGCAGCCTGCGGTTGCATTTGGTATGCATCACTTCTTGTTGCTGTTTTGCTTTTTCTCATGCTCTCTTTCTCATACTAAAGTTTTTCACACTTCTGTAATACCTTTCTCCAAGGTCTTGTTAGGTGAGCCCTATTCTTTTTTCCCCTAATTTTTTACCTTTGTTTTTTCCCACGTAGCATCTTTCTTCCCTTGTCTCTCAATTCTTCTCTTTGTAACTATTCAACTATTTTTATTATTTTTCTCCTTCTGCTCTTAATTTTACCACTGAGGATAAATACTGAGAACTGCAAATGCAGAAAATAAATACAGAAATAAATAAAACTGGGCCACATAACAAGAAAATATGAACAGCCTACAGCTTTTTGTGCTATTTAAGAACCTCAGTCCAAAATCTTGGAGACAAAGAGCCACCTGGAAAAGGTGTCGTCTCACCTGTGCCTTTGGTGAGGGCCTTATAAAAGATGACAAGCTATGTCATAATGCTTACTTCACAGATGAGTGGTTAAAAGAAATGAGCAAGGGTAGGTTTTGAAACACGACATGCTTTAGTTTAATAGCATCACTTAGAAATGGGATGGGGTTCTCTTGGAAGAAGAAATAAAACGAGTATTTTCCTTTAAGTGCAGGTCTGCCAGATACATAAACACCATTTCTGTCTAAATTATCTTTACGTGTTTTGCTCTTCTCCCTTCAGCGATTTCAGAACCTTTCTCTATACAAATGATGCTAATTTGATCATAGGCAGGCGAAACGTTTTAAATCAAACGATTAATTTAACATAATGAAATTTAAAGGAAGCCAAATTAGTTTTGTACGCCTTTAATGAAATGCTAATAGAGTATTGCATTCCTGTTTGTTGCTGAAAGCTTCTGAAAATTAAAATCTGTTTGACACAAATTCTGATCCTGTATTGTTTCCTCCTTTGGAGGCATTGGCTAAGGCCACACATCATCAGAAGTTGCCATTGGTAGCAACACTTCAGCATCTGACTGCCTTTCTTGGGTTTTATTTTATACCACTTCAAATCCTCGAGACAGTTTGTAGATATTTTCATGGGTAATTTCATTAAGGTTGGAAAAGGCCTCTAAGCCCCCCACATCCAATCCCGCCCCGCCTGCGCCATGCACACAAACCATGTCCTTGAATGGAACCATAGGGGGGTTATTTGGGTTGGAAAGACCTCTCAGATCCCACAAGCCAACCCAGCCCCCCCCCCCCCCCCCCCCCCCATGCCCACATCCCTCAATGCCACATCCCTGTGGTTCTGGAGCCCCTGCAGGGACAAGGGCCCCTCACTCCCTGGACAGCTGTACCAGTGCATCATCAGTCTTTTGGAGGAGTTTTTCCTAATACCCAACCTAAGCTTCTCCTGAGGTTCTCACTGAAGGTCTTACAGCTGTAGATGAAGGAAGAAGGGCTGTTCCTGCACCCCTGGTGCCACCCAGGCTGGCACCCACCGCCATGCACTACTTACCTTGGAAATTGCTAGCTGAGATCTGCAGCCCGGAGTTGATGACCTGAGCACAAGTCACTTGAAAGAGCCCATACGTGAGGCTGACAGTAGTGGTAGAGTTCCCTCCAGAGAATCTGACCTCGCTGTTCATCCACCCCTGCGTTCCCAGAACGGCACAAATGATGACGAAAGATGCAATGCTGGTGAAAAAAGCACCTCCGTACATCAGTGTTTTCTGTCTGGTTGGCATTTTGGCTGGCAGATTTTCCACAGGTTCAGATTTCCTTCCCTTCGGCCCTGTTGGGCATACGGTTGTTCCTCCCTTTGCTCCCTGGAACCTGCTCTGAAAGTTATCCTGGTAAACTTTAAGCAGGCAGCAGAAGTCATAAAAACGTAAAATAACTGAACTTTGGTCTGGAGAAGAGGCGTTACCATGGCTGTACCCAAACACCCCTGACGTGGAGGGGAGGGAGCTGCTGCTGCCAGGACGTGACTCAGTGCCCAAAGAGGGAATTCCTACAGCTCATCCCCCTGAGCAATTCTGGAGCCCAAACGGAACTCCCTGACCACATTTCCTGGATTTCTCTTCTCCCAGGTTACTAGTGATAGGTCATGGCCTCGAATGGCACCGGGGGAGGTTCAGCTTGGGCATCAGGAAAAAATTGTTCTTGCACCGGCACAGGCTGCCCAGGGAGTGGTGGGATCACCATCCTGGAGGTGTTCCAGAACCACGGGCATGTGGCACTGTGGTGGTCTGGGGTTGGATTTGAGGATCTGAAAGGTATTTTCCAACTGCCATGGCCCTGTGATTGTATTCCTGTGTTTTCTTCTGGAAGGTCGGTACTTAGTCTGGAAACAATTTTTGCTAGCTCCACACCCAGATCCCTTTGGAAGCAAGTGATAGATTCTTGATTTCTTACAGTGAAGATAGGTGAGTGTTCCTTTGCTCTGCTGACTCCCTGCTTCCTTAACAGCTGCACTCCACTTTTGGGACCTCTTACATTCTTGATGCTCCCTGTGACAGGACTGGGCTGCTCTGGGCCATTTCAGGGTGAAGGATTTTCTGTGTCGTATCAAAAAATTATTTTTTTCCTAAGGAAAAGCTGTACGTCTTTCTTAAACTCCATATGTTTTCATACAATACCTATTCCCTCTTCCTCATTTTTTGTTGTTGTTGTTTCTTTGCTTGTTTGGGCTCTGTTAAGTTCCAGTCAATTTCTCTAAGCATCACTTGCTTTAGATGTGTAATGATCTTTGATTGCACTTTACCAATGGGGCTTTCAGCCTTCAGCTCTTGTTCAGCTCAGACATGAAATATGCATTATTTGCTGGTTGCCTAACTGCTCTACAGGGAGGAAACAAACACCTTAAAGAGGGATTCATTTCAGTGGGCTGGTGAATGTGTAAAGGAGGCAATACAGAAGGAAATCTGCCCTGGGCGATTCAGCAGGAGAAACATTACAGTGGAAGTCAAGTTTGAAATCAATGCATTTTATTTCTGAGATGTACTGCTGGTCTTTTGTGTGATACGGTCTCATGTATATTTTTATTTTATATGGGATTTAAAGGATACTTTTGATGTCATTGCTTTTATGAATGTATACATTTTGTTTATGTACCTTGCATATACTTCATAGACAGTCAAACTTTGAGTGCATGCATGCTTTAAGCACTGGAGACCCAAGGGAAGATTGCAGCCCTTCTAAATGAATGAGGAACAGGAGACCTACCTTCCATTTTCCTCCCCGACCTTCAGTTAAATTTTAACCACAGAAGGATGGATAAACTTCCTTATGATCACCACTCTGGGTCTGTCTGTCCATTTTCTCCACCCTTTGGTCCATGCTGCGGGGGAGGAGTCAGTGATCCTTTCCCAGAGAGCTTCTCCCTTTACTGGGTGAAGCACAGGCAGTAGAAAGTTTCTGCCCTGGTTCAGCTGTGCTGCTTGACCCACTATGAAATACATTTAAAAGATAAATATTGAAATATTAATATTTGTCCTGGTATTGAAGTTGAGGGAACGCTTTTTCAGCAGCTGCTCAGCGGACCTCCTTTGGCAGACTTGAGAGAACCCAATATAGGCAAGCTGAGCAACAGAGCTGCAAGGCATAACGTGTAGTTCCTTTCTAAAAGATCTTATTCAATTATTCTCAGTTTTCAGGGACTCAGCTCAAATTTTTGTGGCTCAAATTGTTGAAACTCTCCTGCAGCCAGGGGAATCACCCTGTAAATGAGCCCATAATTTGCCCTTTTCTTCCTTGTTACCTTGAAGTTAATCCATCCTCTGTTGCTGGTACGATTGCTTGTGTCTTTTCTTCCCATAGCTACATAAAAAACCATTGTATCTCCTGTATTTTGAGAAGCATTTATGCATTTCATAACCTTTCCAGAGCAAAACCATCACTTTGCAATGCCATGCTCCTGCTAAATCCTAAAGATTAAACTATAGCTCTACGTGGGGAGGGTTCCTCCTACAATGGCAGCATTTCCATGCCTTGCTCCAGATCAGGAACTCTCATGGAAATTCAGTCTGACATGGCACACCTCATTGCTTCAGGGAAAAGAGAAGAGATGGGCTTCATCCAGCTGTGATAAAATGTGTCTCTATCAGTAATTTACCAGCTCTGCTCCAGCTAGTGATGCTGCAGCCCTTACACAGCAGTCAAAAAAAAAAAAATAAATCAGAGTAACTCACAGGGACCCAGACAGCAGAGAGATGTGGAATAAAATTACACACAGCCTTGTATTTTTAAAGGAGGAATATGTATTTATCTCACATTAATGTGCAAGTTTGCTTCAGGCAACTAGGTCTGCTGTAAAACAAACATATGTATATATATACAGGTATATATAAAGAAAGTTTTATTTGCGAATGGAACGTTCCAGCCTGCTGCTGATTCAGACTGATTCAGACAGGCCATATCCTGTGCCCCTGCTGACCACTGAATAGCCTCACAGCTGGTCCAAAGGCATTTTCCTACGGTGGGTTATGACATTTCACATGGATTTCTCTTCCTACACGCATGCTCTCGAATGAGGACCCAGCCATGCAGACACAGCGCAGCAGCTTGCAGGCAATGTGCTCACCTATACCCTGCAGCCAGAAAAAATTCAAGGTGAGCCACTGCAGATCATCTGTTCTGCTGCAAACGCAGCATCTAACAGCGTTCACTGGCAGTTTACAAAATCCCACATTTAGTTTAAATCTTTCACTTAGAAAAATGTCAGGAGATAAGTTAACATAGCATCGTGGCTGGCCTGTAGGTATGTGCTGTATTCCTGGGAGCCCACTGTTTCAGTGCACCCTCGCAGATCTCACATACTCTTTACATCCTTTTTATTTTCCATTTTCCATGTCTAGTCGCAGAGGAGAGCTAAGAAGGCAAAGTCCTTGAGCTGCTCTTGGCTCCAAAAGGGGGTCAATAATCATCCACGTGTGCACAGCACTGCAGGAGGAGGCTGTGCATTACTAATTATCTCTACCTCTTCTGAGCTGGATAAAAGGTAATTGAAACAACTTGCTGGAAGTGTAATAGAGAATACTATGAATGAGATTGATTGATTTTTCTTTTTTCTTTTTTCTTTTTTTTTTTCTGGTAGCTTTGCAGCCAGCGTTCTGAGTGGTGATGGAAATAGGAATCTGCTGATGCCTTTTGGGCTGGCTGAGGGAAATCAGGTAAAGCATCATGAATTTTATTGTAGCTGGAGATGGAAATCGGAAGCTCAGCTGAACTGCCAAATTATTGCAACAGCTGTTTGGGAAACTTGGATGTGATCACAACATTTTGTGTATCTGCTCCCAGCGCTGCTGTGCGGTGGATTTGTACTCCTGCATCTTCCGACTTTGTTCTCCTATTGCTCTGATCCTTTTTACAACACTGCTGCAGGAAAAAAACAAACACGTTTCAAATGCTGGTTGGATTTCTTCACAGAAATGACTAAATCTCCTCAATGGACAGGTATTGACTTCTGGCTCTGGGTATCAGAAAGTGCTGCTCCCAACCCTGCGAGCAGCAGCCACGCTGGGAGCAGCCACCAGGAGCAGTGACTGTTGGCTTCCGCCTGGACAGAGAAAAAGGAGGCATCATAAATCACAGAATGGCTTGGGTTGGAAGGGACCTCAAGGATCATGAAGCTCCAACCCCCCTGATGCATGCAGGGCTGCCAACCTCCACATCTAACACTAGACCAGGCTGCCCTGGGCCCCATCCAACCTGGCCTTGAACACCTCCAGGGATGGAGCATCCACAGCCTCACTGGGCAGCTGCTCCAGCACCTCACCACTCTCATAGTATATAAAAGAAGGAAGGAAGATCCCAAAGCCACCGTGTTGGTATCAACACAAATGTGATGGGAAAAATCCTGTTTTAAAATGTTCACCTGCTGTAAAAGAGCATCCTTCAGTTTCACCATCTGAGCAAGCTGTCTGCTGTCTCCTCTGACATCCTCAGGCACAAGCTGTGCTGCTCCCAAATATCACTGTAATGTATTTGCTACCCAGACACCCAGAGGCCTCATGGCTGAACTCATTTCATCTCAGTAGAGAAGAAGTGATGTTCAGCAGTATTCCCACTTGCTGTACCCACATGGGACTTGCCAGGTGCTCAGGCCCAGGGCTGGGTTTCCTTCTTGAAACCCTTAGAAAAAAAATAGTGCTGTCCATTGCAGTAAAGTAAGAAGTTAAAAAAACCAAACAAACAAAACTTGGAAAACATACAGATGTTTTTTTCATTTTTCTTTAACCCTGAGGGTTAAAAGGTATAATTGCCCTAGAAGATGACAGTTACAAAACTTTAATCTTTAAAACAACATCTTCAGACATCAAATAGCTGCTACCATTCATGACTGAACACTTCAAGCTGGATGGTCAGATAGAGCTTGTTGAAGAGCAGGGAAAAAGCTTTCTGGTCTTGTGTGAAGCAGTCACTGCTTTTCAATTTATTATTATTATTTTTTTCTATTTAATGAAATGTGACTTAGAGCTTCTTCAAAGCATGTAATGTTTAGAACAAATCCTGGAGGTGGAGATGGAGGGAAGAGCTGGCAGAGCAGGCTTTCATTTACTGCAATTTCTGTAACAATTATAAAGACAAGTCGTCTCGAACACTTAAAGACATCCCCAGAAACCTTTAAATTTAGATTCCAAATGTAAGAATCCGAGACAAATGTCTTTGAAGTCCTTAAATTAGCTGCTGCTGTAATGTTACGTATTGTCACGCCTTCGTCCAATGACTCTCACTTTAAAGACTTTATTGTGTTTTTAACCTGAGATATATTTCCTGTTATAAAAATGATGCCTATATCTGTTATTTGATGTTCTGCCTCTGATTTTGTAATTTCTCCAGCACGTTTACAATGTGAGTTCCAGCGGGTTGGTGAAGACCCAGATGTACTGTGCTGCTCCCAAGTGTACCATGGCCAATTATTTAACAATAGATGTCTTCCTCACTGCAGTGAGGCTCACTATAGAAGGAATCACAGGAAGAATCACAGAATGGCCTGGGTTGCAAAGGAGCACAGTGCTCATCCAGCTCCAACCCCCTGCTGTGTGCAGGTCACCAACCAGCAGCCCAGGCTGCCCAGAGCCACATCCAGCCTGGCCTTGAATGCCTGCAGGGATGGGGCATCCACAGCCTCCTTGGGCAACCTGTGCCAGTGCCTCACCACCCTCTGGCTGAAAAACTTCCTCCTAAAATCCAACCTAAACCTCCCCTGTCTCAGTTTAAAACCATTCCCCCTTGTCCTGTCACCATCTACCCTCACGAACAGCCGTTCCCCCTCCTGTTTATCCGCTCCCTTCAAGTACTGGAAGGCCACAATGAGGTCTCCCAGGAGTCTTCTCCAAGCTAAACAAGCCCAGTTCCTTCAACCTTTCTTCATCAGAGAGCTGTTCCAGCCCTCTGATGGTCAATCATCATGCTGGGATATTTGAAATAAACATCTGATGTTAAAATATCACCTGCTTCCCATCAGGTTTCTCTCTCTTGGACCAAGGAGGTCGCTTTGCACCAGGCAGTAGCAAAGTGGCTGTAATTGTTGGTGAGCAGCGGGTGCTGGGTCCTGCCAGAAGGCTGCCGGAGGTCTCACAGCGCACTGGGAGGAAGGAGGAACTGACTGCCAAAGAGCTGACAGTGCTGAGGACGTGGTTGATTTGTGATGAAGAGAGAGGAAAAGACAGGGGAGCAGCGGGCTGTAAGACGGACAAAGAACAGTCACTGCTGGAGCCTCGTTGGGATGAACACACGGTCACTGCTGCTTATTCTCTTTGTTTTGCTGCAACATTTCAAATTTCTTGCATTTATTTTACGTTAAAGCAGTGGAGCCCTGTCAGTGCAGCCTTGCTTTTGATCCTTTTCATCATCATTCATCACCCACCAGAAGCCCAGGCTGCCCAGAGCCACATCCAGCCTGGCCTTGAATGCCTGCAGGGATGGGGCATCCACAGCCTCCTTGGGCAACCTGTTCCAGTGCCTCACCACCCTCTGGGGGAAAAACTTCCTCCTAATATCCAACCTAAACCTCCCCTGTCTCAGTTTAAAACCATTCCCCCTTGTCCTATCGAAGGACAGCAACTGAAGATAAAATCAGCCTCTCTTGTTCCCAGGTAATGCATTAATAACTGTAATATATTATCTTTGTTTCTTTTTTGTGCAACTCGAGTTTCGCGTTTCTTCCTCACCACTAATTAATTTCTGGTCCACAATAAAACAGCATTTCTAATTTCTGCACTATCAGAAAACACGATTGTACCCAGCACGTGTCATAATCCCATCTATTTGAGTGCCTGGATAAAAGCAGTCATTCAAATTAATACACAATTTCTTGCAAACATTTACTCGCGAGGAAATTGCTGACTTGCACCACTCCATCCACCAAAGGGTTCATTAAGACCAGCACCTTCCTGGTGCTGTGCAAATGGGTCTGCTGAAAGGTCTTAGTGCTGTAAATCGCTGCTTCCCAGTCATCGTGGTGCCAAAGGGACGTTGTTATGAGACCATTAAGCAGACACGGATATTCACAGATGCACCGGTATTTTGTTCTGATGGTATTTTACAATCCCCTGTAGTCTGATATCTTTCAGTACAACTGAAATAAAGGTGGTGCACGTAGATGGGGTGTTTGAAAGTTCATGGAATCACAGGATGTCTGAGCTGGAAGGGGCATCTAAAGGCCACGTGGTCCCACTCCCTGCAGTGCAAAGGGACACGCACACCTCCACCAGCGCTCAGAGCCCATCCCCTGCCCTTTGTGCCTGCAGGGATGGGGACCACCACCTCTCCGGGCATCTCATGCAGTGCCTCATAGCTATGTGTGTTTAAGGCACTCCTGGGGGAGAGATTTCTTTTTTCTCAGTGCCCCAGACTAAGCGTTTGTGGGACTGAAGACAAAGGAGGGCAAGGCGTGAAGTTGGGCTCGTTGATCCTCTCCCTGCCCTCGGTAATCCCTTCCTCCCTGTCCTACTTTCCAGTTTGATGTTTCTATTCTGGGTTCCTCTGCCCTGCCTTGCTGCTCGTGGTGGGTAGCACTGTAACGAGGCTGTCTGTGGGTCTTGGGTTTGGAGCCCAGAGGGTGCCGGGGTCCCTCCAGGTGGGGAATTAAGAGGGAAACAAAGAGGGAAACAAAGAGGGAAACAAAGGAAGCCCTCGCGTACACGTGATGGAATCAACGCAGCTTAATTAGGGCTAGAAGGATCCTGCATGCCCAGCCAAGGGGAAGGGACAGCCTCGCAGCTCAGGGGCTCAGGACCGGGCTGGAGCTGGGTCCTAGGCACTCCCGGGGATGAACACCCACACTGATGGAGGCACTCCGTGCGGGTCTCGCAGCTCTCAGAGCTGAATCCCCTCCTCTCCCAGCAGAAAGCGGCTCCACGCGCCCCACCGCCGCCACGCGTGCCGGCCGTCAGCGCCCTCCCTCAGGTGAGCGGCGCGGAGCCGCCGATGCGAGAGGCGTCCGCCAGGCGGCTCCGCTGAGGGGAGGCGGCGGCGGAGCGAAATTTCCTGCCTGGCCGCCGCCTCTGCCCAGCGCCGGAGACCGTCAGGGCGTCCCGCGGTCCGGCGCCCGGGGCCCGGCAGCCGCCAGCGGAGCGCGGCGGCGGCGGCGGCGGCGGGAGGGCTGAGAGGCGACGGGAGCTTCGGCGGTGAGCGGGCTGCGTCCGTGGGGGCAGGTGGGAGCCGCGGGGCGGGGCTCCCATAGCGGCTGTGCGGGGCTCCGGCGGCGCGGCGGTCGCGGTTGGGATGCGGCTGCGGGGCCGTGCGGAAGCGGTGAGTGCCGCTCTGAGCGCCGCGCTCCGTCCGTGCCGGTGCCGGTACCGATAGCGGCCCTCCCGCTGCCCGGCGGTTCTGAGCCGCCTCGAACTTCGTGTTTTACGTGGGCCGATGTGGGGGTGAGAGGGGGGGGGGGGGAATGACACGAGGCTTCGGTGCAAACGTGCTTGTCTTTTGCATCTCAATCCAAGCCCTCGGTGGTAACCCCCCGCCCCGCTTGTGGTTTTGCTTAAGACGGGGGAAAAAAATAATGCCGGAGCTCAGCAATAACGCGTGGACAACTTCTGACCGTCTGCGGTGAGGAGATGTGCTGCGCTGCTTCAGAAAGGGCTGGCGGGGAGTAGATGGTTCCGAGTCTCCTCTCCTCTCCTCTCCTCTCCTCTCCTCTCCTCTCCTCTCCTCTCCTCTCCTCTCCCCGTGTGACAGCGGTTGGTAATGGGGTGATGCCAAAAGCGATGGCCTGGCTGGGTTCTGAGGTGCTGCCGGCGCTGCAGGAAGCAGAGATAAGGGCTGAGGATTGAGAAATGCTCTGTAGTGGGAAATGTTGCTATTTGCGTGGGCACCGTGTGCTTGAAGGACCCCTAAGCGTGAATGCGGAGGTGAAGTTGGATGGAAATGAGTGATGTTTGGCTGGAAGCTCACGGCATCATCTTGGATAGATCTCCATGTGGGTCACTGGGAGCTCCCTAGTATGGTTTGTATCGCGGTGGTCTTGGGGTCACTGTTCCTGCTGGGGCTGACCTGGGGCTCCTTGTGCTGCTGGGGGCCACGGCTGTGCCACCTGATTCCTTCAGTTTGCTTTGTCTTTGCCTGCAAATAGAGGAACGGCGCAGGTGCTGCGTTGTGTTGCACCGGCCATCTGTGCTGGCTGCGCTTTGGGTAACAGATGCTGTATCAGTAAATGCATGTAGCGTGTTTTACCAAGTTAAGAAATAAGCACGGAGCTCCTTGTTTAAAAGCTTCCTAGGCACCTTTAGCAGAACCAGAGATCTTTATATACCTCTGTCAGCACGACTGTGATGTTTAGGCTATTGCAACCTATCTCGAGCCTGTGGAGCACAGGTGTTATTTTAGCACATTTGAGTCCTTGTTTGCTTCAGCGTTTCACTTTCTTTTCCACTTTTCTATATGATACGTTTATGTTTATCTGCCTTAAGCGAGAGGGAGTTGGGTTGGGAGAGTTTGTATTTTCTCACTATCTTTCTTACAGGGTGGTCTGAGCATCGTTACAGTGAGAGCTGCACTTTTAAACCATCGCCGTTGATTGCAAGACAGCTGCCTCACAGTGCGTGTGCTCTCTCATGAGATGGACAAGCAGTGCTTCAGGTTGGTTGCACAGCTGTGCACCATGGCTGCAGGCCAGTCTTGTTGGCTGCACTGCTGTTAGGGCAGGCACAGCAGTTCTCAGGCTGCTGTGTGGCTCAGTGGCCTTCCTCCTTTAAGTTGCTGTGCAGGGCAGCTGTTCAACACCTTGAAGTATGGGAGGGTTTTGACTGTATCCCCTTTGAATGTTCCTGTTGTTTTGTAAACCTTTTATTTGTATGACATGTATAGCATGTCAAGCTCTGTTTCCAAAATAATCTTCAGGGTGGGTTTAACATCAGCTGGAGATCCTGCAGCTGGAGATTGTATGGCATGTGCTGGGATGCATCTTTTGTTGTTACTGATGGTCCTGGAGAGGAGACCGTGCCGTGTCCTGGTACATGTTTGATTTTATTAATAAGAGCAAAGGGCCCTTGGGAGCTCTGTCAGGTTCCAAGAGTGATGTGCTCGGAACAGATGGGGAGATGGGAAAGAAATTAAAACAGAAGGTGGGTGTTGTAATTGTAGTGCTGAGTTCAGGGCTGACCGCAAGGCCTGGCCCTGCTCTGGATGTTGGGCTGTGTGTCAGACAAGCACCTGCTTGCAAGTTGCTGCCTGCGCTGTGTGTGGGGCTCTGCATCCAACCCAGCTCTTGCTGCCCACGCGGCGGTCAGAGGCAGCTCCCAGCATCACCACTGGTTTTGGCACCTGGTTTTATTTTACTGCACTCTGGACGCCGTATTAAGGAAAACTGGCCTGAAATGTAACGTGATGCCCCACAATTGAACGTGTCATAAATTGAACTCATGCATTATTAAAGAGTTCTAATGGGCCTGTTCTGCGTGGAGCTGAGTTTGTGAGTATCTGCCTGCGATGCTCGCTGAATGGGCTCAGCACGGTCCTAGGGAGTGATTCAGACGTGGCTGTGGCTGATGTGATGCAGCAGAATTCCAGCGGAAGGAGAAGCGGCTGTGGCCACCCGGCTGCTGCCTGCAGGCTCTCTGCAGCTCTGCTCACAGCACTCTTGCATTTACCTCGCTGCCCGTGCCCTGCAAACGCTCCATCTGCGTGCAGTCTTTGTCCTGTCCAATAACTATTTTATTCTAGTGTCAAATCCTATGGGGGTTGCTCTTATTTTTGAAGTGGCCGTATTTATTCCAAACTCTTTGCTAAGCTGTAGATATTCTTTAAATAAATGCATACAACAGACTGGAAGAATTGTGTGAGTCAGAGCTGCAGTTAGATGCCGCTGAGGCAGAGGTTAGGAGAAACCCTGCACCAGCAGTTGTCCAGGATTTGTTTTCTAAGTGTGGGGCATATTTTTAAGATATGTGAGCAGTATTGTGCTTTCTACTTCCATTTACTTTCTGCAGGTGTAGTAATTCCATTGATGAATCCTTTTGGCTGCCAAAATGTGTTATGTTGATGTCTGCAGAGGATGGATGCCTTCAGGGACTGGAAGAATGAGTGGGAGATTGCCTTGCTGATAGGAGAAGGGATGCCTTTGGACTGTGATTGGAATTGCAGCGTGCTGAGATTTTGCTTTCACAGGGAGCCACCAACTGATTACCTACAGTGAGAGCTCTGTGCGCAGAGCCTCGTTTGGGGCTGGTTTTGTGTGCTTTGTGCCAGAGAGGCAAAGCTCTGCGTGCTATTGGGGGATGCAGCAGTGCCCTAAAAATGCCCTTTTGCCTTTGTCCGCTGTTGACTTGCTGCCGAAGCAGCAAAGTGAAAGGATCTGGGCACAGACCTCGGGCTTGGTGTGCAGCAGTCACAGATCTGGTATCAGTGGTGACTTCTGGCAAAGGGGAAAAACAAAACTGGAAGTAAATTTACTGGGGAGAGTTACTGCTTGCAGTGGAAGTTTATGGTCGCAGGGAAATGTGGCGTGACTCAGCTGTGGATTTCACTGTCCCCTTTATGCCAGCTGTAAAAAAAAAAAACACGTTCAGTCTTTGAAACTGATAGGACAAGGGGAAATGGTTTCAGACTAAAAGAGGGGAGGTTTAGACCGGGTGTAAGGAGAAAGTTGTTTGTAATAATGGCAGTGAGGCACTGGCATGGGCTGCCCAGAGAGGTGTGGTACCCATCCCTACAGACCCCTGAGGTCAGGGGATGAGCTCTGAGCACCTGATGGAGCTGTGGGTGTCCCCACTCATTGCAGGGCGTGAGACCAGATAGCTTTCAGAGGTCCCTTCCAACTCAAACTTTTTTTGATTCACATTACAATAGATTTTCTTTTTTTAATGTAGAGTAATAATTGTCAGTAAGAGGAGACTCCAGCAGGGAAAAGCATAAAACAAAGCTGCAAATCAGTTGGAAGCAGGGTGAGGCGCAAAACTCACCCAGGAATTAAGAGGTTTCTTCCTAGATTTCCTTGCTGTAAGAGTCGTTGGAGCATAACTGGGAAAGAAACATACAACTGTACTATCATGATAATCTCATTCTTTTGATACAAAGGAGTTTTAATTGGTGTGTTTCTTGAGGCTTCCATAGGTAGGCTTAGCAAAGGGCTGTAGTTACTTAGCTTCACTCATTCATGGGGTGCATTTTAAATTGTTTCTCGGGGGGCCGTCTCCCTCTTCAACCAACTTTTCTCTAATGATTCTGTCCCATAGTTGCTGCTGGCACTGCAGCTCTGCTCCCCTGGGCTCTTGGATTTCAGCAAGCAGTGAGCACTGCGGGTACATGGCATTGAGCATCCAGGTACCCTGCACACCTCCAAGTTCTGTAATTTAGATCTGCGTCCCGTGAATGTATTTCCTTATACTGCACGAGATTGCTTAAATATTTGGTCATTCAACAGCATTCATGCATCTGCTGTGATATGTTCTGCTCATTTGGTACAGTTGGGCAGAGTTTGCTGCTGAGAGCTGGATGGTGGCAAAACAGCTTTCACACAGCAGAAGGAAAGCCTTTGTGTAACCAAGTTGAAGTGATATATGCCTTCTCTGTTAAATACTGGGATTAGTGTAAACGGACCCACATTAGTGCTTTGTTTGCACTTGTCAAAAGCTCATTAATTTCAGGTTAAACTGCTTTACTCATTGCCCCCAATTGCTTTTCAGTCACAATTACAATGTGCTGCCTGGTCCCAGATGGGAGCCCTGGCTCCCCAGGTCCCAGATGGGAGCTCCTCCCGGACCCCAGGTTGCTGCTGGGGGGGATTAATCCTGGGAATGCAGCTCCTGGCACTCAGATTCTGTGCTTAGTTCTTTATGAACGCTTTGCTACTCATTCCGGCTTCATCTCCCAGTCTCTTTCACACCTGCAGGAGTGATTTCCTTTCCCCATGTACTCCAAACCCTTCCGTATGGTGTGTTGTTTTGTTGCTGGTTTTGTGTTGTTTTTCTTTTTTTTTCCTTTCCAGTGATACAACATGTAAGCACAGAATTCATATTAGAATCACAGAATGGCCTGGGTTGCAAAGGAGCACAGTGCTCATCCAGTTCCAACCCCCTGCTGTGTGCAGGGTCACCAACCAGCAGACCAGGCTGCCCAGAGCCACATCCAGCCTGGCCTTGAATGCCTGCAGGGATGGGGCATCCACAACTTCCTTAGGCAACCTGTTCCAGGTTGCTGTTAGCTGCTGTGAATCCACGTCTGTATCACTGTTACAGCACTCAGAGCTGCTTATAAGAGCAGTGCCTCTTTGGAAGCTGTTCCATTTTCTGTGTCCTGTTCAAATGCAGGTGGTGTTTTCCTGGCTGTCCCCTCTTACTGATGGGGTGGAGACCTCCTGGTCCTCCTAGAGCAGAGGTGGGGGCTCAGGAGGAGCAGTGCAGGGATGCTGTGCGGTGCTGCCAGTGCTCTCAGGTGCTCAGCGGGTTTTTTGAGAATGGTTTTGCTCAGAGCACTCATATTTAAATGGGACTTAAAGCAGCTGGTTATGAAATGCTGAAAGCAGAGAGAAGATTATATTAGGAAATTCCCTCTAGTGGGAGGTCTGTAATTTTTTTTATTGGGAATTATTCCACTTGCGATATGAGATGAATGGCACGTGGCACTGACTCTTCCAGCAGTAGGAGAGCAAGAGAAAATTCTGCTTTTTCATCTAATCATAGAAGAATGGCATGCATTTGAAAGGACCTTACAACCTCCCTTCCCCCTCCCCCAGCTCAGGCTGCCCAGGGCCAGCAGTGGCCACAGACACCCCCAGGGATGGGGCAGCACAGCTCTGGGAGCAGTGCCAGGGCTGCACCACTGCTTTGGAGAGGGTGCATTTGGTTGTTGTGGCGGGGCAGGACCCTGAATTGTCCCTGTGTCTAAATAGGAAACCACTGCTCCTGTGACCTGCTGTGTCTGTCCTCTGCCAGGAGGAACTGCTCTGCCCTAGAGGTGCCAGCATCAGGGGCAGGACTGCTAAGTGAGGGACCATCCTGCAGCTCACAGAGCATCCCACCTGAAGGGGAGTGGGGGAAAAAAGCAGTGTTTGATCAGCTTTGGTGCTAGGAGTGCAGTCACAGCTCTGTGCCATTTTTCACAGGGATGTTAGGCTTTCTTTTGCCTTCCTACCTGCATTTAAATGCTGAGTTTAATGGCCTTCTACAGAACATCATCTCCTTGTCCAGTGCTTCCAGCCTGTTCTGCTGCAGCTGTGCTTACCACATGTTGGCCTGTGCCATTGCATACTCTAGTAGTTGTGCTGTTGTTTTTGCCACCTCTGAACCTCTCCAGCGATGCCTGCCCAAGGAGGTTGTGGGTGCCCTGTTCCTGGAGGCATTCAAGGCCAGGCTGGATGTGGCTCTGGGCAGCCTGGGCTGCTGGTTGGTGACCCTGCACACAGCAGGGGGTTGGAACTGGACAAGCACTGTGGTCCTTTTCAACCCAGGCCGTTCTTTGGTTCTATGGTATGGCTCACAGGTAAGCAGGGAAGTTGGTGGATCTCCAGTTTTTCACTCAGCCTACTGCTGAATGGGGCTCCTCTCCAGCAGAGCTGTGCCACACCTGTCTTGCTGCCCTCAACTCCTTGTATCTCATCTTATGCTGAATGGATCCACCAGATTTGATTATTTTTTTTTCCCTAAGCTGCTTGCAAGATACTGATCCCAAGTCAATGAGTCAGAGGTGTGATGGTTGTTTCCCCTACAACACAGGCACCCAGCCCACAAGTGAGAAGCTGTGCCTTGTTGGCACCCCCTGGGCTTGCACATTGGGTGTCAAATCTGTACAGCTGTCTGCAGAGGGCAGCTGTGTGATTGTGTGGTTGATGATGGGGACGTTGTGGCAAGCAGAAAGTTGGGGCCTGGCACAGCTCAAGTGGCTTTCAAGTACCTGGGCTGTATGACACAAAACAACATTAGTTGCTGGACTAGTGTTTTCATATGGCCAAGGAATAGAGGCTTGGTAACAGTGGGCAGGCAAACTGGCATCATGTGATGATGGGTATGTTAGGAAAATTTTGGTGGGATCAGTTTGAAAACATTCCTTTTATAAAGTTACCATTAGGAGAAATGTTTTTACTGTACTTCATTTAAAAGAAAAATATGAAAACCCCAAACTGAAAGGCTCGTCCTGCAGGGAACGATGCACCTATTCTGGGATGCTTCTTGCCTTAAGAATTAGGCTCATGTGGTCTTTTCTTAAGCAGTGGACACATTGAAGCTTGGTACAGAATAGGCACTGAATCAAAGGGTTTTGCATCCATGGAGCTGGAGCCCAAGCTGGAGCAAGGATATCTGAGACCCTGGCACCTCTGCCCAGAGCTGTGGGTGCCCCATCCCTGGAGGTGCCCCATCCCTGGAGGTGCCCCATCCCTGGAGGTGCCCCATCCCTGGAGGTGCCCCATCCCTGGAGGTGCCCCATCCCTGGAGGTGCCCCATCCCTGGAGGTGCCCATGGCATGGATGTGGCCCTGGGCTGCCTGAGCTAGACGGGCAACCAGCCCACAGCAGGGGCGTTGGAACTGGGTGATCGTTGATTTCCCTTCCAGCCTAAGTCATTCTGTGACTCTGCAATTCTATGCTGTTCAGCCTTCCTCCCTGTAGTGAGGTGATCCTCGTAAGCAGAATGAAATGCTGTTCTTTAAAGCAGACTTTGTGCTGTACCGAGTGTGAGTGTGTGTTGTGTTCTGCTCAGGCCCAGCTGCTGGTGGGATAGAGGGAGCTGTGCCTCAGCCACTGCAGTGGGCCCTGCTCTGTTTGGCTTGTGTTTGTGTTTATGCATGCAGAGCTCACGCTTCCCTTATGAGAAGCATGAGTTGCACTGGTTGTGTTCCGAGGGTGCTGCTTCTGCCATGATCAGGATGGAAGTGTGGTTGGAGAAAGGTTCTCACTCCTGTATCTCAGCGCTAAAGCATTCATTCATCAGCATTCAATACTCTGCTCGATACAGTGCTTTCCCAAGATTAATTTCATGTATTCATGCATTTTCAAAGGCAAATTGTTTGTGAACGCTGCAAAAATAAAGCCTCCAGGAATGTAGTTCTGTTGCTATTTTAGTACTACTGGAATTTTAAGAGCTTCTATTTCCCAGTATATAAACTTTGGTATGTGCACCACCCAGCATTGTGCCCATCACCCAACAAGCTGGCTTCCTTGAGCTCTCTCTTTACTCTTCAGAGAGACTCGAGCAGGGAGATGCAGACACCTGCAGTGGGCTTCTGCCCTGGGTCCATTTATTTATCCACTTATTTGCCTGCGTCTAGTCAACTCTGGATGTTGGTTAATGTGTATTTTATATATTCTATTTGTATCTATGCTTTTCCTTTCCCTTGGGGTAATAAGTTCTGTTCAAACATCCTTGTGCACAGGCCCTGTGGAATCGCTGCTTCCTCCTGCAGTAGTTTAAGGCCTCAGCGCTGGGCCAGCATCACACGGCTTCATAAAAACAGCTGGGGAAAAAATACTGCAGTGGAAGCGGTTAGTGAGCCTTCCTGGTTCAGCATTTGGCATTGAAAGATCTGAATCCAGAGACCACCTTGCAAATGTAAATGCAAAACGTTCCCTGCCGGTGCTTTGCTCTGGGGCTCTCCGTGGCTGCGAGGTTGTTAGTGCAGGTTGGTGAGGAGTGCAAGCAAGAGCAAAGAAAGCTGAATTGTTCAAGGACTGTTGTGTTTACTTGAGCAGGTTAAAGCAGAGATGACGGAAGCACATCTGTGGCCGTGCAGCAGGCTGGTGCTCAGCCCCGAGCGCAGGGCCACAAAACCCCGTTGTTCACAGCGCCTGACACTGGGGCTATTCAGGGCACCATGCAGGGGGCTGGCAGCAGGCTGCGTGCAGGGAGCCTGGGATCTTCCTTTGGGACAGAAACAACAAAGCTGGAGGAAAATGGCCATGCATGGCCGTGCTTTGCTTCATCCTGCTGCAGCCAGGCAGCAGTGCAGGATGTCCCCTGTGCTATGGGCACGAGACAGCAACTCAGCACTGTCCTTGCCTTACGGCTGTTCTTTATGTGTATCCAACTGCAAGTGTTTTTTGTTTTTTTTGTTTAAATTACTATTTATTCTTTAAAGACTCATTAGATGAGGAGGAAACAATGCTTTCTCTGAAGTAGTTGTTTTTTGTTTATTTTTAAATACTGTATTGTATATGGTTGGATGGGGCCCTGGGCAGCCCGGTCTCATATTAGATATGGAGGTTGGTGACCCTGCCCGCAGCAGGGGGATTGGAGCTTCATGATCCTTCAGGTCCCTTCCAACCCAAGCCATTCTGTGAATATAAACGCAGTTTCAAAGTAGAGTGTGACCACAAGTAGAAAGGAAAGGGAACTTTTTGGGCCACTTTTGGTATGTAAAATGAGTAGTCAGAAATACCACAGGGGTTGGAATGGCCTCAAGGATCACCGAGTTCCACCTCTTGCCAAAGGCAAGGTGGCTGACAGCTAGATCGAGTACTTGATCAGATTGCCCAGTTGGACGATAGCTGATGTTCTTACCAGGGTGTTTAATAGGTTCTGGTCTTTTTCAGATGGAAACAAAACTCAGAGACCACAGAGATATTTCTGTAATCTTTAACTCTGTTTAAGAACTCTCATAGAAATCTGATAAAGCCTGATAAAGAACCTGATAGGTTCTTTTTCCTATTGAGTTTTCTAGATTTTTGGGTCTCCTTGGAGATATGCAAACATTTGCATCACGTATCTATTCTTTGATCAGTTTTTAAATACTGAAAGTGTGTTAATTGCAACACGTGTTGTTTGGTAATATGAGTTTGGGAAATACTGCGTCGTTAAAATAATTTAATTGGTGGTAAATACATAATCAAATTCAGTCTGATGTGCCAGGATTGTAAATGGCCGTCGTAGCTTGCACTAAAGTTTGTTTGCTGCTTATTAAGATGGTAACCAGTGGGTTTTTAAAAGGTTTTTCTTTTTTCTTTTTTCTTTTTTTTTTCTTTAAAGTCTACTTAATTATGGCTAAGCAAAGTGATTGAGCATGGATGGTGTTTGTGGCAGCGATTCCCCACAAGTGCTGGACCCCAAACAAAACATTTCTCTGTGCTGAATCCCCACAGCCCCTTTTGCTTCTGCATTGCCTGGCAGCTGCGGTTGGTTTTGCTCTGCTTGTTTTGCAAGGTGTGCAAGCAGGTATGGGAGAGGTTTGTGCTGTTGTGCCTTCGTGCAGTAGGGATGGACGTGTGAGGCACTGCCTGTTTATGAAGTTTCCTGAGTGCCAGAATCGTTTGTGTGCTTTGTTTCCAAGCACACGCAGTCAGGACAATGGGGAGGGATATTGGTATCGGCCCTCTGGGACTTCAGCACTGCATTTTATTTTGGAAAGAGCTTTTACTATTTCTGACCTGATATCCTGAGCGGGAAAGGAAAATTCCAAACGAGAGCTCAGTTCCCAACACAGATCAAAGCAACTTACGTTGATTTAATGTCCTGCCAGAAGGTAAAACAGAAAGTGAGAAAGGAAAATAAGTTCTGCAAATAAGCAGCATTACAGGAGTATGGCATTCGGTTATAGACTTCCTTCAGAGTGTCCTGAGCGTCAGCCCAGGAGTTTTGACCAGATAAGATAAAGCTTTTCAGAACCGGTTTCAAATCTTTCACTTGCATCTGAATGAGTGAGGATTTCAGATTGCAGTGGGACTACCTTGTGGTCCAGGGAATTGCATCCGGACCTTTGCTTCTCCTTCCACCTTTGGGTAATACTATATGGAATTATTCTGTATATATATATATATATATATATATCAAAGGTGTATATTTTTGACAGTACTGTTTCCTGCTACCTTGCTGTTGGTGTTGCAGCCCCAAGGGGCCAGCTTGTGCAGGAGCTTTCTTCAATTTTGAGTGAAGCACGGAGCGTGGTAACAAAGGTATGTGTGCATCGCTCGAGTGCCAGAAGGACAAGGATGGCTGTCACATAGGAAATGACGACATCCTTTCTCATGGTCGTACACATAATTTGCCACGCAGCTGAAGCAGTCTTGTTGGCAGGCGTGGGCTTTGCACGAGAGCTGCTGAAAGGTCCTGGCCTTGACAATAAGTGCAGAAGGAATGAGAGAGAGAGAAAGCAAACTCACTGCTGCTGCACTTTGTTAAATGCACAGGTGTACTTACTGCCATCAGAAAAGGGGCTTGGATGTTTAGTGTAACATCTGAAAAGGACACAAAAAATTATAATGATTAGGGGGGGGGTTTCACTTGCTAATTGTCCTCAGCTTTCAGGCTTTGTGCCATCGTTTCAGTCTGGAGCCCCTGGGGTGTTGTTCTCAGGGTTTTTCTCTTTTCACCACGGTGGTTCGGTTGGGGCAGAGGGCTTCTGCCAGTGGTTGGATGTAATGGTCTGATGCTTAAGGAGTGAAGGAAACGAGGAGCAGGAGAGCCTGTGCAGAATCTTCTAATCTGTCATCTCAAACCCCCACCCTCCAAGAGTAAGTAAAGTTCGGAAACATCTGATGTGTTCACTCATACGTTGGTGTGTTCATAAAAGCTTTGGAGAGCCATGCAATTAGAAGGCCTCTTGACTTAAAACAATCAAACAAAAAAAGACTTTGCTCTGAAGAAATGTGTATGATGTACACACTGAAAGCTATGGGACTCTGGACGAGTCAGAGTACCCATCATTGTCCTCAGCCATGAGCAAATCCTGGAGGTCCCATGTGTGTATTTATTGTGTGTTTTGGCTTGGGGCTGTATAACTCCATCCTCAAAGTTTGCAGAGCAGCGAGGCTCCATATGCAATCTCTTGTTGTTGAAAGGAGGTTTATCTGTTTTCATTTTGCTCTCCCACCGGTAGTTTTTGTTTTGCATCTGGATTTCTACTTGTTTGTCCAAGCTTCAAACACGAACATCTGACCTGTTTCTGGAACCGGTCGTAATACTTAAGGAGGAACGGCGTTCACTGTTCCTGTTTGGATAACTGTATGGAAGGAGAACTCAAATAACTGAAATGTATGCCAGTCTTTGTTTTTCATTGCCTGTATGAAGCAAATAGCAGTTCTGAGCTTCTGCAAGAAGGCCTTGGGATGACAGCAGCCAAGCAAAGAGGTCAGGTCTCTGTGTGACTTATCCAGCATGTTTAAATCATAGAGTCATAGAATGGCCTGGGTTGAAAAGGACCACAAACATCATCTAGTTTCAACCCCCTGCTACGTGCAGGGTCACCAACCAGCAGACCAGGCTGCTCAGAGCCGAGGAAGCTTTGTATAAATAAGAACATGAAATGCTCCCTGAGGGCAGTAGCTTTTATTTATCCCCTCAGTGTGACAGAAAAGAAGCATGAAACCATCTTCTGTGTTTTGAAGCATTCCTGCAGCTCTGGTGTGGGTGCACAGGGCATCCAGGGGAAGGTCCTCTCCTGCCGGGGCAGCACCTGAAGTTGGAAGATTCTGTCCTAAGGCAGAGAAACTGCTCTCATAGAATCATAGAATCACCAAGGTTGGAAAAGACCTAAAAGCTCATCCAGTCCAACCGTTCGCCCATTCCCAATAGCTCCCACTAAACCATGTCCCTCAACACAACATCCAGCCTTTCCTTGAACACCCCCAGGCTCGGTGACTCCACCACCTCCCTGGGCATCCATTCCAGTGCCTGACCACCCTTTCTGAAAAGTAATACTTCCTCATGTCCAATGCATTTGTTCTTAAACTCATGAAAAAAAGGCTGTAGGTTAGCTTAATGTCAAGGCTCGGTTATACTGAAAAGTGGCAATCTTGTAGGGGAAAAGTCTTGTCTCCTGGGCTGTGATGCTGTCAGTGCAGCTATCCACTCGTTATTTGAATCTTAATTATTGACGATGGAATTTCTAAAAAGCTCTGCTAAAATGAAGATGAAGGTGATATTTAAATGTTCCCTGCTGCTGAGGTGTGCGATTGTGAGCATCCTGTTCTGATAAAACGCAGTGCCTCAGCAACAGGAGCTCTGCAGCTGTCTCCATTGCACTGCTGTACTTATCTGGATTTCAGAGGAGAAGAAAAATAGAAATAATCATCCCTTGGCTCTTGCTGTCGCGTTTGGAATAGTGTTTCTGGGGCACTCTAGTGGAACAAATGTGTTCTTTAGACAATATTTAGTGCAATTTGTCAAGTTGGTGAAGTAGAGTGGAATTAAATGGGCGGTGGAAGAGGGAATGGAAGGAAGTAAGTTGTTAACTCCTATCACGGTCTGGCAGCGCGGCTCTGCTTCCAGGAGCAGCGGTGCTTTGGGATGGGTCTCTGTTAGCATGGGGGTTTCTGCCACTGCCAGTAACTGCTGTGCTCTGCAGCAATGATTCAGCATCTACCTGAGCAGCACTTGCAGGTGACTGCAGGACCTGTGAGTGGAGGCTGTGTTTGCGCAGCTCAGCTGGGGATTTGCTTCCCGCAGACGAGTCCAGTCTGTTTGTCTTTGCTTTTGCCTCCAGGAAGCTGTTATGTGAAGGAGTTTTTGGACAGGAAAAGTTATAAACTAAATAGAGAAGGCAAACAAAGGCTGAAGTAAATGAGCTAAGTATTCCTGCTCTATCATTTTGAATGAAGAATGCCGTGGTTCTACGGATGTCATCTTTGGGCGTAAGTTTGTGAATAGGTTTCTGCCCATCCCCAGCCGCTGATGGATGCCCCTGAGCTGCCACTCACTGATGATGTGTAATGTTGTTGTTTCTGGGCTGTGAGTCACATCAGGGAAGTGCTTCCTTCTGGAAGGATCCTGCTTTCGTATTGTCCTTCTTTGTAACCTGGATGGCTTCTTGGGCTGGTTTACAGCAAAGAGCAGTGCCAACACAAGCGGTGGTGTGGTGCAGGCTGGCTGAGGTGGTTCTGTCTTGTTTTCTGTCCAAACTGAAGCTCGCGTGTGTACCCTGTGAAGCACTTGGTGGTTTAATAGATCCGTGGAGTAAAAATAAATTAAAAAATAAGAAATGAGTGGGTGAACCCAGAAAGTGAATCGCATTGCCTGAATCCCAGTGTGATATCCAGAAGCACGTCTTATTTCCCAGTACTCTTCAAGCCTCCTTATTCACCTCTGGTCTCGGACATTTGTTTGTCATGCTTTTTGTGTTCATTTACATGCTGCATGCTTGTTTTCCCAGTGCTGTGAGCTGGGCTTCCTTTCAGCATAGCTTGGGAAAGCAGATCCCCTGTGGCCGTACGCTGCTTTAGATGGCCACATCGCAGCTGGTGGTCACATCTTAAGGATACCACGCAAAGACAAAAGTAGAGGAACTGAACAAGAAGAATAATAGCCTTATTGCCTTACAGTGGAACATATGCTGGGGAGCTGCGTGTCTGTAGAAGCAGGGATGGCTGTGCAGGAGCTGCCCTTTCCCTGGGCAGCGGGCTGAGGTGCCGCCCGTCCTGCCCCTGGAGCACTCAGAGCTCAGTAACCCAAACCCAAGGCTTCAGTTGGTTGTTTCTCATTGATTGCCCCTGTTTGAGAGCGTGCTCTTGTGCAGCTTAGTGCTTCGTTTGGCACTTCTCTGGTTGCCCCATGGGGACGTTATCATGATGGTAGCGATCCATTCTGTTCTCAAACGCTAGCGTTATTTCTGGACAGGGCTGTTTTTGAGACATACATTGCTGCATATTGATGCGGGGCTTAGTCATCAAGCCTCCCTCCTGTTCATTTCCTAAATAACTGCTTAAAACTCTTCGATAGCAAGTAAATCTTTTGGTCTGTTTAAAGAAAATGTCCTCTGCCCTCTGTGTTTGCCTCCTGTTGTGATCTTCAGCATTCCCATTTTTCCTCCGATTGGGGTAAACCCCAAACTTACAAAGTGGAACCCGAAAGCATTTGCCTCAAACACACCCCTTGGTAGCTGGTATTTACATAAAACATGCTGACACCAGGTTGGGGAGATTGAGTGGGATGCTTTCTCAGCTGTTGAAATTTGCACACGAGATGGGAGATGTTTTGATTTAAAAGGGTTCGCTGAATATCTCTGCCATTTATTCCCATGTGTCAGTATCAAAGCAGTGTCTCTCTAGGCATTTTGCCCACTTCCTTTTTTTTTTTTTTTGTTCCTTTTCATTAGTTCTTAGATATTTTTTTTTTCGTAAGGTTGGAATGTATTTATACTTTTCTCTTAATGGAGGCACTTAGTAGCTTAATGACATAAATATGTGTAAAATGCCTTTCGGATAGGAATGAAGATAATACTACCCATTTTTTAGATTTCCTATTCCTTTTCAAAAGCATTTGTAAATTCATTCTTTCATTCATCAGAAGAAGTAGGGGTGAGCCAGAGACCTGTGAAAGTTAGGATGAGGAAAACCCATCTCATAAGCACATGGCTGAGAGGCTGGTGCAATTGCAAGAGGTTAGGGTTCTTTTTTGGACCATAGGGCAGTTAACTTGGCACCTGGCCTGATGGCTGCTGATGGGTTTTACCTGTCTCAGAGGGAAAGCAGATCCTAGCCCAGGAGCTGGCAGGGCTTGTGGAGAGGGCTTTAAACTGGATATGAGGTGGGAAGGGGATAAAACCAGGCCTGCTGGAAATGAGCCTGGGGGAACGATGATAAGATTGGGGTGAGGCAGGGGGCTCAGCTGAAGTGCATCTACAGCAATGCACACAGCATGGGCAGTAAACAGCTGGAGGCCATCGTGCAGCAGGCAAACTATGAATTAGTTGCCATTACAGAAACATGGTGGGATTGCTGCCATGGTTGGAGTGCTGCAGTGGATGGCTATGAGCTCCTCACGAGGGATAGGGAAGGAAGGAGGAGCGGTGGTGTGGCTCTCTATGTTCGAGAGTGTTTTGATGTTATTGAGCTTGTAGCTGGGGATGAGAAAGTTGACATTCTGTGGGTAAGGATTGGGGGAGGGCCAACAAGGCAGACATGTTGGTAGGGGTCTGTTATAGACTGCCTCACCGGGATGAAGAGACAGATGAGTTCTGTGAGCAGCTGGCAGAAGTTGCACGATCGCCAGCCCTTGTTCTCATGGGTGACTTCACCTTCTCTGATAAAAGCCAGAAATACAGTAGAGCACAGGAGAGGCACTTTGGCCACAACAACCCCAGGCAACGCTGCAGCCTTGGGGCAGAGTGAGTGGAAGGCTGTGTAGAGGAAATGGACCTGTGGTCATTGGTCAGTGCTTGGCTGAACGTGAGCCAGCAGTGTGCCCAGGTGGCCAAGAAGGCCCATGGCATCCTGGCTTGTGTCAGAAATAGCCCTGCCAGCAGGAACGGGGATGTGATTTAGTGGGAAATATTGGTGATAGGCGGATGGTTGGGTCATGGAGGACTTTTCCAACCGTGGTGATTTTATGGTTCTGCTTAATGGGTAATGCCTTCCTGCTCTGGGAATAGCAAAGGAGTGTACCACTATGATATCTATTTTATATCTGCACATTCTTCTAACTTGTGATTTCTAGCATGAGGCCACTGCTGTGATAGCATATTAGCATATGGTTTGTTTGGTTTGTTTTTTGAGCTGTATTGAAAGAGCCTTCTCTCGAGGAAGAGAACTCCATCTTCTTAAATCAGTGCTGAAATGACTTTTAAGAAGTATGAAATAAGATATATATATATATTTTTTCTTCTCCTTGTACTGGGAAAAACATTCCCTTTTTCATTTCTTTATTTTTATTTGCTCCGTGTGGATTCTGATGCTTCTGGCCACTCAGAAACTAGAGCAAAACCTTTTTTTAGTAACTGGAGCAGAATTTTCATAATAAACCTGATCTCCTACAGATTCAGAGCCTCTTTAGGGGGAAGTGAGGGAAGGAGACTGGAATTAGGGAGGGTTATAAGCAATGTAATTTCAAGGATCTGTATTCTGAAAAAGTCTCTGTGGATTTGGTGCTGCTGCTTGGATTAGGAGGCCCTTTAATTTGCTTTTAATTAAAGTGATTTTCATTTATTCTATGCCTTCTTCGAAAGTCCCAAGGCACCTTACAAACTTGTGATTATGTACAGAAAATGCAAAATGCATATTCATGTGGTGCTGACGTTCCATGTTGAAGTGAAGGCTGAAAATGAGTTTTACCTTCCTTTTTACTGTTAGTATTTTATAACCTCAATTCCCCCTTATAGCACTACAGCTGTGCATTTGATCTCAGAGTCCGCAGTCCAAAATGTAGGCACTGACCTTCCATGAAGTATCTTATCCAAATCATGTATTTAAATAGCCTAATTTTTGCAGCCTCGCTAAGTTGGAGGAAAAAAGACTTGAAAATACCTTATTAAAAAAAAAAAATGCATCTGTTGCAGAGAATCCCAAATAAAATGCAGTGAAGCAGTATATTAAACTGGAACTTGGCAGAAGCGCAAGGCGCCTGTGGAATCGTCATGGAAAGCAGAAGAGCTTGCCTTGGGTTCGTTCGCTGTGTTTTGGAAGGAGGAAAGGCTGCGATGGCAGAGATGCTGGGACTTCTTTCCGAGTTGCTGAGTTCAGGCAGCTCTAAGTGAACATGATGACATTTCATTGTGGGGCTGCGGTTTGCTGCAGGCAGAAGTTTGTGATGCATTGCTCAGTATGACTGTACGTATTCTCTGACTGTATGAGGACTTTGAGGTGCAGCAGTTAAAGTGGAAAAATAGAACGGAGTCATTAAAAGCAATGTAGGTGTCTTTATTATGAAATTGGGTCTTGAGGAAATGAGTCTCCTACAGTAGAAGAAAAGTGGAGAATGCTGCTGGTTTGTAGAGAGCGAGAAATTTCACTGCTCAAGTTTGGGTAAGCAGAATGCCACTCTTAACATTACGCTGTTGTTTGAGGATATTACACCCGAATTGTGAGCAGCATATTTTCTTATAAAGCGTTTTTTGTTTTCTAAATGAATACAGCAGTGTTCGTTTGTATGGAGGAGTTGTTCATGAGGAACTTTCCCAGGATCTGGCAGTTGAAGAGAGGGCTGCGCTCAGCACTTCGAAGAGGTTTTTCTTTTTTGCTTAAGTTACAGCAGCGTTTCAACCTCCCAAAAGCTGTTTGGTGGGTAGCATTAAGAGTCTGTGCCCATTTGCTGTGTATAGCAGGTACAGTCCTGGATGTGGCAGAGGCACTGCTGGTGGAGGCCACAGTTGCATGGTGAGGATGGAGTGATCCCAGTAACCAGAGCACTTTAGCTTCCAGGATTTCCCTTCCTAACAGTTGAGTGATTTGATCATTATGGGCTTTTTGTTGTTGTTTGTGTTTTGTTCACCATTATTTCCCGAACCTCTTCTCTGTCTGTTGCTCTGCAGTCAAAACCATGAAACCTTCATGTTGTTTTCTGATAGAACCACTTCTACTGGTCGGTACAAGTGACTGAAGGTGTGAAGTCTGCGATTTGGGGAAGTGATGGTGAAAGTCATCGTGAGGTGAAGTGCCTCCTGGGGCAGGTATGGGCCCTGCTCTCCCTCCTTTTTTTATGGGACAGCCAATGTTTTGTGTCTGAGTCTTTTCTTTTAGGCAGGGATTGGCTGATTTCTGAGATGAAGCTAAGGTGGGCCTGATGCTTCTTGGGTTCCTACAAACATAGGTTAGGCAATAGGAAAGCCGCCAAGTAAAAAAAAGCCTTTCATTTCTTTTTCTCTTGTTTAGTTGACTCCATTTAACCTTGAGTTAGACATCAGACTGAATTACGAAAGGTGGTTGTGGCCGTCTTGTGAAACTGCTGCTCTCTGTTGCACTGTAAACAGATTATAATAAGTGACTTCTTTGGGATTGCATTCATCTGACGCCAGGAAACATGCTGCAGGGTGATTCCTCGTGAAACTTGGGGATGTTAAGGTGCTGGACTTAGTGCCAGCTTATGCATTTAGGGTGAAAGCATGCGAGTTGTGTGTTTTAAAGGACTTTGCCTGCCATCTGTATTGCATCTATGTTTCATTGTTCCGCTGAGGCACAGATGTCAGGGGAAGGACTGAATGGAGTTACGTAAATGTGCAGATTGTTGCTCTGTTTGAAATTAGAATGAGCCAGTCCTGCTTCGGCTGCAAGGAGGTCACGGGGCTGGAAGCCGGAATGAAGAGATGAGCTGTAACATCCTCACGTGCTTCAGGACAAAAGGTGTAGACAAAATTCACCCAGAGGGTGGTGAGGTCATCCTGGTTGCCCAAGGAGGCTGTGGATGCCCCATCCCTGCAGGCGTTCAAGGCCAGGCTGGATGTGGCTCTGGGCAGCCTGGTCTGCTGGTTGGTGACCCTGCACATAGCAGGGGGTTTGATGCAGATGATCATTGTGGTCCTTTGCAACCCAGGCCATTCTATGATTCTATGAAGTGGCAGTTCAGTGCACAGACAGAGAGAACAGCCTTATCAGCATCCCACAGAGCGCACCTTAGCGGACTGTTTCACCTGGGAAATCAGTCTGTCCCTGTTTGAGAAAGATTCAGCCACAGCAATCAGTTGCCTTCTGCCATGGTCACCTTTTGTGGTCAATTTTAGAAGCACTTGTAGTGTTTCTTTCAGGTCTAGTGGTTAATTAATGGATTTCAGGTGGGTTGGTGTGCTTAGGGGAAGCCTCTGGGTGGCCTATGCAAACCTATTCTTTAGGATTGGTGGTGGGGAGCCCTGTTAACACAGCCAGAAATGCAGACAGAGGAAACAGCGTGTAGGGATGGCTTGCACAGCTGTCAGCAAATGCCTGTGTGGAGCTGCTCGTGCTCCTACTGAATTGAGATGCAATGACATTTGTGAGTTTGTCTTTCTCGAGTGCTTGTGGCAAATGGTCAAAATGCTGGCAATTGAGGTCTGCTAGAATAAATGCTGCAGCTCTTCAAGCATTTCATATTCATCAAGAAGCATTTCTGCTGATTATTTAAGATGCGGTGGATGAGTTGGATGTTAGTTAACGTCCTCCTGATTTTGCATTCTGTATACATCCAAAACATCCTCACAAACATCCTCTGTACATCAAAAACACAGAAGGCATGCACAGCCTGACCTTTGAACGCAGAGCTTTTTCCTGTTTATGTTGGCCAGGACCCTTAGAAAAACTATTTATTCCGTCATGAAGAAAACTACCAAATAAGTTAACATCTGTGGAAGCTTGTGGAGGGCAGGTAGTGGAACTTGGCATGCTCTGCATGTCTGGAGGAGGCTGGGCCTTTCAGGAGCTCATTCAGGCTTTTGTGTGATAGCATCTTCTTATCATTGCAGCCACATGGCATCAGAATGAAATGACTGCTGCCACTCTTATCAGAGAGCAAGTGCTGAAATCACATTTGCACAGCAGCTGTTCCTCATTTAATCTGAACAAGCAGGAGAGCGAAGTTCTGTATACGTCACTTCCTTCTGGATGATGCTCAGCTGTAGGTTTATGTGCAGTCTCCCTTTGGGTGACCTGGCTGATGGGGTGAAGTGCAAGCTCAGCAGGTTGGCAGATGGCCTGACTGGAAGGGCAGGGCTGCCGTGCAGGGCATGGAGGGTCTTGAGGAACCTCCTGGTGTCAGCCAGTGCCCAGTGTGAGGGCATGGAGGAAAGGCTGGAGCAGAGACAGGTGGCTGCAGGGTTGGGCTGAGGTGCCTTCAGGTGCCTGAAGGGCAGCAGTGCAGGAGAGCCAGGCTTGTCTAGTGCAGGGATGAGTTGCAGCAAGAGAAATTGCAGCTGGTTGTATGGTGGGAGGAAAATCCCCCGTGAGAGTGGATGCAGCATGGAGCAGGGGTCCTGCCAGGCTGCAGCATCCCTTGGTTGGAGAGCCACCAGTGCCTGTCCCACTGAGGTCTGTTATTGCTGATCATTGTGACCGCGCTGTGAGAATGTTTATCGCTTATGTGCAGAGTTTGTACTGATGGAGCAGTTCAGCTTATCACTGCAGATGTGTGTGCTGTGCTGTGGGAACGCGTGGCTTTAAAGCATTCTCTGCATATAGAATTACATTATTTGAAATTAATTTTCATGGATTGGTTGTACTGCTATGCTTCTATTTCAGGCTGTGCTGTCAGCTGGTGTACTTCTGGAAATCAAAACCAATTCTACCGATTCAGAGGAGAGCAAAATTTTGTGTTCATGTGATGATCAAAATATCCATCTTGTAGCAGTCTGGTGGGCAAAATGAAAGTACTGCTTATCCCTAGAAAGGGGGGTTTTCTTGTGATGCAGATCTGAGTACTGTTCGGTAAAGGCATCACTGCAGTCTGTAGTTTACAATTATTTAAATAAATGGAGAAGTAAATCTGCATTTCGGTGATAACAAGGTAACACATGAGAACACTGGTCAGTCATCCCATCCTGTTTTCTGGGAAGAGCTCATCTTGATCCATCCCATTTTACACTACCTGTGTTTATAAAATAGTACTTTTCCTACCCCTGTTATACCAGAACCAGTTTGTAAGTGAAGTAAGATACATCTGTCACAGCTACCATGTAATCCTGCACTGTTTTGAATTTTCTGTATTGAAAGATAAGTGATTGATTTTGGTCAATCTGGTACAGTTTGTCTTACATTTCTGGAACCACAAAAGTAGATGTGCGGTATTTTGCATATCTGAATGAGGATGCATTAATTAAAAGTCACAAACTGTTAAAAGTCATGGATCATTAACAACAATCTAAAGTTGAAGCAGAGGAGGGTTTCCTGCGGATCAGGAGGAAGCTCTGCAAACTTCAAGTGTCAGCATGATTTATGTGGGTTTAGATATTAATAGAAGGAGGAGATTGGGAAACTACTTGGAGATAAGCAGATAATTATGTTCAGTGCTACGCTGTGCCCTGCATGCTGGGAGTTGCCCTCCAGATCCAAGCCAAGAGCCAAGGGCTGCTGCTTTGGGGGTCCAGGAGGCTCAAAGCTTTGGTTTTTCCAGGCTTTCTCCTGAGACTTGAGTTCCCTGCTGCCTGTTCTGAGGGCAGTGAGATCACAGAATCTTTGTGAGCTCTTTTCTACCTGGTCAGTTTGGAGATGGCTGGTTGGGTGCACAGGTGGCCTTCTGTGTGTTTTACCAGCTTGCATTGAGCATCGTTGGGTTTTGTCATCTTTCCCCAGTTCTGATCAGGAAATGTGAAGTTTGACAAAACTTGAAATCTGCGGGCTTTGTCACCTCCCTATTTATCCTTTTTCCAGATCACTGAAGAGTTGCTTTTAGTTACGTTGCCCAGACACCAGCACAGCTCCATGTGAAACACTTCTGTGAAACCGGTAGGTAGTTAAAGCAGAAAAACAGAAGGGTAGAAGTGACCTGCTAGCAGGTCTTCACCTGTGTTTGAAAGCATGATGTAGTCAGGAACTTCAGTTGTATGCTTCTCTAAGAAGATCCCTTGGACGTGTTTTCCATTGCAGTATTCATACCGCCTGCTGTTTATGCAGTAAGGAGGAAAAAAATCCCATCCCACTGATCTGTACGTTGTGTGTGCCTTGGCCAAGAAGGCCAATGGCATCCTGGCTTGCATCAGAAACAGCGTTGCAAGCAGGAGCAGAGAGGTGATTGTTCCCCTATATTCAGCCCTAGTGAGGCCGCACCTCGAGTACTGTGTCCAGTTTTGGGCCCCTCACTGCAAGAAAGATATTGAGGCCCTGGAACGTGTTCAAAGGAGGGCAACAAAGCTGGTGAGGGGTCTGGAACACAGGGCTGATGAGGAGAGGCTGAAGGAGCTGGGAATGTTCAGCCTGGAGAAGAGGAGGCTCAGGGGAGACCTTATTGCTCTCTATAACTTCTGAAGGGAGGTTGTAGTGGGCTGGGGGTCGGCCTCTTCTCTTGTGTCATTAGTGATAGGAGCAGAGGGAATGGCTTCAAGCTACGGCAGGGGAGATTCAGGCTGGACGTTAGGAAGTATTACTTTTCAGAAAGGGTGGTCAGGCACTGGAATGGATGCCCAGGGAGGTGGTGGAGTCACCGAGCCTGGGGGTGTTCAAGGAAAGGCTGGATGTTGTGTTGAGGGACATGGTTTAGTGGGTGCTATTGGGAGTGGGTGAACGGTTGGACTGGATGAGCTTTTAGGTCTTTTCCAACCTTGGTGATTCTATGATTTTATGATTCTATGTTACTCCTTGAAGTGGGAGCCTTGCTTTGTTGTTGGAGAATCAAGATGTTCATCCTTTGGAAAACATTCCCCGCAGGTTCATCTTTCTGCAGCTCAAAGTGACTTTAAAGAAGGCACTGCCTTATCTAGGTAACACGTGTTGGGAAGTCATTTAGTGAGCAAATTGCCAGATAATTGCACTGGTGGTAATTGCATCTTAAATGGATCTGCTCTTTAGGAAAATGCTGAAAATGAATGGTTCTTCATCTTGATACGAAAATATTGGTTCTGTTATATTAATTAGCACACTGTGGAGTAGGAAAATATATATATTTTTTCTTAAGGAAGATGTTTAAGCTATCTGTTTTCATTTTCAGTTGATGCCTTTAGTTGGTTCCTTGGAATAATCAAAGCTCTCTTTGCATCTGTGTATGAGAGAGAGAGAGAGAACAAAGTTATAGGACGTCAGTCAGTGAAACAGCAAAGATTTTTGGTAAAACAGAACTCTTGAGCGTATCTCAGGATTTTGTGTAGCTCTGTCAACCCCGCTGTGGTCATACCTGCATTGCCACTGGCAGCACCATTTTGCTGTTGTTTCTGCAATGAGCAGCCAGGCTTTTGGATCAGCAGCCTGACCAAGGCATGGCATCCACGAGACCCAGAGAAGCGAGGAGTTGGGCTCACTGCTTCATGCGTGGAAGCATGAATGCATTTGGAATGCACTTTCAAAGCTTTTGTGTGTGTGGCAGTTTGGGGATGACTGAAACCTTATTTTCAGACGTGGTAGGGTTCTGTTTCATGGGATGTTTGTAACTTGGTTTGCCCTCCTTCCACAGATACGCTTTCTCTTTCATTCTGAGTTGACCTACTCAGCCTGTGGAAAACAGGTCCCTTGGAAGCCATTGCCTTTTGGCTGTGTTTGTTGGGATTTGTCAGGGAAGTGTTTTTTACAGCAGAGTAGAAGTAATGAGGCAAGTATGGGAAGCATCCAGCAATTGACCCAAGTTTAGTTTCCATCACGTTTCTTGGTAATTAGATTTATCAACTCTTTTTTAAATATTATTTTAAATCTTTACATCGCTTATTCCTGTGATACAGAGGGAAAAAAGTATGAGAGTGAAATGGGTGCAAAACCAGCTGAAGCCTGGAGGTGAGTTACAACCCCTTTGTTGTCTCTTTTCCCCATACAGTGACTATGGTTCTTTGGTTCTTGCAGGAAATGTATGTGACGTATTTGAGTATAAGGGAGAAGAATTTAGTGTATGATTTCTTTTGAGAATTGCCCTGGTGCTGCTTCTGATAAGAGCAGGGTATGTCTTAGGAGACAGCTAACTTGCACTGAGTTGTACATTAATGGCTTCAGCTGGAAAATAAGATCATAAGCACAGAATATGCATGCCACAGGGCAGGTTGCTGTACTTGGCAGCTCGAAAGGCAAATGGGATCCTGGGCTCCATCAGGAGAGGGGTGGTCAGCAGGGACAGGGAAGTGATTGTCCCTCTCTACTCGGCTCTTGTGAGGCCCCATCTGGAGTACTGTGTCCAGGTGTGGAGCCCTCAGTACAAGAAAGACATGGAGATTTTGGAAAGGGTCCAGAGGAGGGCGACTAAGATGATCAGGGGGCTAGAGCACCTCCCCTATGAGGACAGGCTGAGGGAGTTGGGCTTGTTCAGCCTGGAGAAGAGAAGGCTGCGGGGCGACCTCATTGCAGCCTATCAATACCTGAAGGGAACCTACACCCAGGAGGGGAGTAAACTCTTCATAAGGGCTGACAATAGCAGGACTAGGGGAAATGGATCCAAGTTGAAGGAGGGAAGATTTAGGTTGGATGTTAGGGGGAAGTTCTTTACGAGGAGAGTGGTTAGGCCCTGGAACGGGCTGCCCAGGGAGGTTGTGGATGCCCCGTCCTTGGACGTGTTCAAGGCCAGGTTGGACGGGGTCCTGGGCAACCTGATCTAAATGTGTATGTTTGGTGGCCCTGCTAGGCAGGGGGGTTGGAACTACATGATCCTTGAGGTCCCTTCCAACCCGGGTGATTCTGTGATTCTGTGATTCTGTGATTCTGTGTACTGAATGTCTAATGTGATAGGGAAGAAAGGGATGTGCTTCAGACACATCTGCAGAGCTGCTCATAAACGTAGCCTGGTTCCATCACTGCGGAGTGCTGTGTGTACAACCCCAGTAATCTGCTGTTGGGGAGTGTGTGCAATAGGGACAAGCTGGTGGTTATGTCTCAGGCACGCAGAGCTTCAGCTGCTCTGTCTTTTTCAGATTTAACATTTCCATTCTCTTTCCTCCAAATGAGTTGTTTCCTACACGTATGGGGGGGGAAGAAAAAAAAGCTGCTGGGGACAGAATTTTGAATTTAAACTCATGCAGGTGAATTGCAGGAACCCCAATTTATTATTATTGTTGTTTTTGGAGGGGAAGGAAGGCGATGAGCGATGTGAGCAGTTGCTAACTGAGTGTGAGGGAGTTGTGTCCTGGTTCTCCAAGCCAGGTATCCCCATAGTGCTGGGCAGTGGTACAGGGAAGAGCAGTTGGGGACAATTCTGCAGCTTCCCTTTCCTTTCTCTGTGTGACCATACGTAGGGTGGGATGTGGGGAGGACTGGATACTGAATATTTCATTTCCTTCTATCACAGGTAGATGTCCTTTGTTGGATTAGTGGAATCAGAGAATGTCCCAAGTGGAAAGGACCCATATGGATCGTCTAGTCCAGCTCATTCTTTCCCAGTATAGAACTGAGTGTGCTCATTCCCAGGCTCTCAGTAGGGCTGCTCTGCCGAAAAAAAAGAGGGGATTTCAGTCTGTTGTACCTTCATCCAGTGTTCAGTCTGCCTGGAATTCCCTTTTCCAGTCACAGGAGGAAAATGTTAATGGTTTAGCATGGCCACAGCCTCTTGTGTTGTTCCGTTGAATCCCTGGGATGAGCAGTTATCACATGCTACAGCTGCAAGCAAAATAACTCAGAAACCAAATTTCCACGGCCAGGGTGAGGCTACACAAGTGTGCTGCCTATAAAAAAAGCTCAGCCTTCCTTCGGCTGGTTTATTTGGAGAGAAGAGTTTGACACACAGCAGCGTTCAGGAGATCGGGCAAAATGGGGGCCATGGGGCAGCAGTGCTGGTTCTCGAGCGGTTCTGCGTTGGCTGCAAGACAGGTAAATAAAAGGGAAATGATAAAGAAAAAAATGGGTTTGTAATGGAGGCAGTGTGTAGGTGTTTGTGGATTTGTGCACTTTTGGGACTGCAGGAGGGAGGTACGGATGTTGTGTGCCTACCATTCGTAACCGCGGTGTAACAAATGACTCAAAATGCAAGATGAAAATTAATAGAAAAAACAATCCAAGTAAAATATTAGCACCAGAGTGTGTGTAAATGGTACTGCTTTCATTCTGAAGGCTTCTGACATGCTATTTTAAACCTGTTTCATCAGGAAGTGTTATAAAAAGAAGAAAGATCGACTGCTGTTGTTTCATCTCTGAAGCTAGAAGTGTCATTTCAGTACTTTTGGGGTCGTTCTGTATCTGACAGACTTAAATTAAGTGTTTGTGTTTCTGTAGCCTAAGGGAATCTCGGCTCATCTGCAGGTTTTACAGTTGCCTTATTAAAAAGTAGCTATTTAATTAGCTGTGTCATCCTGGCGGTCTCCGTTTTTATGTCAGAAGTGATGGGAGCACACCATTCCAATCCATATAAACCCATCTCAGTCCTTCTAAAATGAAGCTTCCTGTGAAAGCTTCACCTTCTTCTTCATGCTTTATTTCATGGGCCGTGTGAAGTGAGGGAATTGAATGTGTAAGGAGAGCTGGCCACCGAGCCTTGGGGATGTGGGATGGTTCTGCACCCAGCAGATGGCTTGGGTAGGCACGTGGTTGGGTCAGCTTCTTTCTTCAGAGATTGCCATATCAAACGTTGGGGCAGAAAAGAAAGGAATCTTAATAATGATAATAATAATTCCTGTCCTTCAGAAAGCAGTGGGTTTTGGAATGGGAAGAACTTCCCTATGCCGTTATTTCAATGGGTGCTGCCAAGGGGAAATGGTTTGAAGTTGAAGGAGGGCAGATTGAGGTTGGATATCAGGGGGAAGTTCTTTGCTATGAGAGTGGTGAGGTGCTGGAACAGCTGCCCAGAGAGGCTGTGATGCCTCATCCATCCCTGGAGGTGTTCAAGGCCAGGTTGGATGGGGCCCTGGGCAGCCTGGGCTGCTATGAAATGTGGAGGTTGGTGGCCCTGCCTGTGGCAGGGGGTTGGAGATTCACAATCCTTGAGGTCCCTTCCTGGGCCATTCTGTGATTCTATGAAGGGAAGAGCGTGCCCACCGCCCACTGCCCCATGCTGGCTTCCTGCTCTTGCTGTTTTCTGCTCCTGCGTTTGTGCAAATAAAACTTGCAGACTGGGAACTGAGCGTCCTGTCCCAGTGCTGGATTCTTATTTCTAAATTAATAAACTTTTTCATTTCCAGAATAGAAATACAACTCTCTTTGATCGTGCATCCAGGATACAGTTTCAGTCCAAGATGTTATTCCCATAGTAACGACCCAGATTTGACCAGCAGGCATTTTCTACCAAAATGTATTTTTGGATGAAATAGCCCAACATCTCAAAACGTAATGGTCATATCTCTGACTTGCTGTGCATTTCGCACCAACAGGGTTCCCAACAGGACTGCTGTTGGTGTATTCTGCATGTGTTGTCTTTTATAGACAGCTGTCGAGGTTTGATGGGAAAACACAGTGATTCTTGTTCTAACCCTTTTCTTAAAGAAAAACACTTATTTGTCTTGAATACAACTTGGAGAGTAAGGAAGAGAAACAAGTGCTTGAAGAAATCCTTACCAAGTCATGTTTTTGTGAACTATAGCAAATTCTGCTGCAAGTACTCAGAGAAGCACTTGCTTGTGATGAATGTATCCCAAGAGTACCTTCTGTATTATTACAGTTATTGTACTATTAATCATGGACAAGTCCTTTTGTTCTGTTCCTTAGTAAGTTTGAGTGTAACAGTTTTTGAAAACGTGACTTCTTGAAAGGAATTTACAGGAATTGGAATGCTGACTGGCAGTGGATGTTCAGTGCTTTGTCAGGGGTTTAAAACCCACATGTATGTGGATGCCCCATCCCTGGAGGCATTCGAGGCCAGGCTGGATGTGACTCTGGGCAGCCTGGTCTGGTGTTTGGTGACCCTGCACACAGCAGGGGGGTTGAAACTAGATGATCATCGTGGTCCTTTTCAACCCAGGTCTTTTTATGATTCTGTGGTTATGATTCTATATCATAGAAGCAGTGAAGCCAGCAGGAATTACAGATTTAAGCCATGCTAAGTAATAAAATGCCACTTTACTCTGCAGAATAAGTGACTGAATGCATACTGCTGTTGACACCAAATGTTTGGGCTGTTTGTTTGTAAACAGCAGGACTGAGCACAGCAACATTCCAGCTCTGGCAATCTGTAGGGAAGCAGAAGCTGGGTTTTGCACCAGGCACTGCCTCTTGCCATACTATGGTTGGACTCGGTGATCTCTTGAGGTCACTTCCAGCCCCTGCAATTCTGCGATTCCGTGAATGATGCCAGCTCAAGTTGTTGTATCTTTGCACCCTATATTGGTAATTAACATTGTCTGTAACTGAGAAGAAGGGGGTTGTGCTAATGGGAACAGCTGGGCAAGTTAAGTGCACGTGGCAAGGTCTGCTTGGGGAGCAGTGGGGTTTTATATCCCAGTGCTTTGCAGTTGGTGTTCTGGAAAGCTCTGCCATCCCGACTGCAAGCCTCCATTTCTGCTTTGGAGGAGACACCTCATCACCTCTTGATTTATTTCTCATCGTGTTTTCTCAGTTACCATGCGTCTGCCAGTTCCTCTTCCTTCCATCTGAAGCGATGCTCTCATCCTTATTTTATGGCTTGAAATTTACTGCTTGAAATTATCTGCTAATTAAATGCTACGCTGCAGTTTTTTGATTGAAGCTCACCTCCTACCAACCTCTTGTCTCCTCTAGAAAAAAATTCAGAAGGACTTAGGAGGGCTGTATCCATGACTAGATAATGGCAGAGGGTGGCCCTTCGTCCTCATCTGCTAACACTGCCATGGGAAGTTGTGGCACGTTTGGTTGTTTCTCTCTCAAGTTGTTTTGGGCACTGACTTTGGTCCTGTGGAGTGGGAAGCCAGAGGTCCCAGGGAGCTGTAAGGGGGATCACAGCTGCCCTGGGTTCTGTGCTGAACGTTTCCTTTGGTGTGTCCTCATGTTTTTGCTTAACTGTGTGTGGTTGTGGCTGCATCTGAGAAACCATCTACTCCCACCCTGCGCCAGTCTTTCATTCTCTTGTTTTCATATGTTGGAAATGGGTTTTTCTCATTGCTTTAGCTCAGTCTCTTTGAACAGTATGTGAAACCAATGAGGTGGTGGTTGTTCAGAGCAATATAGTCAGGCAAAAAAGGGACTGTGTTAAAAGGAAGGAAGAAGTGTCACGAACTGTGGAAAGCAAGAGCTTCCTGTGAAGGGTAAAAGCAGCTAGGACAGATACTTCAGCTATTAGAAAACAGCTCATTGGGCTTTACTGTCAGGGTTGGCAGAGTTGCAGTGTGTGTTTGCTGTCAGCTCGGCTTGCAGGTGGAAACCTCAACGATTTCCAGCTGGCTGCTGTGTGCTGGCAGAGGAGCAGCAGAGCCAGAGCCTTCCCTTGGGCTGACTCAGCATTCGCTTCATTTCCGTGCCGGTGATTCCTTTTCCTTTAGCTCCTTTTGTGGCTTTTGTTTCGTGTTGGTGGTTTTTCCCCCATTGCCATATGTTGTACCCCGTGACTGGGAGGTCAGATGGGTGTCTGTCTCAGCAGGTACTGGCAGCGCAGTTCCTGTTTGGGTGGAAAGGGAACATCCTCCAGCAGATGGTCAGCTCCTGTCTTCTGTGCCTTGTGCACTGATACTGAAATGCTTCTGGTTGCCCTGAGCTCAAGAAAAAGTGCGTTTTGAAAAGCTTTGAAGTTTGATTATTGCTTTTTCGGTGTTAATACCTTGTTTACTTGGGATTCCTGTTGGAAATCTTCCCTCTTCTCATTGCACTGCCAGTGCGAGGTTTGCTGGATAACCACAGCATGCGGTTTCAGACAACTTCAGCTAAATTGCTTTGACCTCTGTTTTTCTTTAAAGTATGAGCAGTAATGGAAGGGAAGCAGCTTTCTTCATCTTTATTCTTTGTCTGTCTGCTCAGCTCCCATTGCATTCGTATCCAAAGGGTGTTTGCTGTCCGTTTGGCTGTTGGGTGGCAGATTGATGGAAGGGACACGTTGTTGCAAAGAGCTGCACGTGCAAGATAGTTCATTAGGGGTGGGTAATCAGGTTTGAGACGGTTAGTTATTCTCTGGATTTCTCTGTTGGTATCATACGGCTTCGCATTGTTGCAAAGGGGAAAGAACAAAATGAAAACACAGCTTGTTGGAGGCTTTTTTTCATCGTTTTGATTTTTGAATTCTTTTGGTTTATGTGCCAGGACGTACTTACACATTTATGCATTTTCAGGACATATCGGAGAAGTCGTCATTCTGATTTTCTTTCACTTCATAAAATGCCTGCTGAGCTGGTGTGAGTGCTTGGGACACGCTGTAGGGATGCAGCAGGTACCTGCACTCTGCTGCCCTTGCCTAGTGCTGCCTTAGAAATGTGGCAGTGAATCAGCCCACGTTCCACCCCTCTCTTCCATCCCCACGGGATGAAGCCTCCTTGCAGGTGGGAGACTGAAGCCTAACAAATAAAGGCATTTTGGTTTCATCTGTTTGGAGGTTTATGAAGTTGCTCCTATCTGGCAAGAGCTCTCACTGCTCTGTGCTGTAAGGTCAGAGGCTGCTGCTCAGCATTGCTGCTGCCTGGAGCACGGCTTGCTGCTGTGGGACAGCTGCTGCCTGGGAGCCATGGGTTCGTGCCGTGGCCCAGCTGTGTCTTCCACTGGGAGAGCTCTATGGCAACCAAGGGAAACACGGGCCCTTGCTGGGAAAGCCACAGAGTTCAAGTCTAGCAGCAGCCAAGAATTATTAGTAATACCTGATTAATATCTGAAAGTTCCTCGTCACTAATATCTGATGGCAGTGGCCATTTCTCTAATACTTTTGAAAAGGTGCTTACGGTTCTGCACTGATGGCCCAATAATGATAAAACCAATGAAATACAGAAGGAATGCAGCATCAGTTCCATTTACAAAGCTAGTAAGTGCAAGGTTAAAAGGTATAAAAATTCTGCTCTGATCTTCACTTCTGTATGTTTAAACATTTGAGTGAGTGTAAGAGTTCAAGTTGCACCAGGAGAGGTTCAGGTTGGGCATCAGGAAACATTTCTTCTCCATAAGAATAGTGAGGCACTGCCCAGGGAGTGCTGGAGTCACCAACCCTGGAGGTGCTCAAGGAACACCTAGGTGTTGTACTGAGGGACGTGGTTTGGTGGGGAATATTGGTGCTAGGTGGACGGTTGGACTGGATGGTCTTGGAGGTCTGTTCCAACCTTGGTGATTCTATGATTCTAAGGACATGCAAAACCCATCAGAACACCTTGAATTCCACAATGGAAGTTTGACTTGCAGCCTTTTATTCGTATTTTAAGACACTGGAAGAAGTGGCCATTCATCCATACGTTTTCTTCAGTGAGAAACGTGTTCTTAATACTGAGCTCCCCTGCTGTTCCTCGGGGCATCGGTTCACTCTGGTTCTTTATGCATAGAATCTGCAAAATTAGTTGCATGTCAGGAAGTTACTGCATTATTAAAGCTATTGAGAAAACCTTAAAGAAGAGGTAAATAAAAAAAATGTAAATTTGACAATTAGAAAAGCAGTGTGCTGTTAAATCAGAGCATGTTTTGCACTAAATTTACATTTCGTGTCCTCTTTAGCTAAGAAACCTAAGAACTATTTAAGAAAATACCATATGATATTACATATGGCGTTTTAATCACGCCTGTTTTACTTAGCGTTTGCTGAAGCACTAAGTGCAAAATGTAGGATTTCAAAGCAGCCTTACCATTTCCAATTAGAAGCTGGGTTAGCTCATCAATCTCCACCAGCAGGGAGCCAGGTGTCCGTGCGGTCAGTGCCTCTGGTTGGCATCCAGTGCTGCTTTCCTCTTTGGTCTGGTTTGGGACAGCTGCCTTGTTAAGCACTGGTTGAAGGGAAGAGGGGTGATTTTCCATGGGCAATTCTCAGTGAGTTGGCTATGTTCAGGCTGCTGGCTGTGGCAATGGATCTGCAGACTGTGATGTAGGAAGGCTCTGTTCAACTTATCTATTACTAAATAAGTTTTAAGCATTTTAATTTGACAATTTTACTCTTTTAAATGTGACTTTTTAATATTTTTTTTTTTTCCTTCAACTCGTAGCAGTGCTTCTCTGAGTTGTTGGTGTTCGAATGTATCTCTGGCTTTATGCAGGCTATTGGAGTGTTTTTGGTTGAAAGCCTAAATCTATCAATATTGAGGTCCTTGAAGGAAGCGGAAGTTTCCTGATTAAAAATTTCCTAAGGACAGAGGCACCAAACTTCACATTTACAATACAGGATTGTCACCCTTTCCCAATTCTCCTTTGTTCAAAGACCTGCTGCCCAGAGAGGCTGCGGATGCTCCATCCCTTGTTCAAGGCCAGGTTGGATGGGGGCCCTGGGCAGCCTGGTTTGGTATTAAATGTGGAGGTTGGTGGCCCTGTGTGCAGCCGGGGGGTTGGATCTTGATGATCCTTGAGGTCCTTTCTAACCCAGGCCATTCTGTGATTCTGTGTGGTGTCCTGCTCACACCTAAGGTATTTAGAGGTGAACATGAACCAGTTTTAAATCGTAGGTGTGGACACTCATCTATGGGAAAACCTCTTTTCTCATGGGAACTTTAGAGTTGGAGGGAGCTTACTGAAATATTTTTACCTTCTGCATCATCTGCACCTCTTCTACTGTAGTGTGTAAACCCAATTTCCAAGATCAGCTAGGAATTCAGGGAGATAATGAACAACCTTTACTTGGAAAAGACAGAAGAATGTCTTTTTGTAATTGCAATCCTAGAATTGTTTGTTTTGGGAGATGTATTTTAGTACATCTGTCTTCCCTGAGGTGGAGAACTTGGAGTTTGCAATGAAGAGCTGATCTCTCCTCCTTTCCTCCCACTATTGACGTTTGAGGACTGCAGTGGCTTTCCTCTGTTTATGCCTAGAAGAAATATTGCTTGGTTAGGTTAGCTCCATTTCCTTCCCGAGAATGGGGATGGCTTTTCCGACTGTACAGATAGGACAAGTGTTATCTATACATCATTTCAGTCAAACATATGATTTCAAACATTCTCATCGCCACTGTGAGATTAGAACCAGGGATTAAATTGCCCAAATTGCAAAGTAAGCAGTTGCTCCAAACGCATGCTGGCAATGGATACCTGAATGTAGAGAAACCACGTGTTTCAGGTCTGCTGTGCTGTGGTTTGACTGAGTGCTGCGTAACCTGTGGCTGTTGTGCAGCTGCTGAGCTTCAGCCTTGGCTGTTCCCGATGTGTAAGCAGTTAAAAAGCTCTGTTTTCATGTCCAAAGTCAGTACAGCTGACCCCTACCTGGTGCTGCTGTATGCAGTGCTGTGTAGCTCCCTGTTGTTAATGGATAGAGAAAAACCTCTGCCTGCACTTGTAAAGGAGAGCTGCCTAATGACTGCTGTGATCTGGGGTTGTGCTGCATCTGCTCGGTGCTCCAGGGGCTTTTAACAAGTGTTAGAGGTGCGTTTCAGACTTCACTCGAGTGTTTGAAGTATTTTTTTTTCCAAGAACAGTTCCTGAGATAACATCAAAATGGAACATTTCTACATCTTTTTGGACATATTGGAGAATGCTCTGTGAATTTGCCACTAAGTCCTCCTAAGTATTCTGGATTATTGTATTCCCATGAGCCTATATTAAACACGCATCGAAAACAGCCCCCACTAATACTTAAAGCTATTTTAAACGCTGCGGGCTTAAATTTCAAGGGCTTTGCTGAGTTGGCTTGAAGAATTTCAATAAATATGAATTGGCTGTCCTAGCTTAAGTGGCTGGGAAAACAGTGATGTGAATGGATTGTAATCCCTTGGTTAACAAGAGTGGAGCAGGAAAGTATTACAGGCTTACTACTTCCATTGCCATTAGCATGCATGTGGAAAGCAAAGACTTCCATTAAGTACCTGTTGCACGTAGGCAGTGCCTGCTTTGGGGTACTGTCTAATTGCATTCCAGCAGATAATGTTCCTAAATGAAAACGTCTGCGAATTTTGTCAAGTTATTCACCATAAAAATAGCTAAACAATTCACAATTCTGGTCACAGTTAAGGTGACTGTATTGGAGGATGCCAAGCCTCCTGCTCCGCTCTGAGTGCTGATGGATTGCCTCGGTGCCATGCTTATCTGGTATGGGTGATGCCTTCCCCTACTGCCAAATAAAGAGCTGCTTGCTTTCAGATGAGCAGAATGTTTCATGTTGATTAAAGGAATGAGAGGTGATGGGAGTATATAAAGGGAAGGAAAAGACCTGAAAGTCTTAGAAATGACTGCTCCTGCCTCACGGCTGTGTTCTTTGACAGCTGTTTATACATAAACACTGCTTGTTTTGCATGTAGTTCTCATTTTTGTGAAGAACTGAGCCACAGATCTGTGCTGTGAGATCCGTGTATGACATGTAAGCGTCCTGCTTTTTCCCTGGCCGTGGTAAAGCCCAAGTAACTCGCGTCGAGATTCACATCTTCAGTGCTCTACGTTTTGCAGCTGTTTGGGATGCCGCTCAATTTCTTTGGGATTGATTTTTGTTTGTGTATTTGAGCGACGAATCCTTTTGATAAATAGTGAAGTACTGAAAGTGGTAAGTGTTGCTTGGAACGGTGGCTTTGCTGAGATGCTAGGAGTCATCTCTGCTCGCTGCTGTCTGATTAAGGAAAAAATTGGGCACTGCACGCCACAGGTGTGCATCCAGAAGGAGAGGCTGGGCCTCCCTTGAGGGGATAGGTGTGCACGTCTTGCTGCTCAGCATTTGAAGCCAGCAGGACGTAAATACCCATGAAGGAAAATAAAAAGTCAACGTGTCAGATCAAAGGGGGCCATCACACACCCACCCACTTCTCTGGATTGATTGAGGGCTGGCAGCGTGGGGAACTGGTGGTGTTGCCATCTCTGGAGATGTTCAAGAGCAGTGGAGATGTGACAGTGAGGGACGTGGGCAGTGGGCATGGTGAGGGTGGGCTGGGGGATCTGAGAGGTCTTTGCAACCCTAATGACCCTGTGGTTCCATTTAGGGACACGGGCAGTAGGAGTAGGTTGGGGATCTCAGAGGGCTTTTCCAACCTGGAGGCTTCTGTGATGGTATGAAATGGATGGGCTAGAAGTGTCCTGGGACACTGGAGGAGCAGCCCAGGGATGAGAGCTGGGGCTGATGCCTTGTGCTTACACTGGCTTTTCATGGGAAGGGTTTTTTTGGACCCACACTAGCTGTTAATGTAGGTGAGAATATGCCTTGCTTAAATGTTTTTGCTGCAGATAATACTTATTTATCCCAGGAAGCTCAAGCTGTTTTGACACTTCTGTAATTATAACCACAGTGGAGAGAGAGAGCTTATTTTCTAACTATAGTGGTGATATTTAATTTATAATTCTCTCCTCGTGTTTGGGGCAAGAAAAGCTCAATTTGTGTTCGGGTTTCTGAAGTGGTGAATGTGATTGTGGAGTGTGTAGGCAGCAATGAAACTAATTTGTGGCTGTGGAGGCTGTGCATACATTTTATATACTTAACACTGTTCTCCTGTGCCACTGAAATATTGTGAGGATGAACTGAAGCTGGGGAGCTGTGGGCTTGGCAGCGAGGTGGCCTGAACAAGGGTGGGGACGTGCCCCCATCTACCCAAATCTGCAGCTGTGCCTCTCTGTTGGTGTTCAGCCTTTGCATGGCCAGCATCGTGCAAGCTTGGCTTCAGCGCTGCGTTGTGCATCAGTGTTTGAGGCATAGCTTTCTAAAACAGCAGCACTTGCAGAGATGGCTGTCACTTAAAATTTGGCCACGTGCGTATGCAAATGCTCATTGTGCTCATTTGGTGTAAATCAAATTGGGATCTTCAGCAGTGTTTAATGCCTGCCAGCAGAAGGGGTGCGTGCCGTGTGCTGTGTCTGCTATGGAGCTGGGAGTGGGAGCTGCAGGAGGGCAGCAGTAATAGGCTGCAGGAGCAGCTGTTACACAGCAGACCTTCAAGCCCCCCCAGGAGCACCTCTGCTTTTATTATTATTGCTGTTTAAATCTCTTGGATGGAGTGGTCTGCCAGTGTTGGAATTGCAGTCACACCAAGATGAAGGTAAATGTGTGGGTACCTACAGGCTGGCCGTGCAGTCAGTGCTTATAATGGCTCTTCCTCACCTTTTCCTTGGTGGATGTGTGCTTTTCAGACGACTTGCATCTTCTGGCACAGTTTTGTCCTTTCTGGGTGCGTCGTACAGTGCGCTGTCATGGCAAGAGGAAGCGTTAAATGGGCAGAAGTCAGCGTAGCGTGCAAATCAACGTTTTTGGAAGAAGGCCTAAACCAGGTTGTTTTCTCTGAATATGCAGACAACTGAAGTCTTGGGAAGGCTCTGCAGTTATCTTGCATATTTATGAGGACGCAGCCTGCTTTTGCTAAAGCAGTGCAATGTGGGACTTGCACAGCCGTGAAGCTGCGGGCGCCTAATGCTGCAGATTTTGTTTGTGAAATCCCACAAATATGTGCTCGTTGTCATATGTATTTTTTAAGCAGCGATGAGCAGTCTTGCTGATTTGTCCTTACGGTTCTCAAAAAGAATCTTACTACAGAAATTGCAATGATTTTTAGTTTGTAATCAATGCCACGGTTGACTGGGAAACTTATTTCTGTAGTACAGACCGTTCTTCACGTGGCACCGAAGACTGAGAGATCCTGATAGAAATCTTTAGACCAACATCAAACAACCAAGTGAATGAGGTGTCTGTGGTGTGATGTCCCAAAAGCTACTGCAGCTCTGCCAGAGATGCTGCTGCAGTTGGGGTGAGCAGCACGTGTGTTGGAGAGTGCGGGGAAGCCCTGACCTACATACATGTTTATCTGAGAGCTATTGCGTTACAAGGAGGCCTTTAAATCAAAGCCATCTTCATTGCAGTGCTCAGCCTCAGGAGGGCTTTGGTGATTTTAGAGACTACAGGACCTGATAAAATTTGCATGGACTTCTCTTCCTTTATTACAGTTTTTTATCGTCTTTAATTCTCTTGCTATTTATCATTGCCTTTTCCGTTAGCATGCATGTAGGTACAGAACCAATTTAAGGAGTGTCTGCTCTGCAGCAGATTTACCTCATTTTCACCGCTTTCTTTTACATTTCAGAGGAGAACATTTGCTGTGTGGATCAGTTCAAATGTTTTTTTTAAGGCTCCGGGAAATTTAGATTATTTTCTTCCTGCTAATGAGTGCAATTAATAACTCTGTATACTGTGAAGAATGAAGTCTTTTCCCGTCTTTCTCACATTTGCAAGTTGCATCTCTGGCATGCTAAAGAGGCTGCAGACGTGCACCCTGGTAGTACCACAGAACACACACCCAGCATTCTTGGGGGGCACCTTAAGGAGAAGTGTTTTAAAGAAGTGGTGGCAATTGAGGAGGGGCAGAGCGCTGACTGGTGCGTGCCTGTGTTCCCTCTGCAGAATGGCGGTGTGAAAATGCACTGTGCTGGCTGAGGGTTCTGCTCCTATGAGGCTCAGGTGTTCCCAGCCATCACTTTCCTGTGTCTCAGTGATGCAGTAGGTGGCTCTTGAATATTTTTTCCTCCTTCTTTTAGGGGCGGGTGTTAGAATCTTGGTTTAAAGAGTTGTAATGAGTGGACTGAGGGGTGCCAGGACCAGCAGGAGGATGCCAGCTGGCGAGCTCACAGGCACCTTGCTTTTGCAGCTTGGAAGCAAGATATCTTGCTTTTTTTTCCCCCTCTTTTAAGACCAAATTGAGTGGAAAGGAGCAGAGGACTGGTCAGTGCAGAAACTTCGTCATGGGGCATCCTATCATAGGATCACCAAGGTTGGAAAAGACCTCCAAGACCATCCAGTCCAACCATCCACCTGCCACCCATATTCCCCACTAAACCATGTCCCTCAGTACAACATCAAATGTTCCTTGATCATCTTCTTGGTTGGTGACTCCACCGCTTCCTGGGCAGTGCATTCCAGCACCCATCTGCTCTTCTGGAGAAGTTTCTCCTGCCTTCCAACCTGAATCTGTCCTGGTGCAACTTGAGGCCATTCCTTCAAGTCCTATCACTAATTACGTGGGAGTTTAAGGAGAAAAAGTAAAAGCAGGGCAATTAAGACCAATTATTGAAGGAAAGCTTTCTGTTTCCTTGCATAAGAAATCATGATCTTCAGGTGGCTCTCCTGCACTCACAGCACGCTGCATAGCTTGCGTTTTATTGCTCTGCTTTGTCTCAGCCTAATTACTGCCTGCTTAAGTTCTTGCAGATAAGAGGTGGAGGCTGGTGGAATTTGTGTGTGTGATGCTCAGATGCTGCTGTGTGTTTTTGGATGGAAAGGAGGTGGAGATGTATGGGATGTGCTTTGGGTCCGATGGTGACCCACGTGCTGTTTGCTGCAAGCTGTTAGTAATGACGGGTGTAAATCTGGCTTTTCAAGAGCCAAGGACAGGAGCACCTGGAAGATGTTGGCATGACCAGTTGTCCATGCTTTGTGCTGTGGGAGCTCTTCCCTGCTTGCATGTTTAGGGAAATGTAAGGCCGGGTGGAAGCCACCTGTGTTTTCAGAGTGGATTGCTGGTGTTCAAAAAGGTAAAGAAATGAGAAGTTTAATGATGATCCAGTAATGAAATTTATGTTTCCGCTCGGAAGGAAACAAACAGAATCTAGCTGACATGAGGTAGAAGTTAAGGAGGAAGAGTTGTTATCTGCGTGGCTCTTGATGGCATGAAGGGCTGGGGATGGCAGGCAGACCTGGGGATTTGAAATGGCACAAATTGTCCTCTGTGCATAGGACTGAACTTCTGATTTAACTCCCTGGCCTAGTGCTGTTGGGAAAGGGCTCCTTAGGAGCTTTGCACCACCTCAGTGCTTAGTCCTGCTTACGGCCTCATAGAGTAGAAACACGGGTGTCTGTTGCTAAAAATACGTTTTAAATGCTTGTTAAAATCTGTAAGCTTATATCCGTTGGTCAGATAGGTCCTGCAAACAAGCTTGCTGGATGTCCTGCATCGCTCCTTGTGAGCAGTAGCACAAAGAGATATGTCTGAAGCAGGTTTCTGAGTCACTAGGGAAACAGCTTTGGGGTAATTTGCTGTTTTGATAGGACCTCAGTGTAAGGTGTGGGTTTGGAAGGCATTTCCTTGTTTTGATGCTGTGTTTCCCTTTTGGTAATACCTAGCAGGGTAATGGAAAGAACCTCGTTCTGTTCAGAAGATAAATTCGCTTTTTCCCCCCAGCCTGCCCTTTGCACAGGACACTGCACCTCTACCCAGGGCAGGTGTGCAGCAGCAGCTTCCTCGTGGGCTGCTTTGTGTGGCAGTCAGAGGGCTGGGGTCAGTGCACTGGGGTCAGGCAGCTCAGTGCTGGCTGCCTTATCTCTTATGCCACCAAGTACCAAAGCATTGCAGGGCTATAAAGCTGAGATGGGGCTGGGTAGGAGAACTCTTAAAGCTTCTTATTGTATTTAATAAACTCACTTTAGGGAAACTTATCAGCAGTGTATACTTACGAGTGCCTAACAGTGTGGTGTATTTCTGGACCCCAAGTCTTGTCCCTTCTCTGAGCCGCCTGTCTCTCGGCCCCATCGTGCAGGCTCTTAGCTAACAGGACAGGCACTGCTCCTGCCCCTGGCTGCTCGCTGGGAGGCTTCTAAAGGCAATTAGTGAGCAGTGTGCTGCGTGGTATGGATGCCTCTGTGCAGGAAGCAAGGTCACAGCATTTTGCTAAGGCATTGCACAACCTATTGAAATGTTGTGATGATGCTTGCTTGAACTGCACATCTGGGTTACCTGCATAAACAGAGAAATCCCATTGATGCACTGCAGTTCTGTGCCATCTCCTTGCATAGCCATATGCCTAGGAGAGGGGAAGTGCTGCCTCAGCAGTGCCCTGGGTGCTTCTCAGCAGCTGCTCCTGCAGGGGTCAGCTGGAGGGTTGGGGGGGGGGTTAATGTGGCACAGCTCTGGGGCTTTGCGTCGGTGGTGAAATGGCAGGGAGGAGGAGAAGCTCCTGCAGCACAGCACCCTTCTGCTGCAGCACTGCAGAGCTGCGTGCTCCTGCCGCTGTCTGCCTGGTGGCGCTCCCACTCTGCAGCGGTATTTTGCTCTTGAGTTAACTTTTATTTCTTGTTCCTCCTTTATGATACAAATTCTTCTTTTTAGGACTAGAGCAGAGAATAATGTCCTTCCTTCCCCAGGAAGCCTTAACTTGCCCTGAGAAAGCGATTCGTGCGCTGTGGAGCTTGTGTCCCCGAGCGCAGCACACAAGCTAAGCTGCAGGCTTGGGTCTTGGGTTTTACATTTCAAACATCTCAGAGGCTTGCTAGTTTAGTTTGAATTGTAGATACGTGGTTCTGTTTATTTTTTGAGGCTCTAGTCTGTAGAGAACTTGAGCATCCCTAGATATTTGCATTGGGGATGATCTCTCTGGGAGAAGTGGCCTATTAGCGGGCAAAGGACTTAGTAACAGATGAGAAATTCAAATGTGTTTAATGTCCCAAAGCCTGATTTTTAAATCAAGGCTGCTGCTGTTTGTCATAAATTAAGCTATATAAAGTGAATACATCTGCTGTCTTGGGGAATGGCGCAGGGAAGGAGCTGCCTGCAGCTGCCCCGGTGTCAAGGGAGCAGCCCAGCCATCGCTGTGACTTAGAACAGGGGAGCTGGAGGACCCCAAGCTACTGCCTGTCCCCATTGCAGCTGTCTGTCCCCATTACAGCTGTGCCTTTCATGTAAATAATTGGAGGAGTAGTTTTGCTACATGCCCAGCCAGCACCTAACTACAGCAACAGCTGTTGGATGAATCCCTGTGCGCGCTGCTGCCTTGTTAAGGTACGACAGCAGTCACAAAGCAGGTGTTGAGTGGAATTGTCTGGATCACAAGTTCAACATCTGGCACAGCTTGCTCCATTGGCTTTGTCACTGCTCCTTATGCATCTCAATTGGCAGACGGCGCTGCTGGTTGGTGGAGAGTGTTGGTGTTGGGGGTCTGAGCAGGGAGTGCTGCATCCAGCCTGCTGGGCACCACTGGGGGACCTTCCTGCATCCCTGCTGCGCCCAGAGGTCTGCATTTGCTGGGTGAGACATTGAGTCACAGAGTTATCACTTTTTAATGGGAGCTCCAGAGCGCATCTGGAGAAGGGCAACAAAGCTGTGCAGGTTGTGGAGCAGAAGTCTGGTGGGGAGAGGAGGCTCAGGGTTGGCCTCACTGCTCTCCCAGGTAACAGCAATAGGATGGGAGGTCATTCATTCCTTCATTTATTTTTGTATTGTGAAGCCGACCCGTGAGATTTTCAAGCCCTTCTGGGCTCGATGGTTCTAAGCCAAAAAGTTGCCGCCTAACTTTTTCTGTATGTTTATGAGTGAAGTCTCAAGTATGCAGACATGGTGTTCTCCTCATCCAGCCTCTCTGAATATGCAGACTGAGCATATACTTCTGCTTTTGGTTTGTTTTTCTTTCTTCCTGCTCTCCTTTCCTCCAAAATCAGATACCTTGCTGTTGAAACACAAGGGTTTAATCTGGCCGTTGTGCTGCTTATAATCCTCCCATACACGTTTTCCATTGTATGCAATTAGTTTCAGTTCTCAAGGACTGATTTTAAATATTCATATGGATCCAGTACAAGGGAGCCTCTGTATGATGATATGTTTTCTGCATCTGAAGAATAAAAGGACCACTGGGATGGAACAAAAGGCAACTTCTCAAGTTAATTGTAAGATTTTATTGGTGTTTCACTCCGCTGCTCCAGGGTTTCTCCTGCGAATCGATTGCACGCTGCCTAATTTACGTATGAACTCTGTCTGAAAGGCGTTGCAAATTGATTTGCTGACAACGCTGGGGAAAGGTGACCCCAATTTGTCACTTCAGTCTCCTGTACAGGCCTACAGGGAAGAAAGAGATACTAGAAGTTGCAGAAATGTGCATGCAAATCTTTGTGCTTGCTGCAAAGGGTCTGCGTGTGTATTCAGTAAAGCTTAATGAATTTGGGGTGTAGGTGGCAACTGCTTGGTATTATAGAAGGTATTCATGAGACTTTAGAATGAGTCAGGGTGTTTATCCTGCAGTATTTGTTCCTGTAAGATTTTTTACAGACGTCCAACCTTTGTTGGCCAGTGTTGCATGTTTGCTTGGTGCTCTGAGAGGGCTGGTCCTTTCCTTCTCCATGTTTCTGTTATTGTGAATTTACAACTCTTGTGAGCTTGCAGGTAAAACGGTAAGTATTCAAATCAGAACCTTGCTGCAGAGGTCTTTATTTATCTAAAATTAGACCCAGAAGGGCAGACAGTGAATATTGATGCAGCAAGAGACACACATTGGGTATGGAATAGGGCTGTGAAATGGCTGTGGTGCAGACTGAACGCTAGACAGCATCTACTATTTAAAATAATCCAGTGTTTTTTCTTCTCCTTTCACTGTTGTATTTTCCAATGCTTGCATCTCAACTCAGAGCTCCATGGCAGGGCCCTGCTGTGGGTACACGGCTGTTCTGGTACTGACAGCACTGTTGGCCAGGGTTACAGCTGCTCCTCACCCTGGGGCTGCCTGGGGTTTTCAACTTGAAAACTCGTTATCTGGACATGGTTTGTGCCGTGCTGAGCATCCCAAAACTTGAACTGCTTTCTTGGGGTTTGGCCTCTAGAGGGTGGAGAACTTCTAGTGGTAGCAGAGGGAACGATGGCACAAAGTGATGCTTCAGGGGTTTTGTAAACCTTCTCTGTTAAAAATAAGATGAGGCCTTTCCTCCCACGCTGTCTTTGGGTCGGTTTGCTCCTCTCTGTATGCTCTAAAAGCTGAGGTTACTGAAATGTTCATCAAAATGCCGGTAGAATGCTCTCTTGTGCAAGCAAACACAGGACAAGTGAGGGCTGGCTTTTGGCTTTTCTGTATATAAAATTGCTCTTGGTGAGGCATTTCTGTACAAGCCCAGCGTGGTGCTTAGCTCAGTAAAAGCCTGACCTGCGCTGCAGAAACCACTTTAGTGGCTGAGCATATCACCAGCAAGGAGATGGTGATAGTGGTGCTGCAGAAGGGGAACAAGTCCATGCAGTCAGGGTGAGAAGCTGGGTATCATGGATATCACACTGCTTACAGAAGCGGTGCAGCTGTAAACACCTCAGATGGCTGATCCAGCTTTCCTTGGCTTGGGAAGTTTTTCTCCAGCTGTTACGGTGCTTTGCCTGGGTGTAGGCACTGCTGTGAGGATGGTGAGCAAGGGAGGGTCCTGGGTGGCTGCTGGGGCGAACTCAGGGGATGCAGTGATGGCGTGGAGGGCTGCTAGTTGGCTGCACAGCCCCTGCGGCTGGGGTGCAGCGGAGCGCAGCCTGTTTTGGAGCTGGCAGTTCGGGTCAGGATTGCTGCTGTATGGAGCATCAGTGCTGAATTGCTGCATGGGGGGAAGGACTGCAAATTGCTGCTCAGGAGAGGAACAGCGTCTCTCCCTGTTGTCTGAAAAGAGAAGTGACTTCTGGTGAAGTTTCTGGTTTCTGAGAGACTTCTGTTTTTGCAGAGTTGACGTTGCTCGGCTCCTTTGCAGCCTCACAGAACGCCTGTAGGTTTTTTGCTGTAGGTGTCACTGAGAGAAGCCATCTTCCTGGGGCTTTGGATGGGAACACTGGCAGCAGGTAGAGGGGGGGGGTCCTGAGCAGCTCCTCCTGTGTGTCACAGCATGGCAACTCGGCTGCTGCACAGATGGGACGAGGCAGAGTTTCAAGGAAGATGGATGTTTTCTCACACCCATGGGCTGTGTGAATTCACACTGCACACCAGACTGAGCCCCATAGGGGCTGTCTGGAAGCTTGTGGGGCCACGAGTTGTTGGTCAGAGCACAGAGGGCGTTGTATAGACGTGCTCTGGGGAGCAGTCTGCTTACCTTTGTTTGCAACCTAGTGCCGAGAACCTGCTTCAGCACGGGGTTGCACTTGATGGTCCCCAGAGGTCCCTTCATACTGCTGTGATTCTGTGAGCCCCAGACAGTGAAATTGGAGGAATTTTAGGAGGAAGTTTTTCCCCCAGAGGGTGGTGAGGCACTGGCACAGGTTGCCCAAGGAGGCTGTGGATGCCCCATCCCTGCAGGCATTCAAGGCCAGGCTGGATGTGGCTCTGGGCAGCCTGGTCTGCTGGTTGCTGACCTGCACACAGCAGGGGGATGGAACTGGATGAGCATTGTGTCCTTTTCAACCCAGGCCATTCTGTGATTCTGTGAAATAGCATAAAGCCTTGGAAGCAGTTGGACAGATGGGTACGAAGTGCCACAGTGTGCTGTGAAGCATCAATCCTGTGGCTCCTGCAGGTGCTGTAGTGAGGTTTTGGCCTGGTCTCGGGCATTGCTTTATGAGAAGCAAGACCAAGAATAATAGTGTGATGGCACTGTGCTCAGAGAGCAGCAATTAACCCTACAAGGAAAGGCAGACAGGTGAAGGGCTGGGCTGCAGAGCTGAGGGCTGCATGGTGTTGCTGGGATTCAGATGCACGCTTCAGACAAACCTGTCATAGAGTCAGAGGTGATCTGCCACGGATCTGCTGCAAAGCTCAGCTGTACTGTTCAACTCTTTCACAGCTAGAATGGTTATATTTAGCTTTTAATCCTCTTGCAAACCTATGTAAGATGTGACTCATTGCACTAATTGCACTGAAATCATGGGACTTTACACTTAGTGTTAGATAGGAGTTGCTGAAACTTCCTCCTTTGTGCTTCAAACCTCCGTTTGTGACTTAATGGGTACGAATATTTAAAAATTATTAGAGGATCCTTAATTGACGTAGATATGTTGGTTTTGTTTTTATTTTTTTGCTTGCTTGGCTTATTTTTTTTTATAACAGGAGGATCTACAGGAATTCTATTTGAAGTTTTTGAGGCTGTTTAGACACTTGTTTGTATATCAGGTAAGCAGATTGCAAGGTGATATCCTCAGTGCGTTAACATGGGGTCAGCAGGCGTAAGGTTAAATGTTTGGGTGCTCCTGTGTGGAGCCAGGAGTTGGACTTGCTTGTCCTCATGGGTCCCTCCCAGGTTGGGACATTCTGTGGTTTTGGAGCTTTGGGAGAAAGCATTAATGCTTATCACAGCTATAAGCAATGTCACAGCTACAGACTGCGTTAGCTGCTGCGTCATCTATGGCAGGCTGTTTTATAGGCTGGGACTGTTAGCTAACTTCATCCTGATCGATGATACCTCACATAGTAATGATTACCACGTGAATATATCACCATTTTCCCAAACTAAGGCCGCAGTGACAGTTTACGTTCTTGGTTTTGAACACTAAATCTAAAGCAATCATCTTTATATAATTCATCGCGTATCTTCATGATGCTTTCAATCCAGTCCTGGTGAGGAGCAAAACTAAAAAGCCAAGCAATTAAAAAATAAAAAAAAAACAATTGTGAATGGACTATGAGATGGTCCATCAGGCTTTGTTATTCTAAATGAAAATTAATTTTAGTTGGCTGATTGCTACCCTGCCTTGCTCGATTGCTTACATGTAAGTGGCTGCTTTAATTTGTAGTCTTTAATCTGATTCTTTCAGTCTGCTTTAAAAGCCTGTGTTGCACCTATTCTAGGCACATCAGGAGCTGTTTTGGTCAGATGTGATTTTGTGAGCAGTTGTATTAAATTCTATCTGTAGGTATTTACTCCCTCCATTCTTGTGCTGTTTCTGAAGAGCTCTGTAGCAATATCTGTATTTAGATACATACAACAGAAATGATGATGAGTGTGCTATGGGCAGCCCCGTCCTAGAACAGGTAAGTTTTTAGGGTGCAATTGTCTGTAAGTTGGCACTGAGGAGCAGCAGAGGGAGTGCTCCCTCTGCACTGGGGCCACGGCAGAGCCTTGCTGTGCTGGCTGCGTGCAGCTGCGCTCCTGCTGGTCATCCATCACAGCTTCTGGCACTTTAGAAAGGGGCTGGGAGGGAAGTTCAAGGCGTTCTGAGTAGCTCAGGTTGCTAATTTTGGTTCATAGTGCAGTCTTTAATTGTGGTGGGTTTTTTTGCTTCTGGGCAAAGCAAGAGAGAGGATCCAGCTCCATCAGCTCGTGCAGAACTTAGCGAGCCCCTCTGTGCTGCTGCACTGCCTGCATGAGGAGCTCTGTGTCTGTACGTGCATGCTGTATAGATGTTACTGTATTTGTGTATCTGAAGACATTTCTTTATATTTCCAGTGTTGTATTTCCTCCCCCCTCTGCTGTGATCAGCGTGAGCTGCTGCCGACAGCCAGATGTTGCTTTCAGTTTTGAGGCAGCCTGTCTGTCAAATGCACACAAAGCCAAACGCAGGCAAAACCAATCTCAAGTCCTTCTCTTTAGGGATTTTAGGAGATCTTCATTGTCTGAGCCAGATTGAATCGCAAGGATTCAAAAAAAAAAAAAAAAAAAAAAAAAAAAAGGAAAGGAAAGATACTTGATGACTTTATTTTCTTTTTCCAAATTCCTGGTTTTTAAGGCAGATCACAACGTTCAACTGCTATCCAACTTCTTGAAATTGTCCTTTGGTGCTTCAGGTGTAACCACAGGTTAAGCAGCATTATTGGAAGATACCCAAATAAGAAGGGCATCTTGGAGCCACAGCTTTGGAGTTCACCTTCACCCAGATCCCTGCTTTCCTTGCCTTCAAATCCTTGGTGGTGGGTTTCAAAGCAAGTTCTGTATTCTTCACTTGGAATACCTGGCACTTCATCTGTTCTATGCTGATCTCTCAGATGTGACTCTCAGAGTTTCGTAAGTTGACATCTGTGCTGGGAAGGTGCACTTCTTTGTCAGGTTGTTTAGGAAAAATACACAATGGAATGAATGATTATCCTTACCGTGCTGTAAGCGCTCATATTCCCTTATCAGCCTTATGACTTAATGCAGCAATAAAATCCAACCAGGATTGGAGTCACGCAGCAGTGTGTAAGTGAAGTTGTAGCTGGGTGCTGCCTGAGGCGGGTGCTCTGCCCTCCAAAGCACTGGGCTGGCCTGGGGCTTTGTGGAACAGAACATAACTGTGGGCTGAAAGCACTGAGCTCCTGGTGCTTAGGCTGCAGAATCTATTTGGCACCAAGCTGAAGACTTGCTGTATGATACTAAAGCCTGGGGAGAAATGTGGTCTCTGCACTGTCCCACCGTTGGATGGGAAGCTTTGCTGTTTTGATTCCACTTTGGGAAGATGCAGGCGCTGTGGAGGAGCTCATGCATGGAGTTAGACCGAGTGCTGGGCAGGGCTGTGTCCTTGCAGGGTTCTGAGCCAGACTGATGTTGGGGTGGCATCTTCATCCTAAGCATGGCAGGGTTTGTGGTTGCTGTGCAGTTTTACAGTGATGGTTTTTTTTTTTCTTTATCATGCTATTGAGTGGGACGTGGAATCATTTTTCTGTAACAGTGCAGACTGCGAGAATTGCAATTGTTGCAGGAGTTGCTGGCAGATTTCTGCCTTTTTGGAGCTTTAGCTCATCAGGAATAGCTCATAATCCTGTAATACAAAAATGTGATTCCACACCTTTAGAGCTGAAGCACCTGAGCTGAATACCCATGAAATAAGGAGTGGATGTAGAGGCACACCAGCAGACAAAAGTGCAGTTCCCAAAGCAGCCCCTGTTGCTTTTTGCAGGCAGGAGATGGCTTTGTGCCTTGACAGCGTTGGGCTGCCTGGAAGCCCTGTGATAATGGCAGTGGACACCTCGCTCCCCTATTTCTTCCTTTCTGATTTTATCAGCAAGAGGCTTTTGTTGTATATGGTTCCTTGTCTAAGGTGCCTTTCTACTTACCTATCCTTTCCAGAGATGAGTTGTTTTGTTTTTGTTGTTTTTTAACAGTATGTCACAGCACTGCACCTCCTTGAGGAAAGGAAGCGTTGCTGGGTCTGTCCAAGTTGAGTTTGGGCATCAGAAAATGCTGTAGCTGAGGTCCTGCAGTAACTGTAAGCCACTGAGCTTATGGAGGAGATAAATATGCTGTAAAACATTCCATGCTGTTGTGTATTGTTGTAACTTGCTGACCTCGCTCACTGCAGTGCAACAAGAGATACAGAGCGCAGTGCCTGGGCACACGGAGCTCAGTCTGCTGCATCTGCCCCTACATTTGCTGTCAGCTTTGATCCTTCCTCCTTCAGCAAGCAGCAATGCAAAGCACTTAATCATAGCTTCAGACAAAGGGGTGATCCCAGAATTTTCATTGTCACGTAGATGTGTTTATTTCTGATAAATCTGGGGGCCCTGAATGTGTAACCAGGTTGCACTTCCAAGAGAACAGATGCAAGGTGTCTGACACAGTGAGTGCATCCATAAAGTACCAGCAGTGCTGTGAGGGGTATAAGGTGTCCAATCTGCTGATATGGCATCATAGAGTCATTAAGGTTGGAAAAGCCAGCAGCTATCTATGGTCTGGGGCTCGAGGCTGTGGGATTTAAGCATTTTGTGCTGAAAGGAGGGATTCTATCACAGTTGTAATGACTGCGAAGTTCCTGTGTGTGTTTTCGGTCTGTTGTTAAGCAGTGCTATATAATATCCTGTGGAAATTGTACTGTTAAATATATTACACTGATAACATCAGGAGCTTTGTTGCACGGTATTACTGTTGCTGTAATTTTGGCCATGGATGGAGAACCACTGCCTGACCACGTTCTGCTGTCTGTGCAATGCAGCACACAGAGCTCAGGGGGGTTTTGCCAAAGACACCACAAAAATTGGGCTAGGCTGGCCCTGCTGGCTGAGGTGCAGCCTTTGTAATTCACCTGTTCTTTAGGGACTGGGTAGGTGGGCTTGTTTAGCTTGGAGAAGAGAAGGCTTCAGGGAGACCTCATTGTGGCCTTCCAGTGCTTGAAGGGAGCAGATAAACAGGAGGGGGGGCAGATGCTTGTGAGGGTGGATGGTGACAGGACAAGGGGGAATGGTTTTAAACTGAGACAGGGGAGGTTTAGGTTGGATATGAGGAGGAAGTTTTTCCCCCAGAGGGTGGTGGGGCACTGGCACAGGTTGCCCAAGGAGGCTGTGGATGCCCCATCCCTGCAGGCATTCAAGGCCAGGCTGGATGTGGCTCTGGGCAGCCTGGGCTGCTGGTTGGGGACCTGCACACAGCAGGGGGATGGAACTGGATGAGCATTGTGCTTCTTTGCAACCCGGGCCATTCTGTGATGCTACGGTACTCAGGGAATTATTTTCTGATCTCACAAAGCATGAAGTGTTGTGTTGTTGGAAGGCTCTGCTGGGATGTTTTATACCCATAGGCTGATAGCTGTGACAACTGTTCTCCTAAAGAATGCATTGTGATGCTCTGTGTGTGGATGGAAACATAAGAAAACGTAAGATAAGAAAATACAGAAACGTGGCTTAGAGCCCCAGCATCGAACCTGCAATCAAGGCAGGAACCACTGAACGTGTGCTCTACTTCTGATGGGCTCTTATGCTCGTGATTCCAGAGCCTGGTACTTAATAGTTTGGAAATGATTCCTGGGTTCGTTGCTCCAGTGTAGCTGTGTGCTGTGGGTCGCTGGTGCAGAACAGCTCTTCTGGCCCCATTTCCACAGCTGCCTTTGAGCGATGTCTGAACGCTGTCTTCCTCTTCGTGGATTTTTGTAATGAATTCTTAATGCAGCAACTTGTAGTTTTTCCTTCCTCTTCACATCAAAAATGAAAGTCAAGTGATGAGGCAATGGAGGGTATAAAGAGAGATTTAACTCTTTCCTCTTCCAAAGTAAGCACTGTTTTGTTTTTTTTTTTGTTTTTTTTTTTTTTGTTTTTTTTTTTTCTTTTAATTTTGATTCTGAAACAAAGCAGTTTGACCTCAAAATTCATCACATGCTTTTGTTTTCTTTCAGATCCAGGATGGAACAGCCCTGTCCATGCCTGCTGCTCTGTGTTAGCTTTCTGTTTGTGCGAGCTTTACCACCAAATGGAACTGAATTACCCAAACCCACCAGCACTACAAGTAAGGACAGCATTTAATTTGTGAGGATGGGAGCAGGGGTGGAAGGGACTTCAGGTGAGGTCCCTGCAGTGGCATCATGAATATTTTTGCGGGACTTTGACACCACTAATGCTCTAATCTTACCTGATGACATCAATTTGATGTGTTTTATTGGTGTCCTACAGTTTACTTTCTGTTTCCAGTATCAGGGAAGTGCAGTATGATGCTGACGTATGAGATTGGCGTGATGGGACTTGGAGACTGATATAATGAAATGAAGAGTTGATTGTTTAAAAGGCAAGGTGGTATAGCTAAACATTGTGAGCAACTAGAATTTTTGTGTGTATTCCGTGTTTTCAGTCCTATGAGCTATCTAAGGAAAGACCTGAGATGGATAAGAGCACAGCATCCTGCGGAAGATGAGCTCAGGTGAAAACAGAAGAGGTTTTTGTGAAGGCCCAAGGGCGATCTTCTACTCACCAATCCACCACATCTGTTCCACCTCCTTCAAATTTCTTCCTTTTCCTCCAAGCCCTCCTATAGCTGTCCTAACCCATTGCAGTCCCATAGAGGGGCTGGCTCAAGACAGATATGTATATTTTAAAGACCATTGATGCTGGTGTTACTTTCTGTAGTTGGATGTCAAGTTTCAGTTGCTTGTTGCCCTTTTGCTTCCCAAACCTAGCTTGGTGCCTTCCACCTGCCCGTGCTGCTGCTGGGTCTTGGTTGTCTGACAGCAGTTATCTGTTGAGGATTTGGCTTGCAACTCACATCAGAGGTGGATTTGGGTATGAATAGCTTCTCTATGGACTGGGCTGAAAGAAAATCAAGCTGATTGTTTTCCATATAAATAGCCTGTGAAATCGTGATGACTTCTGTTGTTGATGCCCTGTCTTTATAGGAAGGCGTTTCTGTGTTGTTTTCTTTTTGTTGTTTTCATTCTGCCTGTGAGCTTTATGGCTGTGTGGCCAGGAAGCCAAGCAGGAGTCGGGTGCCAGGCATGGCTGGTGGTGGGATGGCCCACATTGGCAAGCAGTGCAGGAGTTTGTGCTCAGCATACCAGCACCAGCAAACCTTAGGGTTGGTTAGAGGAGGAAGGGGTTCAAGCAGCAATGGAGAAAACTTCTGTGTTTCTGGTCTTGCATTAGATGTGGAGGTTGGTGGCCCTGCATGCAGCAGGAGGGTTGGAGCTTCATGATCCTTGAGGTCCCTTCCAACCCTGGCCATTCTGTGATTCTGTTGTTTGCTTACAGCTTTGAGATGATGTAGAATGTTTATATCAATTCAAATGTAGCTGAGTATGAAATTGCTAGTAAATAGCTCTGCTGTCATGCTGTCAAGTGGTTGTCCTTGCCTTGCTTCTTCTCTGGCGCTTGCAGCAATGTAAGAGCAAGGTGTTAGTATTTGTCTGAGTGTGTAACAGTGTAGGAATTGGGAAAAAGGAGCAGCTTGTGAGTTCTGCTGCTTCTGAGAATATTTTAATAAACTGAGTAGAAAGGGAGTTTGTTCGTAGATGCTGTTCACCTTCAAAGCCAGGTTGGATGGGGCCCTGGGCAGCCTGCTCTAGTATTAGATATGAGGGCTGGCAGCCCTGCATCAGTGGGGTTGGAGCTTCATGATCCTTGAGGTCCCTTCCAACCCAAGCCATCCTATGGTTCTTTGATTCATGTTTTCATGCAGTATTGTGTTCACTGTGAATATGGTAATGTGGGTAAAAGAAATCATGTCTTAATTAAACCTTCATTTGAGTGATCCGGGTTAGAAATGATCAGTACAACTAAACTGCTTTTTAGAACTATCAAAGCCTTCCTTACTGTGCTGTGAGGAGAGGTTTTGTCTGTTTAAACAAATATGTGCATGTGGAAAATATAATATTTTCCTGTATAGAGGGTTGCAAGACAGTAGAATTATCCTAGACTTTTAAAAGCCATTGAATTAACACAATATTTTTAATTAAAATAATTCTGATTAGAGCATTAAGAAGACTCTTGAATGGATGTGGAGGTAACTGAGAAGAGCTTTCATTTTGCATGCGGGTTTGCTGAATGATCCAAAGAGATGTGGTGCATTTGATTATGAGAAAAACAGTTGTAATTTATTGCATGTCCTCATTCTGGAGGGGTGAATTGTTAAAACATTTGCTGAATTGCAATCTTCTTATTCTAAACATGGGTGCACAATCGGTGTTATGCAGCTTTTCCTCATATGGGAGTACTGTGAAATTGCTACTGTGAATTTTCCTTTTTGCAAAATCAGAATGTTGTCTTTTACTGCACCTTCATTTACTGGAGAAATTGTCAATGTAGATCAGTATTTATGTTGGTTTATATCTATCTTTCAAGTAGGTAGGACCTTGCACTATCAAATACACCTAACAAATTGCTTACAGATGATGCTGTCCATAGCAAACGCCGACTGGTTCGTTAAGGATTAATTAGTTATCCAGTATTAATCACAGCTGCATTTTTTTTTAATCTCTCCTTGCTGTGTTCTACCAGTCGGGTCATTTCAGTGGGAAAGCAGTGGCAGAATTGCACTACTGAGCTTTTAAGTCCTTTCCAAACATTGAATGTCAGCAGAGTTTACCGCATGAACACTTCACGTGTTTCATGCCCCTCTTTGTGCTTCCTTTCTGCTATCAGTACTGACATGTTTGGGTAATGAATCTATCAGATGAGCAGGAGCTTGGGAGATAACAAATGTGCAGCTTCTGTTGCCCTGTTTTCTGCTGATATTTTGAGATTGAGATCTTTCACAGAATCACAGAATGACCCGGGTTGGAAGGGACCTCAGGGATCGTCAAGCTCCAACCCCCTGCCACAGGCAGGGCCACCAACCTCCCCATTTCATAGCAGTCCAGGCTGCCCAGGGCCCCATCCAACCTGGCCTTGAACACCTCCAGGGATGGACGGGGCATCACAGCCTCTCTGGGCAGCTGTTGCAGCACCTCACCACTCTCATAGCAAAGAACTTCCTCCTGACATCCAACCTCAATCTTTCCTCCCTCAACTTAAAACCATTTCCCCGTGTCCTGCTACCTTTCAGCTCTTAGGAGAGGTGCTTGAGTCCCTTGATCATTGTGATAGCCTTCTCTGGAACACAGAACATACGATGTGTTCTCTTGTACTGAAAGTGATGGGATCAATGTGTAGGAATGTGCTGAGATGCCAAGGAGTTATGCCCTGGGAGCAGTATTTACAGAAACAACAAAATTCTTCCATTTTCTCATGCAATCCAGAGATATCAGAACTGCCTGTGATAAGTGCTGAGTTCTGCTCTAAGTGTGCCACTCAGGTGTGTCTTTAGCTCAAAATCAGCCCAAGGAGCAGCGTGAGGACAGCAATGCAAACAGCATACCCAGTGCCTGCAGCTCAGCAACGAGTTGAAAGATGCTCAGCACTCCTACCTGGTAGATCCTCCATTCTGAAGTTGCTCCTAAATTACTGCTTGATGTTTGCACGCTCTCTAGGCAAGCTGGGTGCACAATCTGGTTCGGGCTGGGCTGAAACCTGCAGCAGAGCTGTGTCCAGAAGCTCCTGATGGAAGTGTCCCTGGTGGGAGCAGTGCCTGTGCAGCAATGCTGCTGTACCTGCAGGTGACAAAACAGCTCTGTTAAAATTGGGCTCAAAGTTTCATCCCTACTTGTGTGTTTGTTCTGTGGCTGTGTGCTCTGTACACGTGGGATGGGTATGAGCTGTGTTGTGGCGCAGCCTGAAAAATGACAAGAGAAGGCACTTGAAATGTAACACAAGTTGGTGAGAGTGGTTAGCTTTGAGCTGTGGAAAGATGAGGATTGTATGTGTATTTTCTTGTCTGCAGATTGAGAGCTGTGGATAGTTGGAGCCCGCTCTCAGATGAACGATGTCCTGCTTGCTCTTTGTCAAATCCCCAACTTATTTCAGATACATGACTTGCTAATCCACAATATGTCACGTAGCTGAGCCTTTGTGGAATGGAAACAAAAAATAAGAGTTCTAATTCCACGTACATTCATGGGCCACTTCTCAGCCCCAGAGCTAAATGCGAAGGAACTGATCCAGGGATGAGGAAGGGAGAAGTCTGGGGGGAGCCGGGAAGGAGGAGAGCGGGATGCTTTGTGCTGCTGTTAGTTCCCTTTTGTTGTGGTCGGTTTTGTTTTTGGTGCTGACACGCTAAAACTGGGAACATCCTAAGCCTGAAGGAAGCGGTGACGCATTGCCAGCAAAGGGCTGTGACAGCAGCGTGGGGGGCACGTGGGGCAGAGCTGTGGGCGGTGGGGGGACCACGAGGGTGTCACCGTCCTTCTGGTGGCCCATCTCTGCCCTTGCCGGGATGCCAACCACCAGCTGGAAAGCCCTGTTTGCTGTCAGCAGGAAGCTGTGTGGTTTGGGGCTGCTGTCTCCTTGGGGTTGTGGGACGTTTCCCTGGCGGTGGCTGCAGGACAGAGCAGCTGCAGAAACCACCGGCCTTTCCTCCGTGTTCTGACTGATGCTTCAGTTGTCAGCTTCTGAAGCAGAGCTGATTAAAGAAATATTTCAGGTCTGTGGGTCAGTTTCCCTTTAAAATCCGTGTCTGTTGGTTGGTTTTGTGGGCCTAAGGGCTTTTTGTCTGTGAATCCGTATCAGAGCTTCCTCTTACAACTTTTGGATTATGCTTATAAGATAGTGTAGGCAAATGTGGAAGAATCACAGAATTGCAAGGTTGGAAACGACCTGCAAGATCATCTAGTCCAACCACCCTCCCATTCCTATTGGTACCAGAAGCTACTAAACCGTATCTCAGAACTACTTGAAAACATGCCATGCTTTACGTGCAGCCTCTGCAGCATGAAGCCCCTGCTGTGGCCCTGCAAGACCAAAGCAGCTCAATAAATGTGCCCATATTCCAGGAGGAAGAATGGGGTGGTATCAAAGCTCAGCTTCCCAAAGGAAAGGTTCTGAGCTCCTTCAGCAGCTGGCAGGGCTGCCCCGGCCTCTGCTGCCTGGTGGTACACGTCCAAAGCTGCCTCAGAAATGGGGTGTGAGATGTGTCAGCTCCTCGGAAAGGAGACAGGGGATTTTGCATCGTGTGAGGGACTGCGGGAAAATGTAATTTCCCGTGACTCAGGCTTTGTGCTGGATTTCTTTGCATCTCGGGTGCCTCGCAACCAAACTGGTTATAAGAACTGATGAAATCCCCAAGGCCTTGGCTGCAGAGGATCTGAAATTGTCAGTCAGAAGCAGCAGAGGAGATTTTGGCTGCGAAGGACCGGTCTGTACTTTCTGTTTCTGTCTTTGTCAAGAGTGCCGTTTCTGTACGGGGCTCAGCATTGCTGCACGCCACTCAGCAGCTGGGACAGTGCCCTGTATGCTGTGCTTCATCCAAGCACTCCCTGCCACAGTACTTCTGAAAGGCTCTCAAGTGCTGTTTCCTGATGACTATTCTGTATGCACTGCCTGTTTGGTCTCTAGATACCAGTGAAACATCAGGTTTTGTAGCCTTTCTTTTCTTCATCCTGTTACTCTGACTCAGGTAAAGCAAGTGACTCCGTACCTTCATGTGCTGTTAGTGTAACCTCACATCTCTCTGGGTGTTATGTTCCCCATCTTTTTGGTGTTTCTTTTTAATGCTCTGACTTGCCTCCTGCTCTCTCACCCATATCTTAAATCTAACTGCTTCCCTTTGGTGTTCATTCAGGATGTGGAAGAGCTGCACCCTTGGGTGCAGTGCTGCTGTCCTTAGGAGGACTTGCTCTGTGGGTGTACATGGCTACTGTACTCTTGTGGTGACTGTTTGTGTCAAGGCTTGTGGCTGGGACTGTTCAAAAAGCGTTTGCTGCAAGCAAACAAAATGAAAGAGTATTGGTAAGCGTGAATGTAATGAAACTGAAATGCAAAGTGCCACTGTTAACAGCAGTTCATATTAGATGTAACAGATTTCTTCTGTAGTCTTCATTCTGGGCAGGTGCAGAAGTTACTGTCTGTTGCCACATCTGTCGTGGCGTGTCAGACTGGATGAGCTCTGTGTGCTTTAAGTAGACATTTGTATCTGTGGAGTAGGTAACGCCTGGCTGATTTCTGGCTGGCTGAGCAGCAGCAGCTGTGCACAGGATGCTTGCACAAGGAAACCTCCTGAATAGGCTTCAAGTGTTACTTAGCATCATGCACTCCTTCAGCTTGTGTCGCACTGGCACAGGTTGCCCAAGGAGGCTGTGGATGCCCCATCCCTGCAGGCATTCAAGGCCAGGCTGGATGTGGCTCTGGGCAGCCTGGCGACCCTGCACATAGCAGGGGGTTGGAACTGGATGAGCACTGTGGTCCTTTGCAACCCAGGCCATTCTGTGATTCTATGATTTTGCTAGCCAGAAATCTCCACGTCACAGGAGCGGTTTGTGCTCCTTGGAAGGAAAAAAAAAAAAATTCCCCCAATGTTCTCTTTCAGTTTGGCTTCTGTTACATAATTTGTGATGCTTTTAGTAAGTGCAGGACATGGTTGTGTTCCAAAGACTGCTGATATCCTGTGCTGATTCTGCCTGTGCTGCACAAGGCAGTCTGCATCTGCAGCGCTTCACGTCAGCCGTGTTTCAATTTGCAGACTCTACAGAGGAGAACAACTTACACAAGGACCTGCTGACCTCCATGCTGATCCTGCTCCTGGTGTTCATCATCTTCATCCTGTTGGCCGGCTATTTTTTCAGGTATGTCTGTGTGGAGCTGTGCACGCATTGCTCAGCCTCATGTTGGGTTGATCTAATGAGGAAGTGAAAGCACGGCGTGCGTGGGGTGCACAGCCTTCATCGCAGCAGGGAGCGAGCGGTTCTGCTCCTGGCTGCTGGTCGCAGGATGATGAACAGGAGCAGCTTCTCCAGGCTTACCTGGTTGGTAAAGACTGGGCTGGAAAAACACCAGGTGCCTTTAAATGTAGTTTCTCAGTTTAACGTGGTGTGTGTGTGTGTGTGTGTGTGTTTAAGGTTCCGGAGACACAGGAAAGCTGTGGTGAGCTCTGGTGACAAGAAGATGCCAAATGGAATCTTAGAGGAGCAAGGTAAGGGGGGTTGTTTTCCTTTTCTATGGGAGTTGTGTTTGTGTGCACACGTTCCTTTGTTACTCAAGAATTCAGTTTTTCAGTCATTAGTTATGTTTGCTGCTTACTGTATAATGTAAATTCGAGTTTTTAGTGAAAACAGTAAAAACAACAGCATAAAACAACAGAAGTCCACGTTTATCTCTTATCTATTCATCTCTCTGTTAACTTCCAGCTGTTGGATTTAAACACCTCACACTTTATGTTGTGATGCAGCAAATATTTCTTTGTAAACATTCTTTAAGCTATTTAGAAGTGTTAAGATGCTGACTGAGACCTGAGTTTTTGGCACTGTGATTCTTTGGATTTGGAGAAAGGATTGCACAGTTTCTTCTTAAAAGAGGGAGAACCCCTCATTCACTCTGCGAAAGTACCAGCTGGTCCCTGCGCATAAGCAGAGAGAAGCAAGAGAATGGGATGGAGAAGAGGTGCAAGGCAGTTGTGCCAAAATAAAGTACTCCTAGGAACGGATAAACACGTTCCCCTCGCCTCTTTGAATGTGCTGCTTTTACTTCCTTGAGCACAGAGCCCTGGGGCTGGTTGCTCTGTGGGGCTCAGGAAGTTCAAGTCTAGCACGTGTGTAGGAGCTGTTCGTTTCTTGCTTAGAAATTCTTTCTACCAAAACAAAGGGGGAAAAAAAGATAATGTGAGAAAATTATTTTGGTGCTTTCAGTCAACTCCTTGATGCTACATTTGAATAGAAGAGTTGGTTAGAAGTAACAGACAGTCATTGAGAAAGTCAGGCTGCTAAATATACAGAGCCCAGACTTCCTGCTCTGTGCTGGCTGCTGTGCATGAGCCCATGGCAGCCTGCTGGGAGCTTCCTGTGCCCCATCCATGCAGGGTCCTGACTCACTGGTATGGCTGTGTTGGAGCCTGGCTGCTAGAAATCATGCCAGCATATCATAGAATGGCCTGGGTTGAAAAGCACTATAATGACCGTCTAGTTTCAACCCCCTTGCTGTGTGCAGGGAGCATTTGGGAGATAATCCAGTTTCGTGCTTGCTGTTGGATGCAAGTGAAACTTGTCTTAGTGAAGCAGGCTCTTAATTCCTCCCAGCCCTATTGAGAGACAAATGTTTGAGTTCCTGGAGGCCATGCTGGTTCTCGTGGCTGTAAGATGAGGGTGACAGCAGAGATCCGATCTGTGCTGCCTTGGCAGGCCTGGCCTACCCAGAGCATCTCTTCTGGCTTGCTGAGGCCAAGCAGGAACCTGCTCCACGCTGGGGTTCTGGCAGGTAATAAATACCAGAAATGGTCCCTCTGGTCCCTGCTATGCTGCAAAGCAGCTCTCAGCTTCTGCAGTGCTCCTCAGCAGGAGGAAGGGAATCTTCTCCTTTTGTAAACAAAGCTCGTTGCCTCTTTATCAGGTGTAGGTGCAGAAGCTATTGTTTTTACCAGTAGTGGTTCCACTTGAGCCTAGTGCATTCCTGAAGAAGTCATTTGGCTTGTGCTTTTGTTTTTTACTTCATTTAAAATCAGCTTTGTAACTCATTGGAGCTTCATTTGAGAAGTGCATTTCGGCATCTTTCAGCATACAAATTTGCCATGTAAAATAATTTATCACTATGTTCTGAACGTGGTTTTAACATTGATTTTCCTTGAACTGACAGAACAGCAAAGGGTGATGCTGCTCAGCAGGTCTCCTTCGGGCCCCAAGAAGTATTTCCCTATTCCAGTAGAAAATCTTGAAGAGGAAATAAGGATACGATCAGCAGATGAAGGGAAACTGTTCCGGGAAGAGTTTAATGTAAGTCCTCAGATTTGGAGTGAAGAGCAGCATATGAAAAATAAGGGGCAAATGGAAACCGATTTGTTAAAACGTTATGTGTGTGATGCTGATGTCTCAGAGCCTTAGCGCGTGTTACGTGAGCGTCCTGGTACAGTTTGTCATCCTTAAACACTCTTTCATTTAAGCTGGGTCAGTTTTGAGGCAGAACTGCTGTTCGTGTTAGGTTGCTTGAGGCATTTGGGCAGTTCCAGCCCAGTGCTCGCATCCCTTAATGCTCATACACCTCTGCGTGCCTGCTCCTGCTGTCATGTGTAGTCTCTCTTTTTCTGGGAGTAATCTGGAGCTGTGTGACACTGCGATGCCCAGTGTGTGATGTATGGACTCTTTGCCACTCACTAGCACTTAAAGATCTTTAGTGTTTGCCTGAAAGCTGGAGGGAAGTGAAATATCTTTAGCATTGACTTTTCTTGTTTGTGATGGAAAGGAGCATTTTTTTTTTTTTTTTACAAGTGAGTGCTTCACCTCTGTGGGAAGTACTTAAGGTAGGAGGAGAGAGCGGCCTTAATGTCACCCTAATGAGCTTTGGGGGTTTTCTGGTGATTTGACCGTCTGCACTTCATCATCCCATCACTTCCCTTTTCGTAGGGCTTGGTGCCCTCGTGTTTCCATTGAGTGTCTCAGCTGTGAGGGTTTTTCTTTGAAGCACTCGGTCAGAAAGGGGATTTTGTTTCCTGCACTCAACCCAACTTCAGCTGCATGTGGTCGTGGTGATGAGTCTTATCCAGAGCCTGAGGTGAGCTGTTGCAGAGCCGGTGCCCGCGAGCAGACATAGAACTGCACTCCCACAACTTCAAGGACCTTTTCCAAACTTTTGTTATTCCTCTTCACTTCCCATAGCAGCAGAAGCAAGTTGCACAGAGCAGGAGCTTAAATGTCAAATACAGAGTTCTCAAAGCCAATGCTTGCGTTGATTAGACAGTCTGTTATGTTACCTTCTTAATTGGTAGTGTATTTATAGCCGTGATTTATTTGACGATATATTTGAAAGATATAATTTCTTTTCCTTGTGAGAGGAAGAGGACTGCGGAGATATTTATCGAAGTCGACAAAATGAATGCAAAAACTCATTTGACAAGATGCACGCTTGTGAATTTTGACTCCCCTGATTAACATGTTCCCCAGTCAGGATTGAAGCAAGCAATCTGTTTTCATTTTAAAACCTCCTCTGCTCGGATTGCTTTCTGTACCGTGCTGTGAGCGGGTGAGCTTCAAGTCTGAAGGCTGTGCTCCTGTGCCCACAAGTGAGCAGGCATCCATAGAGCAGGCCTGGAGGTGGCTGAGGTGATGGCTTGTAGCATCTGCTTGGAGGGGTTTGCGCTTGGTTTCCCCTTGTGTTGCCTGTGGTTGTTCGTGTGGGTGAGAATTCTGCTCTGTCCTGGCAGCAGCACCCAGGGTTCTGATGCCTGCTGTGAGGTTTGGGGAGCACGAGTACCTGGTCTCCTTTGCAGTTTTGAAGTAGATTTGGGCTGAAATCGGTGTTTTGGCCCTCCTGTGAGCTGGCACTGGCTGCACAGAGAAGCTGGGCCCAGGGGTTTCTGAGGAAAGGAAAACAAAGCGAGCGCCCTTCTGCAAAGACATGCAGTGATAGAATCACAGCATGGCCTGGGTTGAAAAGGACACCAATGCTCATCCAGTTCCAACCCCCTGCTGTGTGCAGGTCAGCAACCAGCAGCCCAGGCTGCCCAGAGCCACATCCAGCCTGGCCTTGAATGCCTGCAGGGATGGGGCATCCACAGCCTCCCTGGGCGACCTGTGCCAGTGCCTCACCACCCTCTGGGGGAAAAACTTCCTCCTCATATCCAACCTCAACCTCCCCTGTCTCAGTTTAAAACCATTCCCCCTTCTCCTATCACTATCCACCCTTATGAATAAGATGGATGGTTTTCATAGAATTGTGGTCCTGATTGTGGTGTCATGCTTTCTGTTTTACACTTAAAGCCTAAATTACCCTACACTGCACATGTACACTACCCAAAGTAGCAACTTCTTCATTTTTTTGGTGCAAATGGAGCACTGCGGGACCGTTCTTCTTCTTCACAGCAAGGCAGAGCAACAAACTGTGCCCAAACCCAAATATATTCCTTCCAGCACGGGCCCCTCAGGTGAACCTTGTCTCTGCTTATTGTCCATAGGGCAAAATGAGTGCGTTGTTTGTTGAAGCCTATGACGGCCTGGTCATTGCCTCAGTCTTCAGATTGATGAAAGGAAGATTTTTTTGAACACAATTTGCAGAAATTTGACTTTGCTGCCACATGTCCCTGTGGTTTGCATGGTGGGAAGCTGAGAAAACACACTGATGTTGGGATAGGTCGTAGCCCTTCATTGGTGGGAGGGGAAGCAGATAAGGCTGTGCTGTGGCTGCTGACCCAGTGCCACCCTGACGCATCAGGTCCTGGTGGGGTGCGGGGGATGGAGTGCCCACTGTGCAGCTGTGGTGAATCACATCCTCTGCTCTGGGGTGTGAGCAGTGAGGTGGAGTTCTCCTTCGGTGCGTGGGGAAGGGGCAGGGAGGGTTTTTGTGACTGTAAATGGATTTTAATAAGTTTAATTAGCAAAGAAGCTGGTTTCAATCAAATAAGGAGCTAAGCAGCTTACCGAAAGTAGTTTTCATTTTTCAATTCCTAGCTCTTATTTTAACCTTATCTCTACTTACCTTCACAAGTTTAAGTGATGCTGGAAAAAAAACCCCACGATTGCAAGTTGCTGTTCTTTCTGTGACGGTGGTGAAGTCCTTCCTTCCCCTCCGCCCCTTTCCTCCCTTTTAACCTGGCAGCACCCATTTGTTTCTAAGGAGAAATACTGAGCAGTGCTTTCTGACGGGCAGGCAAGGGCAGTTTCTTTAGGGTACCTCATAAAACGCAGTCATTTTCCGATTTTCCTTTCTGCTTTGTGATTCAGGGCAGATGGAGCAGGTCTGGGGGAAGTGGAGGAGGAAGGTGATGAGTGGGAGAAGGCAGTTCTGACTCCCAGACAGCAGTTTTACCTTAACACTGCTCTAGATGTTCAGTAGAAGAACCTTGAAGAAGTTCCATTCAGTTTACACCCTTGGCTGTGAGTGGGGTGTCTCAGTACACACGGAATACAAGGCCACGTCTCCAAGTGAGCAGCGTTCCTTGCTTTTCCATGGGCCCTCCCAGAGCATCCCTTTCATTCTCTCATGACTTCTTGGCAGGTGCAGCTCAGCAGCTCTGCCCGTGGAGGTGCAGCAGTCGCACCTTGGGCTCCTCCTTGCTTTCATCCTGACCCTCTTTATTTCTCTTCTTCATTTGATTGCTCTGCAAGACTTTTTTTAAGCCGGACTAAATTTATCTGCAGTCTGAGATCTTACTGGTTACGAGCAGAATTTTGACTTGTGCTCTTACAGTGAGCTTCAACAGAAAGGAACCACTGCTTTTTTTTCTACCCTTTCTGCCAGAGTTGGGTCCTCACCTATAGATTTTGGAAAGCTATTTGATATTTCACGTTCTCAGCGCTGGGCTCTTAACAATCAAACTCTGTTCCTGTTATTAACCAACTGCTCTTGCTAAAAGTAGCTCTGGGAGCAGAGCGGTGCATCGGGGGCTGGGTCGCGGCGCCGTGAATCACGGTGGCAGATGGCATCTTAAAGCAGCAGCTCAGATTGCGACAGGCTTCTCAATAACTGCGATCGCTGGTAGAAAAAAAATCACTTATTTTTCAAAACTGCTGAACTCTTTTTCTGATGTGAAATCTGCCAGGGCACGGTTTCCTGTTTTAGAGGAATGAAAGTTATTTTTGAAAGAAGTCGAATATGTTTGATTCTGTTGGCTGAGAGGCAGTACGTACAAATGCAGATTTGTCCTGTGCCACGTGCAGTCAGCCCTTAGCTGATATAACACACTGACTCTGTGTATTTTTTTTTTCTTTTTTTCAGTCTTTAACACCTGGATATGTGCAGGGAACGTTTGAAATGGCAAATAAGGAAGAAAACAGGGAGAAAAACAGATATCCTAACATCCTCCCATGTAAGATGTTACCCTTCCTTCTAAGCCAGGCCCTTAGCTGCCTGTCTGGCATTGAGCATGCTGGTGGTGGTCATAATTTCATTGGTTGCAGATGTTCTTCATGTCTTTGTAAAACCTGTTTGTTTTGCCATGGTGTGTCTCTAGCTGTTGATCATTTTACGTGATGCTGCTGTGTAATGCTAATCAGCTGTTGTTCTAGAAGGCCTTCAGCAGCTGGTGTTCTACCAAGTGACAGTACATCAAACTGATATTTCAGGTTAGCATTGGGTGAGACAGCGCAGTGCAGTTTGGGCTTCAGCTGTTGTAAAGATGCAGTCCTGGTAACCCTCAAGTGTGAGAACAGTGCTTCTGTGGGGGAAGTTTCTTACTGAGAGCTGGGAGCAGTGCACGACTGGGTCTGAGCTGCAGGTCTCACAGCCACAAACCTTAGGCAGCTGCTGTCCCTTGCAGCTTTTGCCATTCCAGGCTGTGGCAGCAGGAGGGGGAGGGCCACCGAAACCCATCCGTGTTGTCAGTGGGTTTGGTGGGAGCTGATCTGAAGCGGCTGGTGTCCAGCCTGTGTTCTGGGAGGCAGCTGATGCTGGACCCATCCTGATGTTTGCAAGGACAAAACCCAGTGCAGATGGTTCAAATGCAAATGTTCTCATAATGCTTTTTCTTCTAGATGATCATTCCAGAGTGATTTTGACCCAAGTAGATGGAGTCTCGCCTTCAGACTACATTAATGCATCATATATAGACGTAAGTTCAGTTTTTCTCTGCTAGCCAAACTGCTAACTTTGCCTGTCAATTAATATTAAATAGGTATTTTTATGCTTGCACACGTTGGCATTTCATTTTTTAACTATGATGTTTATTTCCTCAGGGTTATAAAGAAAAGAATAAATTTATAGCTGCACAAGGTAATCAATTTATTCTCAAGTCTTAATTTTGTGTCTAAAAGTACTTAATTTTAGAAGTGTTTGGGTTTAGAAGTGTTAGGGTTTGTTTTCAGGTGCAGATGGTGGCTAAATGTGAGGTGAGCTTTAAAGGTTAGAGTGTAAATGAAAGGAAGGTGAGCATGAGGGAGGCCACTGCCTTTTCACCCACTAATACTGCTCTCAGTTTGGAGACTCACTTCCAGCACTTGCACTTTGCTTCTCTTCTTTTATCTCATCCGGGGGAGCTGGGGGAGGAAAACTAATTGGGTAAAGAGAAATAAGTTGTTTTTGTTGTTGTTTGTTTCTTTTTTTAATTATTATTGTTTTGCTTGGTAAGGAATGTGTTGTAGGTGCTCTGCCACATCTCTTGAGCAGCTCTGTGTTCTGTGTGCAGGACCCAAGCAAGAAACAGTCAATGACTTCTGGAGGATGGTGTGGGAGCAGAAGTCTGCCGTTATTGTCATGTTAACAAACTTGAAAGAAAGGAAAGAGGTAAAGGGCTTTCAGCGTAACTGAGGGTGCGTGGAGGTGTGCTCCAGAAGCAGCTGTGGCTGCTCAGCATCTGCTTTCTTTTTTAGCCCTTAGCACAAATGAGCGCCTGCTAATAAATGTAGCTTTAATTTCTAAAAATATGAATTTGTGAAAGAAACCTGATAGCTCATGTTGTCCTGCACAGCCTGTAACCAGAGGCACATTCTTGCAGCCAGAACTGTTAAAACTCAGTGTTCCTGCTGACTCTTACATGAGGACATCCTCACTTTTCTCACCAAGAACACCTAAAGCTTAAAATTAAAGGGTCAGGACATCAGGTTCCCTTTCTATCACCAGAAAGCCCTTCTCCCATGCTGTTCAGTTTTGGGTAGCTTGAAAAAAAAAAAAGTTTCTAAGCTATATTCACACCCTTCTGTGCATAAATTTAATCATCAATAGCACTGGCAAAGCGTTAAAGCTGTCTGCTGTCAAATGATCAACTCCACATACTCTTATGCATACTTACGTTCTGTTTTCAAGTAACTTCCTTGTTCTCTGTGTGACCAGCAATGGAGTCAGGCTCAGTGTTATAAAATGCACTGTGTGTTTCTGCAGGATAAATGTTATCAGTACTGGCCTGACCAAGGGTGCTGGACTTATGGGAACATCCGTGTGTCAGTGGAGGATTGCATTGTGCTGGTGGACTACACCATTCGCAAGTTCTGCGTCCAGTCGGTAAGGCGCAATCCTTGTGCTCCGTCTGCGTTTGAATTTTTCAAGCAGGTGGTCGCAAAGTCCCATATCTGCTTGAAAGAAGTGAGGAAAATCAGTTTGGTGTGTTTGCAAATTATTAAGAAGGGTGCAGTGCCAGGCCTGGCAGGATGGTGGGCACTGGGGGACAGCCGCCATGTGTCTGCAGCCAGCTGATGAACTGCAGGAGGCTCTGCTCGGTGCTGTTCTTGCCCAAGGAGGCTGTGGATGCCCCATCCCTGCAGGCATCCAAGGCCAGGCTGGATGTGGCTCTGGGCAGCCTGGGCTGCTGGTTGGTGACTCTGCACACAGCAAGGGGTTGGAACTGGATGAGCACTGTGCTCCTTTGCAACCCAGGCCATGCTGTGATTCTGTGTAGTCAGGTGCCGCAGAAAGTCACTCATTTGGATTGTCAGGGAGAGAGAACAGGAGCAGAGTGCTGACTCCTTGGGTCCCAGGAGAGAGGCAAACAGTGATGGTGGCTCCATACACATACACAGCGTGTTGCCTTGTATGGGTACAAGTTCCTGTAGATCTCGCTCCTGGAAGGAAAGGCTGTGCTGCTCCTAATGCGGTGATAATCTGATGCAGATGGAAGCCATCAGATTAGACCGTAATGTTAATTTCAGCCAGTGCATCTAGTGAGAGGTGATAAGCTATGCACAGCTGCATGGAAGTACTCGAATTTCACTTCTCATGTGTGGTACAGAGTGCTAATACTCAACGCAGGCCTTTTGAAGTACTGCAGAACACCCACCATTGTCCTCTACTGCGTTGATCTTAAGAGTTTGTCCCCATCTTCCTCCTTGTCCTAATAAAACAGTTTGCAAAAGCTGGCATTTGGCACCTTGTAACAATGCAGATCCTGCACGTTTAGATCACATTTTCTGAGCTTCCAGTCAGGTTGCTGAAAGGAGAGTCGTGAAGGTTTTATGACAGAAAAAGGACTTAAGATTTGGTCCATTGTTACCATAAATTGTGAATCTCGTTCTTCACGTACCCTACTTTGGGATTACTCCTTTTCTCTGCCAAGATGCATTTTAAGGATGTGTGGTAACGGATGTTTATATTGAATGTATGCTGTGAAGTCAGGATCCAGGTGTTGCAGGAATGCAAGTCATAAACAATCCTGAGAGTTCTTTTCTAAATCTCCGAGTGGAAAATGAAAGTCAGACTCAGAGCTCATGTATTCCCTGCAGCTCCACGATGGCTGTAAGGCGCTGAGGCTCGTGACGCAGCTCCACTTCACCAGCTGGCCTGATTTCGGGGTGCCTTTCACACCTATTGGGATGCTGAAATTCCTGAAGAAAGTCAAGGCGTTGAATCCTGCCCTTGCTGGGCCAATTGTGGTTCACTGCAGGTAGGTCGGCGTTCGTTAGGCCACTGTGCTTGGCTGACCTGGAGTTAGGGGCAGATAATGGAGGCTGAAGATGTATTTTCTGATAACAGGCTGTCAATTTTATGTGCTTATGGGTATGTAATACTATGCTAAGCTTTCTTAGAGCTGGGGACAAGAACAATTCCAAAAGATCTGTCTTTGCTGTCACTTTAATATTCAAACAGAAGGTTTTGTTTTATCCGTGAGTGATCTTTGGTATAAATACGTCCTTTGTCAGAATACAGCCTCGTCATTACAAATCTGTGACCTTCGCCATTAACTGCTCCTCTGAGAATTCATCCTCCACTTTTCCCACAACAGAATTAGTTTGCTATGTGAATTGTCAAATGCCGAGAAATCTTGAAATAAAGGCTTGCATTTAGGAGATTTAAATGCTGCAATGTAAGAAATGTACCACATGCCAATGCAGAACATAATCCCACTCCTTCAGTTGCCGACACACGAACTTGTTGCATTAGACATTTCTGAAAAGTGTTTGAAATTGGATGTTAATGAAATCACAATAAAAAGGAGTTTTAGAAGTGTCTTTTTAGGAACAATTATTGTATCGAGGTTGAAGTAAAAAGAAAAGAGTAGTGGCCTTGTCCTTCTGGGCTTTGTTTTCAAGGCAGTGGTTGTAGATTGATATATTTCTTTCTTTTCTGTTGCTTATGTTGCCCAGAGAACATTGGAGAGTCACTGTGTGCTGTTGAAAGCAGCCTGTTTGTCCTGCCCAGCCCAGCTTTTGGTTCCTCTCTACAGACCTTTCTGGGCTAGAATTTGTCTTCTCCCTCATGTGTCATACATCGGAGTCTTGAGGAAAACTCTTGGAAGGAATGAGATTTTTAGCAGTGTCACACAGCCTTTCCTTTGGGAAACCCTCTTGCAGTGATGTTCTCTGGAGACCAATGCTGGGTTTAAGCATTATTTTGCACAAGCAGGAAATTCTGTGCTTAACTTAATCAACAGAAGTTGAGCCAAAATAGAGATAAGTGTAAAATATCTCATTAAAATCTCCAGAGATTTCAGTCAGCCAGTGCAGCACAGCACACTGATGCCATGACGTGTGGGCTGGGCGATAGTGCAGAGCTTCAGTGTGTGCTCGAGGTGACAAGTGAGGAAGGTGACACTCGATTTCCGTCACAGCCAGGATGTGACACTATTGAATTGTTGGGAAAAGGAAAGGGAAACTCATCGGTAGTGAGTAACCGTGCTTTTGTTTTTCTTCAGTAAGCTTTTACAAGGATACCATCCAGTCATCCTAAGCAACAACTGAGTGAGGGGGGGCCCAGAGGGGGATCGTGTGGGGAAAAGCAAGGGGCTTTAAGGCAAACATGGGGGTCAGTAAAGTGAGCAGCCTTTGTGGGAACATGGTGGGCTTGTCGGCAGCACGGAGAGGTCACACGTGAGTGAAAGGAAGCAAGAGGGAAGGGAGGCTTGGCGGTAGGAAATGGCCACAGACAGAGATTGTTGGTGGGGCGTTGTTTGTTTGCTTGTGCCCTGATATTATTTCAAACCTGATTTTTTCCTTGCTGAGAGTTGAGCTGTATCTTTGGGCACGTGGGGATGGAGGGAGAAGCGTGCGTCGTGATTTGGGACCTTGCAGCAGTGGCTGTATGAAGTAAGCTAGCAGAAGGTCAAAGGAGGGCTATTAATGCCTAGCACAGGATGCCATGCCCTTTTCCTCTGAAAGGAAGAACTGAATGTCGCTGGAGTGATGTAATTTGTGGGAATCTTGCTCCCTCTTGTGGATTTCGGAGGATGTCTGAAAAGAAAACAAAATGGGAATAGCAGCGTTAGGAAGTGTAGAAGTCACAGTAAGTTACTAAGTGTCTAAGTGGTGTGGAATAGCAACCATGCAGGTAAGTGCTAAAAAGAGAAATTATAGCAGGACAAGCACAAGTTCCAATGGTCTTCGAGTAATATAATTTTGGTCAGCTTCTGAGCTGTTAGAAGAGGTTTTTTTAATGCTAAAATTTAGTTTTGTCGTAATTGTCACTACTAAAATAAAAACTGAAGCCCCGTGTTTTGCAGTGATGAGAATTTTCATCCCTTGAGAGCAGCACAAGTTCCACCTTTGTCATTGGTGCAGTGATTCCTGCAGACTCTGTTGTTCAACTGAGGCATTTTTTTGTCTTTTGTTTCCTTCCGAAGCGCCGGTGTGGGCCGGACGGGCACGTTTATCGTTATAGATGCCATGATAGACATGATGCATGCTGAGCAGAAAGTTGACGTTTTTGAGTTTGTTTCAAGAATACGCAATCAGCGCCCGCAGATGGTTCAGACTGATGTAAGTAGTCACCGGTTGGAATTACAGCTCTCCAAGTTTCAAGCCGTCATCGGCACAAATAATGTACGTGTGTGTGTGAGTGTGCCCTGTTCCACTGCATGCCTGGATAACTGGAACAGGAACCTTGCTCTAGAGGGTGGCAGCGGGGTGGAACTGGTGATCTTGAAGGTCCGTTCCTACCCAACCATTCTATGGAAGGTAGCACTGGGAAAGGAGATAGAGGCCTTGGCAGTAAAGACCATGCCACGAAGCACGTTATCTTGTGGTATGTCCAGGCTTTCCCCTTTTGTGATTGAATGGAATTGTAAAGAACGTGAATGATGTGACAGGAATTCAGTTTTAGCCTTAGGTGTGCGTTGGTGATCAGTTCGTTCATTACTGAATGAGACAGATGAAAGTGCCAGACATGAGATTGTTTTGCTCCGTTGCCTCAGGGGGTGCTTATCTGCCTGCTGTTTGTTCCAGATGCAGTACTCCTTCATTTATCAAGCCTTACTTGAGTACTACCTCTACGGTGACACAGAGCTAGATGTGTCATCCTTGGAGAAACATCTACAAACATCACACAGTGCAGCACCAAACCTTGTCAAAATAGGGCTGGAAGAAGAATTTAAGGTAAGTAGGAAAGGCCTTTGCTCTGAGACTTTCAAGTGTCGAAATCCTCACAACAAAAAGGTACTTAAGAAGCAGAGCAAGTGCAATCTTAAAAGAGAAGGGCTGTCCAAACTGAGATGCCAGTTGTATTTTCAGCTTGTTGTGAATTGCTCCGATGGACTCAGTGATGGGAGCCCATTCAGACCTACATCGTTTGGTGGGTGTTTTCCCCTATGCATTTTATTTACTTTAAAAACAAACAAACAAACAAAAAAAAAACAACAAAAGGAATTATTCTTCTGGTCTTGAACTGGATGCCAGATCAGATAAAGCTGGAGGATGAAGCTGGATTACATTGACCTAATTGGCATGTCAGCAGAAATGTTAATTCAGTCACTGCTGCTGGCAGAGTGAATTATGGAGAACTCTCACATTTTGTGCTGAACACTCACATCTTCCGGGGGGAAAAAGGAAAAAAGAAATGTTTTGTGGAGAAACCCCTAATGGAGAAACAGATGATACTGGATTTTTGTGATGGCTGTTTAAAACAGACTTTAATTATGCTGAGGAAATAGAACTTTTCTGTGCTACTTACTATGCTGAAATATGTACTCTAGATCTAAAAGATTAAACCATTTCAGTCATTCAGTCCAAGTGAATTCAGTGTTCACTGCATTTCCCTTCTACTTTTAAAGGATTCATTTAATCAGAAATTGGGAACTGGGAGAAGAAAATGAAGTAAAAGTTGAAGCAGCAAGTTTAGAATTCAAAAGTATGACGCTGAGGGGAAACAAGCAAGCAAACAGATAGGAATTTTGGAAAAACTAGAATACTCAGTGTTGTTTTTTGCTGTGCATTGTGCTAGAAAGGCTTTGCAGGAAGCTTACGAGCAGCGTTCAGTTGTGCTGTGTTCTGAAAGATGGTCTAGAGGCACGGGAGCTCATCCACAGCGAGGAACAGAAGAGTGCTCTCAGTGTGGGACCCTCTGACACACACTGTTAACCACAGTGTTACAGAGCAGCTGAAAAGTGATTTCTGAGATGTGGGAATTTCTTTTTGATGGTTTGTTGGTGGTACTTGGATTTTTGCTGGAATTAGAAGTGCTTCTGAAACTGGCAAATATAGAACACTGCCTGAAAAAGTGCTTGCAGTTTGCAAATTAAATTCAGATCAGTGTAAATTGAAGTTGTATTAAATAGCTGCTGAAACACAGCCCTGTCACTGGTGGTTACCTGGCAGATCCCCCCAGCAGAAGCAGCTGGTTGCTGTCAGGTCAGCTGGCACAACCATGCATGTGTGTAAACTCTGCTATTACGGATTGGTGGGCAAGGGCAGTGCTTGTCTTCTGTGTCCTGTGTGTGCTCTCATCACTGATGAAATAGAGGGCACTGGTCACTGCAGCAGCAGTGGCACGGATATGTGGAGCCCCATGAGGTTATTTGGTGCACAGCAGGCTCTGAGCCCGTGCAGCCTTCTCATGCCCTGCGGAGCGTCGCAGAGTTCTAATAATCTTAAGAAGGATCGTTGATAAATGAAAGATTGCTGGAGGAACAGGATGAATATGAGCCTGTGAGCTCAGGGTGCGTTTCGGTGATGGGGGAAGTGGAGGTTCTAAAAAGGGAAGTGGTGTAGAACTGGAGCGTGTGACTGAGCAGCCTGCTGGGTCGTGCTGGGTGTGCGGAGCTGCTGGTTGGACATGATGATCTTAGTGGTCTGTTGTGTTATTCTCATGATTATGTTTGTACAGACAAGGCAGCAAAGTGGCTTTCACAGAATCGCAGAATGGCTTGGGTTGGAAGGGACCTCAAGGATCACGAAGCTCCAACCCCCTGCCACAGGCAGGGTCACCAACCTCCACATTTCATAGCAGCCCAGGCTGCCCAGGGCCCCATCCAACCTGGCCTTGAACACCTCCAGGGATGGACGGGGCATCACAGCCTCTCTGGGCAGCTGTTCCAGCACCTCACCATTCATAACGGTCAGCTAACTATGACTGCACTATTGGTCTGTACCCAGTGAGCAATCCTCTGGGTGCAGGTTATGAAGAATATAATGAAATAAAGCCATTTCCGTTTCAATTAATCCTCGTCCTCGTTTGTGTGGTTCATTACAGAAATTAACAAACGTTCGGATAATGAAAGAGAACATGAGAACTGGCAATCTTCCAGCAAATATGAAGAAAGCTAGAGTCATCCAGATTATCCCGTGTAAGATGATTCACTTTGTATAGAAAGTGGTGCTGTAAATGTGTGGTTATCCTAAGGTTGTTGTGAATAAATGTAAGTTATGCCTACATGCTGGTGGCAGTGCAGCTCGTATCAGAATACAGCTGTGCTGGGTAAGTCAGGGACAGAGAGATGTCCTTACAGTGTGTGCACAAAATGTATGATAGGTAGTTTTAAGAACAGAATGAAATAATGGAGCCGTTCCACCTACTGCACCAACGTACCTTCTGTACGATTCCTTGCCTCCTCCGAGGCAGTGCTGCAATGTCTGCACATGAACATAAGTGTTACACCTTGCTTGCTGTGTGAATGCAGAAATAATCCACAGAAAAAATACTGCCTTCCTCCTCGCACTCGGTAGATCCTGAGTAAGATCTTTAGGGCCCCTTGTCTGGCTTTCAGATAAGCAATCTGTAGTTCTTCCACACATGTAATTGTGGAACGGTTAACGTACAGTTAGCAATAAAAAAAGAGTGAATGTTTGTGGCTTTTTTTCCTTCCAGATGATTTTAATAGAGTGATTCTGTCAATGAAAAGAGGGCAGGAGTACACAGACTACATCAATGCTTCCTTCATAGATGTAAGTATAAATATTTTCAATGCATTTAGGCTACAAGTCAAATATTTTACTGCTTCTTGCAAGTCTTCTTAAAGAGTTTCAGCCAAGTTGGCTTATGAAGAGCATTAGTTTTGTTTGGGCTTGGCTTATGAGAGTTCCCAAATGAATTTCTAATCTTATTCAGTGTTCTGAATTCCAGTTTAAGTGTTGTGTAATTTAAACGCTCCTGTTGTTGTTGCTAGATTTATAAACTAAGGTTTGTATTCAGTTCTGAGAAAAGCAGACAGAGAACCAGACTCACTAAGCAGCAAACATCCAGCAGTTCTCTTGCCTGTATCCAGGTTAATAAAGAGTCTGACTGTTTGTGGTTTTTTAACTCAAATATGTACTTCCCACTCTCCACTTCTATCATGGAGAACAGCTCTCATAGTGTTTGGGAGCCAGCATTTACTGAGGGGACCTGCATTAATTCCCAGCTTAGTTCCTGGCTTCCTGATGGAACCTGGGTAACACTTTCCATTCCTAAGTTTATTTAAATATGGCAATTAATTATATCCCAAAACAGTAAAAGCCCACCGGTGACTGAGGATTGTGAACACTCTACAATGTGATCACATCAGTATGGAAATAGGACTGTAGCTCAAAAAACAAGTCTAATGTTCATTCCATAGTAATGACTGCAGTTGTTAATAATCTCCTGGTGAAAACGTCAGCTCTCACAGCAGAACTTCATTCCTTCAGCCACGGCTGTAAAAAGTCATAAAGTAAGACTCAGGATCGTGAATCTTCATTTCTGAGAGGAGGCAAGGTGAACTAATGAGGACAGTGAGCAGCAGGAACCGATGGTGCTCCTTAAAGCAGAGCCTGTATCCAGCCCCTGATGTCCGTGGGGCTGCTTCTGTGTTACTGCTGTGACCTGTAGACAAAAGGATTGAGAATGTGGATTTTCAGATCTCAGGTGCATTTCAGTGCTGGAGGGGTGAGCAAGAATCAGGTGGGCTCTGCATCCCCAGAGCACGTGGAAGATTTGGGTGATGCTCACGCTGTGCAGGAACACATCTCGTGTGGGCAGCAGCTGAACAGAAGCTGGTGCTGCTCTCTCCAAACACCGACTTCTGTCTGTGCTGCCATGACATACTCACAACCCAGCCTTTCTCTGCAGGGCTATCGCCAGAAGGATTATTTCATTGCCACGCAAGGGCCGCTGCCACACACCGTGGAGGATTTCTGGCGGATGGTGTGGGAGTGGAAGTGCCACACCATTGTCATGCTCACAGAGGTGCAGGAGAGGGAGCAGGTATGGGTCCCACGGCTCCATTTTACAAATGCAGTAGATATGAATCTTCACACGAGATTAACACTTTCCTACAAATTCTAGCAATATAAGATTTGTTGCCTTTTCTGAAATTTCTATGATTCTGTAGATGTTAGGAGGAAGATTTTCCCCAGGAGGGTGGTGAGGCACTGGCACAGGTTGCCCAAGGAGGCTGTGGATGCCCCATCCCTGCAGGCATCCAAGGCCAGGCTGGATGTGGCTCTGGGCAGCCTGGGCTGCTGGTGACCTGCACACAGCAGGGGGTTGGAACTGGATGGGCATTGTGCTCCTTTGCAACCCAGGCCATTCTGTGATTCTAAATGAGCTCTTGCTTCACTAGTAGGTGTAGGCCAGTGTTGCTGCTTTTGCTTGATTTGTCGGACAAAAACACCTAAGCTACAGAATTGGTTTTCAGAGGGCCCAGTTTGATTTTAAAAGCACGGTTCTTAGGGATGCTTGATGTGGGTCTGAGAAGAGCCAGACAACGCTTTCTTGAAAACTTCCCTCTCTGTTACGTCTCTGTAAGCTTCTGAACCTCTCCTCTGCATCCTTTGTCATTCATTAATGAAGAGAACAGCATCTCCCTGCTCTGCAGTGTTCACCTTATACTTCAGTGCCATTAAATGGTTTCTGTTGTTGCGTTTTTCTGTTGAGTATTTTTAACAACCCTGCACTGATTGTAAGAGTTACTTAGTTTTCTCCTGGTCTATTTGTAAAGCAGCATTTATCAGATATGACTTCTGCTCCCGTTTCATCTTAATGCTTTGTGTTACAGAAATGTTTTACAACTGTGTTCTTGGGCTCTAGCCTTTTCATTGCAAAGTGTCCAGAACACGTTATGCTTTGTTACATCCTGTATCACAGGGTGGTGGTGGTGTAGATAAGTGGAAAAAACGAATCGAGGAATGCTTACAATTCCCTCTCCATTTTGCAGGAGAAGTGCTTCCAGTACTGGCCATCAGAGGGCTCAGTAACTCACGGAGAGATAACTGTAGAGATAAAGAATGACAGCCTTTTAGATGCTATAAGCGTAAGGGACTTCATAGTTACATATAATCAGGTACTGTTTTTAATTATATGAGTTGTTTGTTTGTTTTAATGCATTCGTAAATGTGATGATGTGACTTCAATGCTGGAATTTCTGACTAAAGATAACTGCTGTTAGTTGTCATCTGTCACATTAGCAGCCACGAGGAAGCTTGTATGGAACACTTGCATAAAGTGTCATGAAAATCTTGGTCAGTAAAGCACACCTTTGATCAAAGCAAGGTGTTGATTTTTTGGTAGTATTTTGCTCTGCTGGCATTCTTGCCTTTCCTACCATCTCTCATGTACCTATTACTGAAAACTTAATTCCAGATATTAGAGTCCTGTGAAGCATTCTAGTGCACACGTACTGACCTCTGCCTGGCAGCTGCCCCTTCATGCACCTCTGCTACAGGCAGGCTCTACACAAACCTGTTTTTGAACTTGCATGCATCTCTTTGCTCACTCCTTCATTTCATTCAGAACTGGTTTGCATTGCTACATTTGGGGGAAAGAAATTACTGGCAGTTTAGAATATGATGAATTTAATTAATTGCACTGCATCTAATTTATGCACTTAGCTAGCTGGCATGTGCAAAGCCAAAGGCCTCTGAAATGCTGTGCATTTCATTTCGTAGGAGGATGGTGGATAAGGTGTGAATACGCAGTGCTTCGTGTGAAGTCTGTTCCCAAACATCCTATTGAATTACATATGGAATAATGATGGAACATTCAGATTGCCTGGCAAAACTGGCAGGGTGGTAGTGCTCACTTGAACTTTTAGGGCTGCTTTTAATCAGCTGACATAAAGGCAAGACAAGTAATGTTAGTTTCAAGCTAAGAGGCAGAGGTAATGTAGAAACAGAACTCTTACATGTATGTAGATATGTATGTAACAGATTCATATATAACAAACCAGGTTGAAAATAACCCCCTTCACCGTGATGGTACAAAACCTATGCTTATCTTTAAGGTATGAAGTTCATTGCTGTCTGGAATTAACATCTGGATGAACCTGTTCTTTGCATGCACGTAGGGTAACCAAGAGAAGCAAAGCAGGCTGGTTCGGCAGTTCCACTTCCATGGGTGGCCAGAAATCGGAATTCCTGCGGAAGGAAAAGGGATGATTGACCTGATTGCAGCTGTCCAAAAGCAGCAGCAGCAGACGGGGAATCACCCCATCACGGTGCACTGCAGGTGAGGCTCCCTCTCCTTCCCACAGTCAGCCAAGTGCTAGGCTTTCTTTTTCTCCTGTCTGGCTGCTGGTAGGGCAGCTCTCCTTTGTGAGCTTTGTGAGTGGGCTGCATCCATAAAAAAAGAAGAAATACAAGGCAAAGATAGAGAAAAGGGAAAAGCAGCATGTCTCTGACCTCAAAATTGATTATTTAATCCATGGAAGTGTTTTGATAGATGAGCCCGAGTTAGAATTAGGACTGACTTTGTTAGAGCTGTTCTCCGCAGTGCATGCTGACTTCTTGTTTCTTCTGATGTGAGTTTTAAAGAGTTTCTGAGGAGTCTCAGCCTGAGAAGCATGGTCTGTATTTTGGCTGTCTGCAGCATCATGCATTTTCAGGTGCTGCTGAAGCAAAAAGATCCTGGGATCTCAGCTTTGTTGGAGTATTTTGGACATGGGGATCTTGCAGTAGCATGTGTTCATTGTTAAAGCTTTCTTCTCTTTCTTGTTTACTCACTGTTTTGCTCTTTGCTGTTCTCGTGTGTTTTTCCTGGGGCGTTGTGTGTTCCCCAACCCTGTGGTGGCTGAACTCAATGGCAGCAATGTTATTTTAAGTTTGATGCTTCCATTTGAACAGCCACTTTTTAATGAAAAGCTGGGGAGGTACAATTCTGAGCGATAGTGACAGTGGGTAAAGTATCAAATAGTTCTAACCAGTAAAGTGAGAGGTAAAAGCAATTGTTGTCTTTGATATACACAAATTAGATGCATAAGAAGGTGAGGTGCTGGAACAGCTGCCCAGAGAGGCTGTGGTGCCCCGTCCATCCCTGGAGGTGTTCAAGGCCAGGTTGGATGGGGCCCTGGGCAGCTATGAAATGGGGAGGTTGGTGGCCCTGCAGCAGGGAGTTGGAGCTTTTGATGATCCCTGAGGTCCCTTCCAGCCCCAGCCATTCTATGATTCGAAGAACTATGTGGGTTATGCATTGCTGCTGCTACTTTGAGCTTTCAGCATTGCAACCAATGCAATTAAGCATTGGCTTAATCATTTGGAGTGAATTTTTCAAAACTTGCTGTAACAATTAAAAAAGGGGGGAAAAAAAAAAATAAGGACAATGAAACTAAGCATGCAGTGCGCCCCTGGTTTTACCACACTGAGAATTTTCTGCTGCATCTGTTTTGACATCCTCTACACAGCGTAGTTGAACCCCTCCATGAAGTCAGACCTGAGGCTTCAGATGTAAATGAATGTAAATTCATGAGTAAGTAAACACATCTCAACTCAAAGACTGGTTTAGAGGAGTGCTCACTTAAACTTGTGGAAACTGCAGTTCGTTTTTTCCGGATATTAATGAACCCTTTCAGGAGCTGTTGAAGACAGCGATTATTAATTGGGACAGAGGCACGGCCCTAAGTGGATTAGAAGGGTTTTGCTGACTGAGTTGCCAACGGAATTCAAAGCCAATCTGTTCTGAATCCCAACTCCCTTCACTTCCAGTGTACGTCTCCCACTGCCTTCTGTTTAGCTCACAGCTCCCTGTGCTTTTCTCTCTTCACTCTTTCTGTTCTGTAATAAACAACGCCAGACTGCAGGGTTGTTTGAAGGCCCCTTCCTTCTGCCTCTTGCCCAGTGTCCTTTCAGAGCACCCTTGGCTTTGGAACTTGTCTCGAGAAAAGTTTGAGAGTCAAAGTGAAAAGTTTCCTTTCCTTAAGACAAGTGTTGGAAGAAGTGCAGAGAGAGAAGCGGGTACGAAAAGAGCAGCGCCATGTTCCCGTGAAACGCATCTATTTCTTCGTGGTATTTCAAATGCAGTTCTCTATACAAAAAAATCTTAAGCCAACATAAACCAAACTCTTTAAAGAGAAGCTGAGAATGTGTTTTGGGAGGAAAGAGAGTGAGTGTTCAGCATGAGGAGTATAGACATAAACACATGAAGAGCAGTGTGTGGATGAGCACCCTGTGCATCCCGGGTTACTCCATGTCTTTTTCCTCCTGCTTTTGGAGCTGTAGATGAAGGGCATTGCTCACAGGTTGCTTTAAAAGACACATATTGTTACTACAGGTTAGCTAAGGATAAATAGACCTCAGCCCTGTTAGATTTCACAGATTTTGTCTTTAACCTGATAAAAGTAATTATCTGAAGGGAGGGATGCATCCCATGCAGCATTCCTGTTTGTTTTTCCTCCAGCTGAGGATATGTGCACTTGCACTTAATCTTTGCATAGGGCTGTGCTTATCAGATGTTTTTTCATTTGATGGGAATAAGATAGAAGCAGTGACACATGATTACGTTTTATCTGCTTGTAAATGATTGAAAAACATTAAAATTTTTAAGTTTCATAAATTATTTTGTGCTTCTTGTTCTGCAATCCAGCTTAGCACCGAGTGCTAAATTCCAGCCTGTTTTTATTGACTATTGGTCTGGCAGTGCACGGCCACTGTTGATTGTTGATGTTTTTGTGGTTGTATTTGTGTGGTGTCACACGGGCCACAATTTTGTTAGAAGAGAGAAAGCACTTCTTTTTTTTTTTGTCTCTGACGTTAGGTATCTAAGTCAGGTAACAGTCACTCAAATCTATTTTGCTGGTGTAGAATTGTGTTCTGAAGTGAATAAAAGAGCAAAATATCCTGAGTGAAGCATGCCAGAACAAAAGGAACCACAGTTACTGGGGACTATATTTGGTGGCTTGCTGTAATCAGGTTAGAGGCAGAGCAGTCGCTTCTGTTTAGTTGTATGTAACATCACCCTGCATGCAGACTTATTGGGGTTTTCCTTATATTAACTTCTCTGTGTGAAAAGGAATGATTGAGATTGTAAGGGCAGTTACAATCTTTTTGTTGGATTGGACACTGTCCATCACGTTGCTTTGGAATAATAATTCCAGTGAATCATAGAGTGAATCACAGAATGGCCTGGGTTGCAAAGGAGCACAGTGCTCATCCAGCTCCAACCCCCTGCTGTGTGCAGGTCACCAACCAGCAGCCCAGGCTGCCCAGAGCCACATCCAGCCTGGCCTTAAATGCCTGCAGGGATGGGGCATCCACAGCCTCCTTGGGCAACCTGTTCCAGTGCCTCACCACCCTCTGGGTGAAAAACTTCCTCCTCATATCCAACTGAAACCTCCCCTGTCTCAGTTTAAAACCATTCCCCCTTGTCCTATCACCATCCACACTCACAAACAGCCGTTCCCCCTCCTCTTTATAACAGTGTCTTCAATTGCTGCCTGGCTCACAATTCATTTGAATTAATTCTGGCTCGCTTTCAGCATGGCTGACGTGACAAAATCAGCTGCTCTTAGTATTTGGGTATTCTCTATCAATATTATCTTTGCAGTTTTTATCCTGCTGTATGCCAAGCAGATGTGTTTGTGTTGCAGTGCCGGTGCTGGAAGGACAGGTACATTCATTGCACTCAGCAATATTCTGGAGCGAGTGAAGGCTGAGGGGCTCTTAGATGTATTTCAAGCTGTGAAGAGCTTAAGACTGCAGAGGCCACATATGGTGCAAACACTGGTATGGTATTTAACAATCCGAACCTTTCTCAAAGGATGTATGTTTGTAAATATCCTTGTGGGAGGAGAACAAAGGGGGTTTGTTGCAGGTTGAAATAAATAATGTATGACGGCTGTGTATGAACAAGGCATCAGAAATCTGTATCTTTTCCAGATTTTTTTTTACAGCCTGTCTGAAAGTAAAGCTTAGCTAAACGTTCCGTGCTTTGTTAGGAACTGGTGACAGTTAAATAAACCAAAATCTTGTTTGCGGTGCTGATGACAAAGTCAAGAAGTAAATGCCTTTTAAGCCCTATCTCCATAGCTCAGGTTTTTCTTTCTTTACATGAAAATGTCAGGGCTGAATGGGCTTGCAGTTGTCACATGGAGAAATGCTGACTTGGTGTGAGTGTTTTCCTTACTGATCAAATAGAAGAAAATGTATGGGGACACTGTTTTGGGAAATACATAGAAGCACTGATGCTTTGTATGTTGGTAACAATTTCCATTAGGAACTTCTTTAGAAACAGTTATCTGAAAGCAGCTTTCCCAGGTAGAAATCTCCTTGTTATGTATTGGGGAAGGGGCTGAAGAGCTCCGCCGGGATTACCTGCAGGGAGGAAATCTTTCTTTTGGGGCTCCGACTCTGTGGTTTAGTGGTGCTGTGTAATAGCCAGGGCTATCCTCAGCTGAGCTGCCGCTGTGGAATGGCTTCTGTTCAGTGCCGCTTTCCGGCAGATGCCTGTTCCAGCTCTGATCAGGTATTAGGCATCGGGCAGCCCGGCAGATCACACTGAAGGCTGTGGGCATGCCTGCAGGTTCAGGCTGTGTCCCATCACTGGGACGCACAGCACTAGGCGGCAGGCTCACGTCGCCAGTGGATGGCTGTGTATGTAGATACATACCGACAGCATTTACCTGCGGAGCTCCATTTCAGGAAAAAAAATGAACTGGGAAGTTGTTTTCTTTTAATGTTCTCTCCATTTGAAGTTGCGTTGTCACACAGTTTCTGCTGTGAAGCTGTTAGAGCCTGGAGTTAAGCAGGCAGGCTCCCTGGGGTGCTCAGGAAGAGCCACCCGCGGCAGCGCGATGGGAACAGCTCAGTGCCATCAGCAGCTCAGCCCGAATGAGAAGACAGGTTTAAGAAGTGATGTTCATTTGAAGAATTATCCCCTAGAAAGCTGAAATCGTGTTAACTGACAGGCGGGAATCAGCCTGTTTGACAAAAGAGAAGTAGCGCTGCCTTTATTAAAGAAAAAAATCAGAATGGATTCATCCTCAGCTGCTTCTGCACATAAAAGGGAAGCTGACAGCTTTGAAGAGGAAGCCGTGCTGCCGGGTCTGTGGTTCTGTGGGGTCAGGGTGTTCTCATTTGGCCGTTACAAAAAGTTGGTTGTATGTGAGACGAGAGAAGCCTCCCGTGTCAGCACTGCTGTGGGTCTATGCTTGAACCTCGGCTCTGCTCGCGCTGAGGTCCTCTGGTCACCTGTCCGCGGTGGCAGAGCTCCTCACAGCGACAGGAGGGAGCCTGAGTGGAGCTGGATGCAGGGAGAGCAGAGCCATGGAACCGTGGGCAGTGAGCAGACGGGGGGGAGATGAGGTCGAACTGATGGGTGTTGCTGTGAGCTTGGAGTTGGAACGCGTTGCCCCGCTTGGATTTGCGTAACGACGATTCATAAGGTGTGATGCAACCGGAGTACATTTTGGTGTCTTCTTGTTTTTCAGGAACAGTATGAATTCTGCTACAGAGTGGTACAAGACTTCATCGACATATTTTCCGATTATGCTAACTTTAAATGAAAAACTTCTGCCTTATTTTTTAAGTTGTCTGTATAAATAGTTGTATATGATATTAATTTATTCCACGTCGTTTTGTTTGTTGACTTTGACTGTAAATAGGACCTCGTGTTTGCTCTAAAATTTGCATTTGCTGTACAAAATTATTTCTGAAATATAAATATCTTCTAAAGCAAAGTATAATGTTCATATAGAGTATATCGCTATAAGATGGTAGAGAAGTCTTTATTCTAAATAACAGTAAATTAATTCTGGAAGGTTTATTTCTTTGATTATTTCCTTTTCCACTTACAGATATTTATCAGCAGTGCCATTGCCCGGTTCGTGCATCTTTACATTTACCTTTTATACTAAAATAATGAGCTGTGGTACATCTGTTTAAAGGAAACTCGTTTTGGCCGCAAACCTTTGACACAGAAGTCAATAGCAAATGAAAAGAGATGTTTATTTTGGGCCGTGTTCTGATAACTTGCTGCTGCTTACTTGGAATTGACTTCATGGCCTCACTGAAAGGCCAAGGAACTGTTCCAGGTGTCAGAACACAGCCCTTCATGTGTGATAGTGCACAGTGCAGCTGAAAAATGGTATTGCTTTTAAAGTCTGTTTGTAAGAACCTCCCCATGGGTGGCAGCTCTGTTTTGTGTTCTACTGTCAGTAGGACACAACCATTAGAAATGCAGGTTGGAATTTCTGATTTCATATGACTTTCAAAGTTCACCTGTTTCGTTCTTTCCTAAATACTGCACCAGCTTGAATCAATCTAGGAGTACAGTAATGTCATTTTGTCACTATTGAACAATATTCTGCATATCAGGAGTGTATATTTTGCATTTGTCTAATTCAAGAGGCATTACAGCCCTGGTTGGCCATGGATATAGAGCTTCACTATATGTGTGCATCATTTCCAACTACTGTGAGAAAAAGCAGAGGGCAGAACTCTCTCAGATTCAACAAGAATATTACACGTCTGGAAAACAAAAAAAGAACTGCGTAGCATGAGCAACACGAAGAAAATTCCTTTATGTTCTTACCTTCCCGTATGTATTATCAGCAAAGAAGTGCTTCCTTTATCTAAAAGGGGGGATGTGGTTGTGTATATAGATGTATTTTTAATGAAAGTACTACTGATAGTATGATTGGGGAAATATGTTCTACAAGTCTTTGTTGTATCCCTGGGCAGGATGTGCTTGGGGGTTAGAAAGTCAAAGCTCGCAGGGCGTCTGCATGTTGAACAAATGGAAAGTCTGGATTTCCCCCTCTTTAGAACGCGCATAGGAATTAATGAGCACAAAATAGGTGAATGTGTACTTTGGGTACCTAACTAATATGCCCTAGTCCTGTCTTGTCCAGTTGGCGGGGTTTTATCAATGCAAGCATAAAAGCCTTACTTAAAATTAAGCAACTGAAACGGATCCTTTCACCACTCCTGTGAGGATTTCTCCCAGCTGCTAACACGGAGCATCACGCATTGACGCACCGCAAGGAGACAAGAGCACCTTCTGCCTCTCCTCGCTTTCATACTGAATGGAAAAGGTGTGGTTAAGAACTTGTAAGCACACTGCTCTGAGCGCTGCCGTTTCCTGCTGCTTGTCTTCCCACTAATGCACTTCTGTGTTTATTTGCACAGTGAATCATGCAGTTATGCACTTAAAGAGGTGGTTTGAGGACTGAGCGTTTGCTGTGACTTGCTGTTGGATGTGCTCAGAACACAAAGTGTTGACTAGATGAGAAGAATGCAAAGTTTGCATTACTACTGAGTGCTAAAATTTAATCAAATTTCAAGTAGCTACCAAATAAATTTGGTGTGAGACAGTGGAGTTTTCGGTACGGTCATTTGCAGCACAGAGAGTCAGAGAGGTAAAGTGATCATAGGACCATAGGTAGGCCTGGATTGAAAAGGACCACAATGCTCATCCAGTTCCAAAGCCCTGCTATGTGCAGGGTCACCAATCACAGTCCAGGCTGCCCAGAGCCACATCCAGCCTGGCCTCGAATGCCTCCAGGCATTCAGTGATGATAGAACGTAATGCCATGAAGCTGCTCTCCAAACAAATGTATCTTACGGTCCTGTTTGTCCCCAGGAGCGCTGCAAACATTTAGGCTGTGGGTGACAAAAGGGCCTCTGTCTGAGCAAGGAGCAGGATGGAGTTCAGCTGAAATATCAGCTGTTCAGTGAGTGATCGGGTTGTAGTTGCTAGCTGTATTATCTGTGAGGGAAACAGGAAAAAAACCCACAACAATAATGTAGTTCAGAAGTCGTAAATATAGCTACGTAGTGATTTTCACGTTTATTTTTTTAATATTTTGAGAAGCTTGCTTTCGAGTTCTTGCGATGAGTAATGGAGAGGCTGCCTGTTGCAGCAGCCCTTCAGCTGGGAGCTGTGGCTCAACGTGGATATAGCTGAATTCTGTTTGAAATTTTCCTACGTTGCATGGAATGGTTTGGAAACGCCAAATAGTTGATTAGAAGTCGTACATTCTGATCTGTGCGTGGTTTTGGTCACTGTGTGACTTGACTGACTGTTCTCATGTGTTAAGATAGGTTCCAGTTCACCTGAGCATTTAAGCATTTGCCGACATCCTTTCCACAGAACACACAGTACCATTGGCTCTTTGTTCCTGGAGCAATCCCTTAAGTGCTTTGCTGAATTGGGCCTTAATGAAGAATGCTTACTGTAATTACCAGTGTTTTTTAGGGTATTTTTACGTATCAGTTTTTTAAACTTTTAAAACCAGCCTGACCGCCTGTGTTCAATCTTTTGAAATGCTTTCATTTCCCTAGTACCATTTTTAATGTAAAGCTATTGAAACTTTTCTGTATAACCAAATTGTATTTAATTTGTCAAATCTTTATAATGTATGTATGTATTATACAGTTTCGGCTATTATTATTTCCTTTTATTACATTTATAATTTGATCTCGCTGTGTTTTTAATGCCGGTGAATGTTGCTGAATTATTTGTATATGCAAATTCCAAGATCTAATACATTCTGATGCAAGAACAAAGCTTTGTTTTTATTCTCAAACTGCACTGCTCTCTTTAAATCTTTAAATTTTATTCCTGTCTGTGTGTTCATTTAAGCGAAGTATCCTAAAGGACTGAAAACCCATTATCTACATCAATAACTTCTTGGTACTTACCATCCGTCGCTATTGGAAGCAGTGCTCTGATTCATGTCGTAACCAAAGCGCACGTAAACTCATGACAGCGATTAGAAAGCCAGGCCTTCCCAAACTGTGTTAACAAATGAGAGCTGACGATGCAGAGCTCTGACGTGCCGAGTCCCGTTGCATCCTTCCTTTGTGAGCATTGAGGGAATGACTCAAAGCCTGACCCTGCAGTTCTTCAAGAAGGCTTCCAGTGGTACAAACGCTCCTCTGCACTTCCTGGTTTGTTCTGTGTTTTCTTTTTGTTTCCTTGACCTCGCGCTTCTTCATGAAGGTTTTGTGTTTCACAACCTGTGGGGCTGAAGGTTATGCGTTTAGAAACTGAACTTTCAGAAAGAACGGACTTTGGTTGTAAACTGCTCATGAAACATTGATTTCAGCGGGCTGGTTAAACAATACAGACTAAGCGAGATCAAAGACGTATTTGTTCTGTATGGGGCACACGTGTCAAGTGGAAGCTAAGCTTTCCTTAATACACAAATTGTTCAGTGCCTCTGAGAATTTTTCGAGCAATTGAACTTCACTGTGAATGTTGTTCATTTTGCGTATTAAGGGATTGTTTTGTAATTTAGATATTTTAATAAGAGCTTTATTCTAACGATTTTGATGCATTTTCTGTGCCACTTCTCTCAGTCTGCGAGAATTTCTACCAAACTATTAATTGGGCTCAGACTTTGCCAGGGAAGCTCTGTCACAAATAAGCATTCCTTCCTCCCCTGTTTCCACTGCTTTGTGACTGTTTCCTCGTTTTCATGGATGCCACTCAAACTTACTCATTAACATTGAACAACAGATCCAGGTTGCTGCTGTGTGCCAGCTGGGTAGACACAAGGAAAAACGAAACTGTAGCACTTCTGAAGAGCTCCAGGTGGAATTATTTAGCGCATTCTTGCTTCAGGCAATGAGCAGCAGAGGGCTGTGTCCCTCCTGCTCCTGGTCTCTGCAAGAGAAGGCTATGTTCCTCTCTTCTTGCAAACTGCCTCCGCCTCTGTGAAGTTGCACACCTTTTGCTTTCAAGTGATCTTGTTTCTGAATTGTATAGGAGGGTTTTCTAGTTTAGATCTCATGGGAAGTGGGAGGCTTGAGTGTAAGCTGCTGTGAGGAAGCAGTAAGGTGGAATGGCTCTGCTCCCTGGTGCGAGTCCTATGGAAGTGGCTCTTCTGCAGGTGGCTATCAGTCTGAACACAGAATCCTGCCCTGTACTCCATAAGCAGGTGTACAAATCGGGAACCTTTACACAAGTAGCAGCTGTCTGTAATAAGAGCCATTTCAGAAAACATCCTGTTTGTTAATAAACTTCTGAAGGATTCTCTCCTACGAATTAAAAGTAAATAATTAGGTTCTCTGTATGAATACGCACATTTGAAAATCTTAGGTGCAATAGCATCAATGTAATATGCCATTATGTTATCTACTGCAAAGAGATTTGTCTTAAAATAACTGGCCGTGTGTTGTGCAGTGTGAATAGACTGCAGTGTTTCAGAGTGCATGAGGAAAGTTTGTAAATGGAGGACCGATCCACGATGACAGCTGCAACTCGATTGATGCCAATCACATCTGCTTGAATGCTTTGTGAGAAGCTAGCAGTTTCTCAGCTCTTTTAGTGCTGGCAGGTGTAGAAGCCAGGCACCAGGACTGTCTTCGTTGTCTCCCTTCTCCTCCCAGCTGTGCATTCTGGATTTGCTGCCCACGCTGCAGCTGCTCTGAGGATGCTGTGCTGTATCCAAAGGTAACAGGCTGATCTCACTAACCCTAAGACTGCTGCCTGAGTTTAGTGCCTATATGTAATACTATATACTATAATATTATGTATTATATATAATACTATAATGCTATATATATAGTGCCTATATATACTGTATATATTCTATATAAAACCCCCAGTGTGGGGAAAGCTTTAACTGGAATTTCTGCTCTTTGAGGCTTTCGGCTGATGGACATTAATGGTACAAATCTGTGAGAAATAAGCTCCGTTCATTCAAGTGCTTCCAACCCACCTGTTGAGAACCAGGACAAAACAGCCTTGTGTTGGGACCTTCTGATGAGGAATTATTGTGTTCGCGTTGTTGTTGTGCTCTTGGCTGCAGCCTTCAGACCCAGCACGTTTTAATGATCGGGGCTCTTTTATTGTTGGATCTTCCACTGATGAGCCTAATCATTAAGAAGGCGGATCTCAGTGAAATAGCTTTCCTCTAATTACCTTTTTACTAGTTGAATTAAGTTAAAACGTCTAAGCAAGTGGCAAGGGCGCTCAGTGACGATTTCACGTGAGCTCCTGTCAGGGAATTGGATTTCTGTCTGTAAGAGAACCTAACAGTAGAGATGGCTTTAGGGTTAGGAGTATTTATTTTTATTTTTAATCTGTTTTACTGCTGCAAGCTGCTTTTGGTCCTGCTCCGCCGCCCGGAGCTGCTCTGTGGGGCTCAGCAGCAGCGCAGTTCCGGAGCTGCCCCTTGTGCCGGAGGCGCTGAGGGACGGACCGGAGAGCGGGGCGGCTCTGAGGCGGGAGGGGGTGTTTGAAATCAAACCGTTCCCGCGCTCCCATTGGGTGCGCCGCGCCGCCACGTGACCTCCCTTCTACCAATCGCGAGAGGCCGCGCGCCTTTTCGAAAGTCGTTTTAGAAGTTTAACCACGTTTTTCGTTTCTCCTTCCGCCGAGCCGGCACCCGGTAAAGCTAAAAGAATCCCGCCGCCTCGGGGCGGCTGCCGCAACCGGATGGCTTAGGTAAGTCTCGCCAGCCACGGCGGCTGCCGGCAGGTGAAGGCGGCGAGACGGAAAGCTGCTTTCAGAGCTGTCCGCGCCGCTCTCGTGCCCCTCGGTGCGCGGCGCAGGGATACGCGTGGCGGTGAGAAGGCCCGGCGCGGCGGCGCTGGCGCGCGCGGGAAGACGCAGTGAGCGGCGGTGGCGGCGGAAGCGCCGCGCTCAGCCCAGTCGCTCCCGCGGGCTGCAGCTGAGGGAGAAGAGCCGGAGCGCCGCTTCCGTAAGGCGCAGCTGAGGATCCTCGGGGTAAGTCTGTTCAAACCGCTCTTCTAAGCGTCTCCTAACGCGCTTTTCGGGCGGGCCGTGCTTTACGCCATGAGCTCCCGCGCGTGTAACGGCGGGGAGGCGGGCAGCGCCGCGCTGTGACACGGCTGGGAAAGCGACTTTCCTTTCCTAAATACATAGGGCATCGCACACGTGAGTTGTCTTGGCGTTCTCCCACAGGTAAGGATCCTTTCGTGCGAAGATGCCACTTTTTGGGAAAATTATTATCATTAAACGGAATGGGACGGACGGCATTTATTTTCCACTCACTGCCAGCTCGTGTTTATTTGGAAGGTGAGCGTGTTTTGAATGTACTAGAATAGCGCTAATAGCATATTTCGTGCTGCTGGAACCTCCTTGATGCTTGCTATCAAAAATGTTTATATGCTTGTGGGTGATATTTGAGGGAGGGACGGTGCTGTGGGTTGGGGCTGGATTCACCAGTCACTGCTTTGCATTCTTTCTTCGCTAAAACTGCTTTTTCTCCAAGCTTCTGGCCAAGGAAAATGAGGCAAACGAGTTTGGCAAACCTGAGACTGAAAGTAGTGTACACATGACAGGCAAGCAGGGCGATTCTTATCTCTAGAAGTGAAGCACATGCATTGTGTTCAACCATATTCACCGTGCCCGCACTAATTGCAGTTTTGGTTGGTTCTCTGAGACGTGGGTTGCGGAATACGGGAGCTGCTCTAGAATCGATGAATAAAATGTTTTTATTTCTTTGGAACTATTTGGTCAGCATTTTACTGACTGGTTGATATCTTAAATAAGTAAGTACTCTGTCCCAAGTCAGATTCCTTGGTGTCTATGGCAAAATGTCCAGTGTCAATTAAGATCACTGAGTTCGACGCTATTAACAGAGATACTGATAGGACAAAGGGGAATGGTTTTAAACTGAGACAGGGGGGGTCTGAGTTGGCTATGAGGAGGAAGTTTTTCCCCCAGAGGGTGGTGAGGCACTGGCACAGGTTGCCCAAGGAGGCTGTGGATGCCCCATCCCTGCAGGCATTCAAGGCCAGGCTGGATGTGTGCTCTGGGCAGCCTGGGCTGCTGGTTGGTGACCTGCACACAGCAGGGGGTTGGAATCATTGTAGTCCTTTTCAACCCAGCCTATTCTATGATACTAATGGTAATCTCTGGCTTCACGCTTGTGCCAGTTGGGTAGCACTAGGCTTGTGCTTAGCCATGCCATATCCAGACCCTTTTTTTTTTTTTTTTTTTTTTTTTTTGGATCTGTGTACTGTTAGTACTTGGGCAGGTTTTAGAAATGACATGTTTCACTAATAAGATGATTTAGCTTTAGATCATGTGTTTTTCTCTTTGCCTCATTCCATTTTCTACTCTTTTTAGTTCAGTGTTTTTCTCACTACTTTGAGTCACCAAAGTCAGCACTAAATATAGTATTTACCTGTTCTATGTGCCTAGCAGATGTGGTGTGCTATTGTATGGATTATTAGCTGGAATTTTGGACATCCTAATTCCACAGCAATCCCATTTTTCTGCTTTTTCTCCTTTTAACCTGTAGGAGAACAGAATGTGATATTCGCATCCACTTGCCTCAGGTCTCAAAAGAACACTGTAAAATTGAAGTAAATGAGAACAAGGAGGTGGGTTACTTGTGTTAACAACATTTGTGTCATGTTGTTGCATCTCACTGTGGTTCTGATATATTTGCTTTATTTTTAGGCAATATTGACTAATTTAAGTACAGTAAATCCCACTCAGCTGAATGGTGGTTATTTCCAGCAGCCTGTACCTCTGAAACATGGGGATGTGCTAACTATTATCGATCGTTCTTTCAGGTGAGTGTCAAGGACCCACTGTGAATGTCTTGGTCCTTGAGAGTGCTCTGCAGACCAGCAGTGCTGAGAGCTCTATGGCACAGGCTCTGGCAGCTGGATGAAGATATGGTAGAGAGTGGAACAGATGAAAATGCCACTTGAGAGGCTTCAGATATGGAAGTTAACCTGCTTTATTTAGTTTTTCTTTACAACAACTTATAGAGCTCCTTTAGAAGGCAGGGTGGCTGAAAGACTTTCTTATTGCTTCCGTATTATGTGAAGCTAAATCAAAAAGCTGGAATTGTCTGGAGAGAGAGTTTTGTTATTTTATTTCCAGGATGAGCATTTCTAAGACTAATGTTAGGAGAGTTTCTATTGTCGTTAAAGCATTTAAAAGCGGTGTGTGTATTGCTGAGAGTGGGACCAGTCTGACTAGGGCATTGGTCTTAATAATGAGAATTTAGGGTGGATAGTGATAGGACAAGGGGGAATGGTTTTCAACTGAGACAGGGGAGGTTGAGGTTGGATTGAGGAGGAAGTTTTTCAGCCAGAGGGTGGTGAGGCACTGGCACAGGTTGCCCAAGGAGGCTGTGGATGCCCCATCCCTGCAGGCATTCAAGGCCAGGCTGGATGTGGCTCTGGGCAGCTTGGGCTGCTGGTTGGTGACCTGCACACAGCAGGGGGTTGGGACTGAATGAGCATTGTGGTCCTTTGCAACCCAGGCCATTCTATGATTCTATTTTACTTGCAAATACTTTCTCCAGATTTGAATATCCTCTCCAATCAACTCCAAAGAAGAGACAATCTAGATCTCCAAAGGATGAAGCACTGCAGGTAATTTTGTGTCAGCAGATTGCTTATTGCAAGTACGTCAGTATTGGTACAGCTGTGGTACTGTGTGCTTGTTGTGGGGTTTTGTGCTTCTTTTTAGAAAGTTAGAAATCATTTTTCAACTGCTGGTAGACTTTCTGTTTAGAAATGCAAGAGAAGTCCTTTAGAGAAACACTTTCTAATATACATATAATTTATTTAATTTGAGAGTAGCCAGTTTCAGGTAGTACTTAATGGCCTGTGATGTTTGTGATACAGGTATGCTATTAAAAATTAATCCTTAGCATTTTCGAGGAGCTCCCGGGATGCAGGAAATGAGGAGTGTGGCGTTCAGAATCCTTGTGCATTAAATGGGGGAGTTTGCCACAGAGACTAAGCATGCTTTTTTTCAGAAATCATGTGTTCTGTGTGCTATTTCAGTAATGCAGTGTAGGAGTTTGTAAGTGTCAAAATAAGTCTATTTTTGAATAATTTATTTTCATTTGTTTCCTTCTTTTATTTTTTATGTTTTTTACTGTTTTATCCCTTTGAGGGGATACTGTTGCTCAGTGAATACTGTGGTTATTGGAAGACTTTTCTTTCTTCTGTTTTTTCCTATTTAAATAAAATTATTTCACCACATCTGGTAATGAAGTGAGCTTAGAATATGCTGTATGTATTTGTCTGCTACAGGTGCACTCAGAGCTGATAATGATAAGACAGCGCTTGAACTCTCACTGTATAAACTACCAGTGTTCCTAACCTGTGCAATACTCAACAGTTAAAATTGAATCCTTTTAAAGCTGTTCAGTAAATAATGCTTGCACGTTTATAAATTCAGTATTTTTTTCAATGCATAGTAGAAGGGAAAGTATAAATATGTGTTGCTCTGCTGTAATATTGTACAAATTTACAGGTTCTTCATGTTCAGCAGGTGGCAGAAGCGGAGCTGTTACACAAACAAACTTCAGGACCTAAAAGTCTTTGTTCTTCAGGTTTGTACCTGTATTACAGGGGGGTGGTTATATTTTTCTTCAACCAGAGGGTGGTGAGGCACTGGCACAGGTTGCCCAAGGAGGCTGTGGATGCCCCATCCCTGCAGGCATTCAAGGCCAGGCTGGATGTGGCTCTGGGCAGCCTGGACTGCTGGTTGGCGACCTGCACACAGCAGGGGGTTGGAACTGGATGAGCACTGTGCTCCTTTGCAACCCAGGCCATTCTATGTTTCTTCCAACCTTATTTTACTCTATGAGCATCAGCAGGAAAAGCAACGCTGAAAAAAAAAATGTTATTAAAGACTTTAGCCTTCAAGACTGAGTACAGTGCACTCTTCTACACCTGTGTACTGTTTCATTGTACTTTGTGATTTACCAAAAACAAGGTCCTATCAAGAGAAATAACGTAGTTTCATCCTGACAAACAGGCAGGACAGTTAAGCTGGAACTAGCAGAATATGTTTGTATTGCTTTAAGTAATTTTTTGCAGATTTGCTTTATAAAGATTATACAATTTTTGAAACTGCAGTGCAAGATGACAGTTGAAACAGATGTGTGAAACTACTGATTACTGCATTTTACTTTCCAGTGACAGCTCTAACATCACAAAGTCACTTTTGTGATTAAAAGATGTTCACAGATTGCTTTTGAGCGAATGTTGTTGCAAACAAATTTTGTCAGGTATTCTTTCCTAAAAATAATTTGTAAAAGGTATAATTCTAGAGAGACAGAGTTAGCTTTGCTGATTGAAATCATAGTTCACAGTGCCTATTTTATGTAGATGTAGTACAAAGCAACTTTATTCTAGAGGTGCTGATTTGGAGTAACCATAGCCCTTAAACAGGTTAGTTGCCAGAACCATCCTCCCTGTGGCCAGTAAAGATACTTTCATGAGAAGATAGAAAGTTCCATAGAATCTAGAATGTCCCAAGTCTAAAGGAAGCCACATGCTACTTCATGCTTCCAGCACGCACGCAAATTACTTGCTGTGTCTCATCTGGGAACTTCTAGCTCTCTATTACCTTGCTTTACCCCAGAGGAACGTTGTTGTAACGTCCTGAACGTACAGCTGAAGCGGTGCAGCACCTTTGCAAGCACGAGACAGGATAGTTAGTGAATAGTGGTAAGCCGGTCAAAGTGTTTTTATGTTGCACTTAGTGATTTATCGTGCGGCAGCCATGAAACGTGTATGAACTGTTGAAAATAAGAGAAAATATAGATTGCCTTATCTGTATATGGAATGAAGTCCAGATTACAGCTGAAAATTTGTTAACATTTTGACACTGATTTTTATTATCAGAGAATTGCTATTGTTAACAGAGCTTTATTTACAATACTATGCCCTGGACCCTGGTTGATACTCTTGGTGGACGAAAGGAAGGGATTATCATCTCTATTTAAGGAACTTTCAGTTGTGTTTCTGCACCTTCTGTGTAACTCCCTGTCGTGTTTTGCTTAAACTGTAGATAATGCTGAGTGCAAAGAACAAAACACCGATGAAAATAAACAAAGTACAGAGGAAAACCGTTCAAAAGCCATACCAGCTAAGCTACAAGCACTCAATTCTTGCAAAATACAAGAACCTGCTATAAAGGAAAATGAAATGTCTCCTTTTAGTAAACTCTATGAAAAGCTGAAACATGAGGTTAAAGGGAGAAGACTTCTACAAGAAGGAAACTTACTTCAAAAAACTGGAGAAGAAGATGGGAAGAGTGTTCTGCTAGAACCAAATGCTCAAATTTCACCAAGTTGTGTTTATGAATTGGGAAGCACAACTAAAGGAAAAGGAATGGATGTAAATGAAAATACTGAAGAATGTAAAATTAATCAAGATGTAATTAATTCAGAGTTGAGTCAGAGCTCAACTGTAGGAAATGCTACCAGGAAGAGTCTTACAAAAACTCCTCAAAATTCTGTTTCAAAGGAGATGACAGAAGATAATGGCAAGGGAAGTCATCTGCAAGATCGTAAGGACTTAAGTGCATCAGGGAAATTGAGAGGTCCTGAAGTTACACCCAAGCCCCGTAAGGTGAGCAGTGGGAATGCAGCACGTTCACTGAAACCGTGCTTGAGTTATGCAGATAAAATGGACACCTCTGCAGTAATACTAGAGAAACTAACACAAGCAGCTAACGTGACAAATGTTTCAGAAGGCGATAAATGCGTTCTGTCTACACCAAGGCCCAGAAGGAAGAGCCTTCGGTCTGGCTTCATGTCACCTGCCAAAGAAGTGTGTGGTACAGATTCTGTAAGTATTGGGACTCCATCAACTCGAGGAGATGTGTTGGTCGAACATGAGTCTTTTTCATCAATTTCAGCTGATACTCAAGGGGAAGTTGCAGTGTGCAGAGATGATAGCCGCCGACAACTGCCTTTGGCAGAAAATAAATGCTTAAAACAGAGGCGAAGTAGTAAACAACAAACACCAGGAAAATCAGTGAAAGAAGACACGCTGACAGAAATTTGTGATCAGACAAATGTTAACTTGAAAAAGAGAGATTCTGGGTCTCCTGCAGCATCTAAGAGTCCCAGAAGAAAAAGCAGGCAAAGTAATGAGTTAGCAAACAAAAGCGTCCATTCAGAAACATCAACTTCAGAAGAGTTCACATCAGAGCTGGCATCTGCTAGTCAGAAATCTGGCTCTGGAAGAAAAAGGGGAAGGACGAGAACCTCTGGACAATTAGCTGAAAAAGCATTGGAGGCGAATGCAGTTCAAGAACATCACGATGAGACTGCAGACAGAAAAGACAGTGAAGCTAACCAAGAGCTGGCCAACGAGGGATGTCAAAAAAAATTGGATTTAGCAGATGCCCGTATTCTAAGACCTCACAGATTATCATCCAAAAGATCTTCTGGAAGTGCTACTGTACCAAAAGAGAATGAGACTCCTTCAGAAAGAAATACTTCTGGCCTGTCAACTGAGGAGCAACCAGGTAAATAGGTTTAATCTCATGCCTTGTTAGAACTGAATTGGGGAAATTCTACTGGTGTTAGAATTTCTTTGCTTAAGTAGAATACAGAATTAATTCTAAGGTGTTTATCATGTAGTTGACCTTAAAATTACACAGTGGGTAACTCAATTGGGTAAAATTTTGTATCTAAATTAGTTACCATCTGGTAAGTTTCCAAATTCAAAATGCACATACAAACGCTGTTTTCTATGTTGTTTAACAGGGTCACTTCCTTGTTTCTTGGTCATTTTCTTTTATTGCTATTTATTATAGATAAAAGGAAATCTCAGAAGAGGACAAGTGGTGATTTGTTACCTCAGCCTTTAGGAAAAAGAAAAAGAGTGTCTTTTGGTGGTCATCTGAGTCCAGAACTCTTTGATAAAAGCTTGCCTCCCAACTCGCCCATTAAAAAAGGTGCCATTCCCGCAAGGCTGAGCTTACCGTTTGGAAACTCACCACGGGCAGTCCTGAAAAAGGGCCAGGGACTGAAGCACTTTGCTATACAGGTAAATGTCAAATGCTAAAGCTAATCAAGTTGCTAAGCTAATTAACATGGATGGAATTTAGAAATTCAAAGGCTTCTAAAACTGAATTCAAAATGAAGAATAGGTCTTGTTTAGGTATATGTTTGGAACTGGACATAGTAATTGCAATTTAAGATGGCTCTTGTAAATAGCAAGTTTTAATCGGCAAACTTCCTCCTTAAGAGGAAGGGGTGCAGTCTACCTTTGTCTACCTGTGCTTTTTTGTGCTTGTCCTCCTGTGCTTTTGCTTGTTCTCATACATCTATTTCTGTGTGTTTGTGATTGCCAGCACCAGTTTGCTATAACGAATTGAAAATAGCCACAGTCTAGAGCAGAAGTTTGGCAGAATGTGCTAACTACTGTTACGTGGCTTTGCCAGAAATTGGAAAACGTTTTGCTGCTGTTTTAAGCTGGTAAAACTTTGTAGGGTACTTGATTTGGGTAAACCTGTTTTGAGTTGAATAATAAAGTTGCTTAATTTGTTCAGTTGAATGGGACTTCTGAAATTTAAACACTGTTACGTGTTTTCTTTTTAGAGAGTAACGTCTAAGGATTTTCAAATGATCTCATGATATTTTGTAGGACTGTATTTACTTTTCAGATAAGTAGAGCTCATTTGTAGTTGAGCTTTGTGCAGTAACTTGTCTTTCACTTCTATTATTTTCTATCAGGAACTTAGTGTACATTTGCAGAAAGAAAAAATGTCACCGAGAAGTGTGTCGGCACAGAAGTCCCCACCTGGCTCATCCTCTGCTTCTGGAAAAGCAACACCAGCATTTACTTTAAGCTCTCCACCTTACACAAAAGGACGTTTCTCTGTTTCTCAAATAACGACTCCATCCCCCACTGCAGAAGAGCAGAATGCAGGTGTGAAAGATATGAGTACAAAGGAGGAAAACGCTGGCCAAGAGCAAACACCTAAATCTGCTCATGTTAAAGAAGATGGGAAATCCTTTTTGATGACTACACCTAACAAATTAACCAGAAGATCACAACATGCTTTGAAGAAGACTCCCATGAAGAGGAGAAGTGGGGCTGTGGCAGTACTCAGTGCAAAAAGAAGAAGTGGTGCTTCTAGTGCCAATTTACTAGGTTTGTTTCTGCAGTTAATTTTTAATACGAATTTAAATACTGCAAAAAATGGTGGCAATATTGAATTAGACCTGTTGTTAATTGATTACACCCGTGTCATCAATGATTGTCACGTATTCTGATTTTGGATTTTCTGAAACATCTGAAAATTGCAAAATTTTACATTCTCTTACATATAAAAATAAATTACTAAAGCTTTTAAATGTAAATCTTAATACTCCAAAGTTTATAAATGGTAGAATTAAGGTTTTGTTTGATAGGTTAACTGTAATGAGCCGTCGGGTCCTTCAAATTTGAATGTTGGTTGAAATAGTTTTGGTGCCCTTGGAAAAACTGAGACTTGCTCTTGAAAATGTAATGTTTGTGAAGATACTTTAAGACAGGATGTCATTTTAATTTGAAGAAGTAGGTCCAGATGACTCTTTCAAGGTGAAATTTAAAGTTTCCCCCAACATTCATTTGGTAGTTTTTATCATTCTCTTCTAAATCTGTTTTTCTGTAGTAGCATTTTTAGAGTGAGCTACACATTCAGTATGCATTCAGTATCTCAGTGATTGTTGCACTATATAGAGATACAATCACAGGCCTTCCTCAGTAATGCTGCTGAAAGCAAAATGTGGTTTTTTTAGTCGCTTTGTCTGTTTCATTCACTTATCAGCAAGAGTTCTTCACAAATTTTTGACACTTTTTCACTCCATTTCTAGTATGTAAGTGGTTTTTAGTATCTGTGCATCAATTTCTTCTGTAAAATGAAAATAACACCATTATCTTCAATTATTTTTTTTATTTTTGGATGTCTAATTGGGAGAACTTTGTCTTCCCAGTTCTTTTTTTAGATAATTCCCTGTATGGTTGGCTTTCGTCTTTATATTCTGCACATCTAGTAATGACAGCTTTTGATTTTTGTTTTGCCAGCTTTCTCTAACTTTCACAGTAACTGACAAGAAAATAATATCTTCAGAATATCTTCAAAACTGGCATTCCCATTTTTTATCTTTACTTAAAGTCTTCTTGTTGCCATTTCTGCAGTAAATGAGGCAGGTGCCTTGCCAGCTGACAGCTTTATTACACAGCTGTGATTAATTTCCTGATTACTGTGTACAGAATGATAGCTGCACCATGGCAATTTTCAGAGACATGTGATGAAGGTAGTATAAGAAAGTTGCAGAATTTCTACATGTACCTAAATGCTCTAAGCAGTATAAATACATAATTTTATGATGACAAAGTTTCTTGGTTAAGTGATGAAGGAAAAATCAGTACCTTTCTCTTAAAAATCATTTCCCTGACTTAAAACCTCATTCTGCCAAAGAAAAGTTCCGCTATAATAATGAGCAGGGCTGAGAATCTGGTGGCAAATTTCTGTTGGGGAAAGTATTTCCTTGATGAAAAGTATGAAGACAGAATCGGGTCAGCCTTCAGTTCCAGGTTCTGTAGTGTATGACATTGTGTAAGTCTTTCTGTTCTTTGGTCATGGAAACAAAACTATTCTGGATGCTTGTTAAGCTTCAGCTTGAAATAGCATCTTCATTTGGAAGTGTCTTCACGCAGCACTTGAGTATAGGTGCCATCAGATGATACAACTTCTGATTTCTGATGTTTGACTGCCGCAAATCCTTTGGAATCGTAAAGAAATAGGTAGGAACTCCTATTTACATGGCTGAGAATTTAGGTTGTTATTCCTGTTTTGTTTTCTAGTTGCAAAAACTTGGGCGGAAGTGGTTAAATTAGGTGTTGCAAGACCACAGGCAAAGGCTGTCAAAAAATGTGTTCAGAAAGGAAGACCAGCAAGGAAAATCACACGCTCACCAAAGGTATATTCTTATACTGCTATTTAAAGGGTGTGGGTTTGCTGAACTATAAAAGGCTTGTAGGTGTTTTGCTACAAAAGCTTGAAGTCTGTAAGTTTTTAGGAAGATGTTAAATGGTATTGGTGTCTTTTTCATGGCTTGTAAGAATATTGTGACTTGTAAGAAGAAGTCAAGAATCATGTCTAGTTATTCTTTCTGGTGAGCTCCATTAGGTGCTAGCAGTAGTTAAGGACTAGGTAAGCGTCTGGGTTCTGTGCTATGTTGAGCATGTGAAATAAGTAACGAGTTTCATTAACTGAAAGTGAACTTAGGGTAATCAAAGCGTCGTAAGAGTATGTCTAAATAACCAAATACATTGGGTAGATGGATGAAGTATTTGCCCTTGGTCTACAGTCAAACTGTACTGCCATTTGGACGAGTGTCTATTTTAGTTTAAACACTTCTTGTTGATGACTGGACTTGATGACCTTGAATAGATCAACTAGATAGTTGATTCTGTGAAGATGAAAAGGAGTAAGACTGAAGCACTCTCAGGGTAATCTCTGAGCATTCCTTAAGCTAAGAGTACTCGTCACGCGGCTCGTTGAGCACAGTCCCTCAAATTCTAACAGAAGATACAAGCTGTATTTCACAGAGATCTAACCCTTTAGTTTAGCTGCAATTTAACAGCTTCTGTATGCTGAACAAACAGCATTTATTAACTAAACAAGGCCAATAAATATGTGGCAGTCTTGCACGATTCTCATTTGGTTTTAAATATACAATATTTACTAATGGTTTTGGTGTTGTTTTTTTGTTTTCTTGCTGTAGGCACCAGAAAGAAAAATAAAAGGTCATTTTAGTACAGGTCATGCAGAGTCTCCTGCTACAATAGTTGTAGGTAGAGCTTACTCCACCACAGTTCAAACAGCTGGGAAGGTCCCTAAAGTGGTAAAAAATCCGATCTTGAAACAGAACATGAGTATGGATGAAAACTTCACAGGTAAGCTGTGAAATCTTAAAATCTGTTACTGGTTCTGTCAACTGTGGGGTTTTCTGATACTGATTTGGTTTGATTTGATGTGTGGGTTTTGTTTTTACTGTATGCGTTTTGTTTTGTTTTGTTTTGAATGTGTTTTATAGGACTGACCGAGATGTTTCAAACACCAGACAATAAGGGTGGAAAAAACTTAGCTTTGACCACTGCTCGTGATTTTACACCACCATTCACTACAATGGAGATTTCTGATCTGCAAACTCCTGAAGAATCTGGTATGTTGTTTGGAAAGGAAGACTTATGTGTACGTGTAAGGTAATAGTGTCTACAATTATTTGAGACAGCGAACAGTCTTGAGCTAGACAGACTTGGTGTAGAGACAAGATATTTTGCAACTAGATTTTAATATCTGTAATGTATTAAAAAAACGTTTTGTAGCTTCAGTAATTTCTTGTAGGCTTTAATTTTTTTAGTATTTGGATTTAGTGTGACATTTCTGTATGATAAAGTGTAGCTTCAGGCAAATCTTTTGTTGAAGCGTGGCAGTTCTTTAGTTGGTTATTTGTGGACTTGACTTTGTCCAATGGCAACATCTTACAACAGGAAGTAGGTGTATTTTTTTAATTGCATACCAGTCATTGTGTCCTTGTGTAGCTTAGAATTCATCACAGTTCTGTTCAATTCTGTTTTCTTAAGAATTTAGTAAAGATGAGCATCTAGCAAAAGAAAAAAATAAGAATAAATAATCCAATGTTTATAGAAGAGGCATTGATAAAATCATTTTTTATATCAGATTGATAAATCTTGGTTTCCTATGTAACCTCTACTCATTGTTTTAGATTTATGATGTGCCTTATAGGAGCTGATTATCTTAATGATAATTACCAAATTAATTGCTGAAGCTCGTTATTGGATTTTAGCTTATTAGAATGCTTGGACTGACTGAGTCTGTTTTCTGCTTAGCTATACAGCAGTTAGTATGGTTAGATTTACTGTTTTTTATTGGTTGGTTCTTGTTTCTTCCAAATTGTATAAACCTACCTTTTATTTCAGGAGAGATGATGGTGTCGCCATTAAATGCGTCAGATGTTTCAGAACAAAAACAGGATTTTCAAGACATCTCTTACTTTCTGAGAGAGAGAGAGTCTCTAAAGTCTGTGTTTGATGCAGTATCCACCAAAACTCCTGAAAAGAGAAAAAGTATGCTGAAAGAAGATACTGGCATGGATAGTGTGTCAGTAAATCCAGAGAAACAAGCATCTCAAATGAGGTCACCAAATAAAAGGAAAACTCCAAGTCAGAAGTTGGAGTCAGTTGAAGTTGTATCAAGCATCAAGCAGCCTCTAAAGACCCCAAAACAGAAGTTAGAGCCTGTAGAGTCCTTGTCAGGTGTCAAGCAGCTCATGAGGACCCCAAAGCAGAAGTTAGAGCCTGTAGAGTCCTTGTCAGGCATTAAGCAGCTCATGAAGACACCAAAACAGAAGTCAGAACCAACAGAAGTCCTGTCAGCCATCAAGCAGCTCTTGAGGACCCCAAAGCAGAAGTTGGAGCCAGCAGAGGTACTGTCGGGCATCAAGCAGCTCATGAAGACACCAAAGCAGAAGTTAGAGCCAGTGGAGGCCTTGTCAGGCATCAAACAGCTTTTGAAAACCCCAAAGCAGAAGTCAGAGCCAGCAGATGTCCTGTCAGACATCAAGAAACTTTTGAGAACTCCAAAGCAAAAGTCAGAACCAGCAGAGGTTCTATCAGGCATCAAGCAGCTTTTGAGGACGCCGAAGCAGAAGTCGGAACCAGCAGAGGCCCTGTCAGGCATCAAGCAGCTCTTGAGGACCCCGAAGCAGAAGTTGGAGCCAGCAGAGGTACTGTCAGGCATCAAGCAGCTCATGAAGACCCCAAAGCAGAAGTTAGAGCCTGTGGAGTCCTTGTCGGGCATCAAGCAGCTCATGAAGACCCCAGAAGAAAAGCTGAAGCCAGCAGAGGTCCTATTAGGCCCACAGCAAAAGTCAAAACCTATTACAGATGAAAACGCCTCTGAAAAATTGCTGGAGACTCCAATACAAAAAAAAGAAGTATTAAAAGATGTGTCAAGAGTTAATTTAATTAAGAAAACTCCAAAATTGAAATCCCAACCGGTAGAAGACATGATTGGAATCAGCCGTATTTTCAAGACACCAAAGGAAAAAGTTAAACCCATAGAAGATGTATTTGGTATTAGTAGATTAATGAAGACTCCCAGAGAGAAATCTCACCCAGTTGATGATTTTGTGGGTCTGAGTAGGCTGATGGCAGAACCCAGACAGAAAAATACTGAGTTTGAAATGGACTACATTGGAGTGAAGGAAATATTTGATACACCAGAGAAAACAAAGGTAAAGCTTATTTATTTATCTATCTATTTTGGAAGGAATTTATTTAGACTTGAAGTCTGTGGCTGAAATGAACCCCTGGGCCATTAATACTACCTCATGTTTTATTGCATCATATTTTGATTAAAATAGCTCATGCATGCAACCTCTAGACGAAAAATACCATGGTAATTTGGGAAGAGTAAAGATTGCAACCTGTGTTTTCCTTGGAAGCTTTTTGCAAGTCTGACCCCCCTTTGACAAGATGTAGCTTAGTACAAATATAAAGGAACAATTTTTTTTTTCCTTTTTATAGCACCCTTACATTACTTATGTAGTATAGTCAAATTCTTACTATGCCTTCCTTTTCATAAGTAAAGTATATATGCTTCTTTGTACAGCTTCTTCATAGCCTCTAGATTAAATATTAAAGCTCTCTTTTCTTTAAACGTGAAAAATATTAAGCTTTTGCCAAAATACTGTGAAACCTCTTGGTCATTTGATAGCTCATTGTTCCTATAAGTCTTTCATTCATTGCTTGCTGAATGGACGCACTATAGAGAGAGAACTATAATGCTATACATTTGCTTGTATTTTGTTTGAAGGAGCTCTGTCCATGTGGTTACTGAAGTAACGTTGAGTTACCATTCTGATTTTACACAGCTTCATTACTCTTGTCTGTGCATTTTACTAGCATTGATTTTTGTGTAAGCTCCCGAATCCATAGCTAAAACACTGAGTATCACTGGGCTGAGTGCTTGTCTGTGCTGAACTGCAGTAAAATGCTACAGAACATCGAATGACTCAGCATCAGTATCCTTTCTTTTGGGGTTTTATTTTGACACTTCTCAGCCAATTTAGTGAATGCACTTTTTAAAAAACCTGTACAGTGTTGTCTTTCACTTTAAAAACTGCTACATTCGCTCAGATGACAAATATGAAATTCAGTTTGTGTGCTAATATTGTATATGGATACAGTCACTATACTAAATTAACTTTGTTTTATGAGAAGAATACTCAACAAGACCTTTTTTTTCCCCAACTATTTTAATTTTATATTGGCTAGCTTCACTATTTCCAATCCCGTCAGACATGAATTATTGATTATTGTTTATTCCCCTAGGTCAAGTCAGTAAGTGTTATGGATCCTAAGCAAGAAGATACTGTACGTCCTTCTACTAATTGCAGTCCTGAACGTGGTGCGTATAAATACTTTTATTTTAATAATGGTTGTAATGAATATACTTGCTATTAGGAAGTTTTTTAACACATGCTTTAAAAACTCAAAATTATATAGTATACAAAGCAAGTAGCTCGTGAAATGTGTGCAGTAATTCCTAGAGCTGAATTTCACTGGAACTGAAATTCTATTGGTGGAGAGGTGTATAATGTTCTGATGTAGTAATGGTGTCATCTCCAGACATACCAGTGTATAAAAAACACTAATGAAAAGGTCACCATTTAAAATCACCTTTCTTAGCAAAGACTTTCAGTAACTCATCTGAAGGCTATCAGTATCAAATAAAACAACTTGGTGCAGCAAGCTGGCTAGAATCTGTTAAAATTATCACCACACTTTCCTGTTTTTTAATTAAGAATATGAAATATACAAGACCACTCTGCTAGAAAAACTCATAAATGCTTTTATCAGGCATAGTACTGATTAACTTCTGCTTGTGCTCTTTTCTATGTGAAAACTTTGTATGGGGTGAAAAAACTGTTTTAGAAGGCAAACGAAATACTTCAGAAGGTGAAGATTCTCAATGGAGGAAGTCAACTAGTGAAGACCAGTCTACCCAGAGACCAACCAGGGGCAGATTGAGGAAGACTGTACATCTTGCTTCAATAAAGCAGACTGAAAAGGATTTAAATTTAGAAGAATTGCAAGGACTGGAGAAAAAGAGCTTCCAAGAAGAGACTGGAGAGGTCAGAACTTCAAGTTCAGTAGCTAAAAATCTAGGAAGAGGAAGGAGAACAAATGCTTGTGTGGTGGAAGAAAACATTTCAAAACATAATGATGAGAAAAAAGTTGAAGCTGTTTCAACTTTGGGAATGCGTGTTGCTACTCAAAGACCCAGAAGAGGTAAAAGGAAAGAAGCAGAGGAGTTAAAACTTCTGGATGAGAGCCTTGAGTCTTGCGGCAAAGATTCTTCGGTGTTACAAAAAGAACCTGCAACTGTGAAACTGGCTTTGCAGGATTTTATCATCAGTGACGTATCAATAAAAGATGATGTTCAAAGCATGAAGGCAGAAAGTTCATCTAGGAACAGTCAAAATGAAAATTGTCAACTGCAGACAGATTTTAAAAACTCTGAAAACACACCTCATGAAGCCAGTCCAGGAGACAGCGAAGAAATGCTTCTACTGCCTAGAAAGAGGGCTAGAGGAGTGAGAAAAGTAGAAAATGCAGAAGAACCAATCGCCCCTAAAAGAGGAAGGAGAGCCAAGAATGACCAAGTTAAGCAAGCTTCTTCAGAGGAGCTTCATGCAACAGCAAGGAGGCTTCGTAAACAACCAGCTGCAAAGGTAATACAAGAGGATGAGCGGGCTTTTGAGACTGCTCCAACAGAACTGTCTGAGAACAGAGCCAAAGTTGAAATGAAGATAACACAAAAAAGAGTTAACTCTTCAAGAAATGCTAGAAAACACTTGACAGAAGTAAAATCTAACATTTGTGGGATGGCACCTGGAAATACGCAGAACGTTCAGAAAATCAAGGACACTTTAGATGAAACTATTACTGAAACACGGTCATCCACCAAAAATGAGAGGGAAGTGTCTCTGGGAGATGAAGCTGAAAATACTCAGGCAAATACAACAGAAGCATCTCGGAGATTAAAATCACAGTCACCTCCTGGAGAAACAAACAAAATGCCAACTACTGTTCTAGTCTTGGAATCAAACAGCACAGTGCAAGAAACAAACAGAACTAGGAGCAGGAGAGGCAAGAAGGCCTCCTCAGAGCAAAAGACTGATGAATCTGCTAAAAATGTAGACAGCTCAGAGCTAATAACACCCAAATTGAAATCAGAAACAGAAATGGAGGAATCTGCTCCCAAAGAGCCTTCAGGCTGTGTTGATGAAAAGAAGATAGGCAAAATAGAAGAAGACCAGAACTACACATCTGTCACAACAGTTACTGCTGTAAACAGTGACAGTGGTGCTCATAGCCATCAAGAGCAGACAGAAAATGAACAGGCACTAAAATCAAAGCAAGCTGAAATTCTGCAAGAGAATCAAACACAAAACAATGGCTCTACGAGGAGAAGAGGTAGAATTAGAAAAGTTAATTCTGAACTTGAACAAACCAGTTCCAAAGCACTTGGGCAAAAAAGGAGTTCACTTGGGGACGAGGAAGGAATGACTTGCAAACAGCAAGAGACTTCAGAAAATCCTTCTTCTCAAGTAAGGAGGAGCAGAAGAAAGCAAGTTAATTCCATTCCACAAGCGACTTGTTCTACCTTTTCAAAAGAGCAGACCTTAATTGAAGATCATGGTAAAGATGAGACTTCTGTAAAAGACCACGATCCAGCTTTGGAAACTACTCCCTCTTCAGCAGAAGACAATCCACCGAGACGGGGAAGAAGACGAAAGGTTGCTGTAGCATCACAAGTGACGAGTTTTCTTTCTGTCAGAAAGAAACGTGGGTTGCAAGAAGGTGACGATAAAAAGATGACTGTGAAAGAAGATCAAAATCCAGCTTTGGGAAATGAAACTTTGCAGGCAGAGACAAATGCATCAGCAAGGGACAAAAGAAAAAAGATGGATCTAGCAGCAGAGGCAAAAAGTTCATCTTCTCTCCAGGGGAAGTGTGGCTTGTCACAAAATGGTGATAAAGAGGCGAATACTAATGGAGAAAAAAATAAGCCTTTGGAATCAGTGTCCCTCACAAGAGTGAACCCATTAGGAAGGGGCAGAAGGAAAGAAGCTCTGGTGTCACACACAACTAATTCAATTTCTCTTAGAGGAAAACCAGCAAGCAGTGTTAGAGAAGAGGCTTCTAAAGAGGATAATGTTCCTTTAGAAACTGTTACTTCATCTCTGAAAGAAAATCAGCTGAGAAGAGGAAGGAGGAATCAAGTGACCTTCTTGTCAGAAGCCACAAGTTCTGCTCAGGGAACACACAGCTTATCAAAGGAAAGTGGTGGAAAGAATAATCATAGGGAAGCTAAAAACCTGATTTCTGAAAAATCTGCTTCCCAAGAAAAAATGGATCTTTCAAAAGGCAACACGAGGACAAAAAATAACACTTCACAGCCTGTTAACTCTAGGTCTCTTCAGGGCTTGCCAGAAGATGGTAAGAATGAATCCCCAGAGAAACAGCAGAGTATGCTTCTGGAAATAACTCCATCTTCAGAAGAAAATCCATCAAGATTGGGCAGAAAAAACCCAGTTTCTTTCAAATCTGAGTATACTAGTTCCAGTTTTCTCAGGGAAAAACGTACCTTCTGCAACAACGGAAGGCAAAAGGGAAATCTTAATGAAGATGAAGTTACATCTGTGGAAAATAACTCATCCCAGGAAAACCGTAGGCAGCTGAGAAATAAGAGGGAAAAGGTAGAATTCAAATCAAAGGCAGCTCCTTCTACTTCTCTCCATGATAAGGGCAACTTGCCAGAAAATGATAACACTTCAGGAACTCAAAATAAGTGTTTGGCATCTACTGGTTTTGAGAAAAACAAGCAGCCTAGGAAAGAGGTTAGCCCTGCTCCACAGCCAGCTTCCACTTCTCGCAGAAGAAAATGTCAATTGCCAGCACTCAATGTCTTAGCACCCAAAAAGTTAAAATCAGGTGAGGCAACAATTTACTTTCTATTTTCTGTGTGTAGCTAAGTTGGGTATTGATAGAACAATGTGTGTAAAGATCTGATTACTGCAGACTGCCATAGGCTAATGTAGATAAAGAGTGGTTCTTTAATACAGCAAGAATTCTTAAGTAAAGAGCAGCTATGTTATCCTATTCGAAAAAGATGCTTTTCCTAAGTGGGATGAATTGATTTTTATGGACGTGATGCTTGTATTTCTCTACTGGGATATTCAAATGCCCTCGTGCATGTTCTCTCTCAATCTGCAACTTTCAATTTAGAGTAATATGGCAATTAACTGACCTGCAGGAGTAGCAGGTAATGGCATAACGTGAGCATTGCATCTTTAAGATCCATCGTTCACGCTTGTTTTCTCCTAAATATCATCTGAATTCCTGCTCCTGCATCTGTAGCTTCTGGGTAACCTTTATGTAACATGCTTTTCAATTCAGCCATCTTTCTCTCTCCGTTTATAAATTTTTGCTTCTCTTTAGCTATTTGTTAGTTTCTACTTCCTGACTCTGCTATATGTACATCCCAAATGAGTCACCTGTACTGGTGCTTTCCTACCTGCCTGGATAGTTTCTTTTCTGGGGAGGTTGTCTTTTCCCATGTGGGTTTAATGATGGTTTCCTTGTGTGGTGTTTGGCTTGATGCTCATCTCTTAGAGCAGCTTTGTTGTTCTCTGCTATCTAGGTTCTTACATAGAGATCCAGTCTTTTGTTTACAGTTAAAAGCCCGACTTAGCTGTAGGTGTGCCATGCAACTCTTCCTATAAATTCATTTTTGCTGGATTTTTCTCCAGCATTGTATTTTAGTTTTGCGTATCGGTGGAATGAATTTTAGCTGAAATGGTAGCTAATTGGTTTTGGTGCTCTCATTAATGCTAACCTACTTTCCGGAATAGCTGTAAGTCCATGGGGATCTATCTTGAAGGATATTGGATGTGCAGAAGTGTGGGTTTTGTAGCTGGTTTGTTGAATTCATGGATGTGATCTTTGGAATGTGGTCACTGGGGATTTCTTGAAAAACTGTGTGACTGAACACTGACTTTGTATGAAATGTTTCATTTATAATATAAATTTCCAATTGACGTTTCTGTCTACAAATAGATAATGATGAAAACAGATCACCCAAAAGAGGAAGAAGAAACAAAGCCAAAGAAGAGCTTGACGGAACGGGTGTAAAAGCAACTCGGAATCCTGGAGGAACAGACAGGAGAACAAGATCAAGCACAAGAACCAGTGCAAGAACCAGAAAATAGCCTTCACAGTTTCAGAAGCAACTTTAGAAACAATTCAGTAATTGAACAAGTTTTTAACATGAATTGAATTGCACTCGGGTGTTAAATTCAGGTTTTGTAAAGCAATCATGATGTTACAGAAGTGCTTCACTTGATGTGTTTACAGATACAGCATAGATACCTGTTCTTAGTAGATTTGTCTGTATAGTGGTTCTTAAACCATGGGGTGCTTGTGCAGAATGGCAAATATAAAAATAAATCCTTTCTAATAGTATTTATCCCCTTCTTCTTTTGATCAGTACAGCAGTCAGGAAGCTGTGCTGCTTTACAATCCATTTAATTGTAAGCTATTTGCTGCATAGTTTCATGTGCTTAAGTCTTATTTTTCATTAAAGTTTTGTAAATATTCTTTTAAAAAAAAAAAAAACCTATAGATTTATTAGCAAAACTGCTATGTTGAAATGTTTTTTAAAAGAAGTGCATTTTACTGGGAAAATTTGTAATTCATTAAATTTGTAAAAAAAAAAATTGAGTCTCCTGTGTTTTGTATTCTTAGAAGTAAGTAAGAACGTGTATTTATTTCTATTACCATATTACATGCAGAAAGAAAATCCAGCTTCAGCAGCTAAGTGCATTTTTGAGAGCAGAGTTGAGAACCTACTTCTTCATGTAGTTTTTGAGGAGTTACAGGCATTTCTATGGACAAATGGAAAGGCAAATGGATTCCGTGTTCTGACATTTGTTGGCAGTTTGAGGATGAAAACAACCCTTTGGGTGAGTTCTTGTCTGTGAGATCTGTTGTCTCTTATCGCTGTAGGACTGAGGTGTGTTTCCTGCAGTTTCAGTTTTAGCCTCCCAGATGTGAGGAACCTCCACAAAATGTGTCACTGGATTTTTGCTTTAGCATTTGTGATCATCCAGAATTCCAGCTCGTATGCAGCCTTGTGTTGTCCCAGCAACAACTGAAGCATCAGATCTGGGCGATTGGTCTTGGAATTGTTCAGATCCATACCAACTTTACTGTTGGGTCCTGGCTCTTCTGCTTGGTTCGTGGCTCTCAGTCTACCTAATGCCAGAGTTGGGAATGTGAATTTCACGAACCTAGTCCTGTGTCAGCCCCTGCTGGCTGCTGTGTAGAAGTATTCCTCATTTATTTATTTATTTTGAAGCTATTCACAGAAGGGAAACAGGACAAAACAATTTAATGCTCGTAACCCCTTTGAAGTTGGTGTAGAGCGGATCAGTTTGTCAGAAACCCGTATCCACGATGGTGCACGTTTTGAGGTTTAAAGAAAAAAACAACCTTAGTACTGAAGGCACTGCTGTAGGTATATATGCTATACTATTTAAAAGTTGTGCTAAAAGATTTTCTTGACAGCGTTGATGTATCACTTCCTACCCTGTTTTTCCTACTATTGGATGCTCTAATGGGAAAGAGGGTGATTATCTAGCTTGTTTTTCTGCTGAAGATGACGAGATGTCAGCAGAGAAGGGGGAGATGGTGCACACAAATAAATGACAGTGTGCAAAGAGTGAAATGCTGAATGTGGTAGCAAGGCTGGAGGGCACTGCTGTGCTGTGCTGATACATGTGCCACTGCATTAATGTGTGTTTCTTATGTTGCAGAGAACTCTCATTTTCTTTGGCTTTATACTCCTGCAGAGTTGCTTACATGCTTGTGGTATCCTGCTTGCTGTTGATCCATCTGAAGGGATGCTTCTGCTTTGACCTTCACATTCCTGCACAGCTTCTGCTTGGCTTTCACACATATGTTAGTTGTGCTGTAAAGGGTTTTTCCCACTGCCTGTCCTGACTGTGATCACAGCGAGCTCTGCTGGTTTGGCTTGGTGGCCTTCAACGTGAAATGTGAGTATGAATGGGAAGGAGAAAATGCTTTGAGCTTTTGAGGTTTTTGCTGTACCTTCCAGGTGAGCCACGCAGCCCTGTGGGTTTCTGTGCTCCCATCTGGGAATTTTCAGCTGCGTTGGAGATCCAGTGCCTGTAAGTGTCTGTACCTCTTTTCCATCTGTAGTATCATTCCATGGTTACTCGAGGCAGTAATTTCTGGCCTGAGGATATATCAAAGTCCTGAGGTAAAGATCAACACTGCTTTTTCTGGAGTAACAGAAACCAACAGGGCTGAGCTCTTGGGTAGTTACTTAGATAACAGACCTGCAGATGGATATGCATCCAGAGCAGAGGCTTTCTGTGGCAACAGATGCAGCAGAGCAATGTCAGTGTGCTTACTCTCAGCTATGTCTTCATCTAATCCTGCTCTGACACTGCTTGTGTGATAGATGGATGAGAAATTGCTTCCCTGTTCTTGACTAGCTGAAACGAGTGGATGTGGCACTTCCCTTCAGAGGGAATTTGTATCAGCGAGGTAATGAAATTTGGGGATATTGTAGTCAGTGAGAAAAATAAGGTACCTGGATGTTGTAGCAATGTCTAGCTGAGCTTTCTGTGTGCGCAGCTGCTCAGGCTTATGAATTTGAGCTCCAGTCTGCAGCAAAGTAACTGCTTTGTGCTTGTTTTCTGTGGAGCAGCTAATGGCCACCATAAAGAAATTGACCTCTATTTGTAGTCCATGAAGAGCAACTGGCTGTGTGTTGAGATCCAAGGAAAATGAAGTCTCTTACCAAAAGAGGTCCTATCAGCCTTTGGGGACAGTCCAAGAAATGCCCTTGTGTGGATTATTTTTGGCTTTTGTCCTCACTTTCTCTCCAAAACCAGCCTAGTCTTGACTCTAACAGAAGCAATGCCATGCTAGGCTGTGTGTATCTCAGATTTAAGGCTTTACCTGTGACTGTTTCAGCAGTAATTCTACATATCACTTTCAAGGCTTTAAACAGGATTTTGCACCAAAGTGTTTGGTCCTGTGTCTGCTTTGAATTTTTCCTCTTCAGAACTTAGAACAGAGAGGTTTAGTTTTGATGCGGTGCTGTGGTTCTCATAGGGTCAATTTCTACTCCAAAGAGTGGCCAGGCTGCTTGGAGGAAAAAAAAATGCCCTTTCTAAGGACTTGTGCATGAGGTTATTTGTAGCACCAGATGTCCTTACTGGTAAATGTCCTCAGGCAGTGATTAAAGGTAGATGTGCTTGGAAGGCAATACAGTTGAAGAACATCTCATGAAATAACACATCTTTCTATAGGATTAAACGAAGATCCAACCAGAATTCTAACTGCCAGGTATGTTGGCTATCATCTGATAGCTCTTGATGGCACTCCAGATAGATACAGATAGATACTAACACACTTTTCTGGCTCGCTTGAGCACCTGTATCCAGCAGGTCCCTAATAGCTGCCAGCCTGTGACCACTGCTATTGTTGCCACTTCTCCTCAGGGACTCCTCTGTGATAACGAACAAAGAAACAGATGCTTGGGGTTTCTTCAGCTCAGATGGCAGCAGTGTGAGTAAAACTTTCAGCTGTCTTTCACTGTAAGTATTTCATGGATAAAAAGTGTTTTGGTATCTAACTGGCTCGAATAGGATTTGAATCCTGTTGCAGCTATATGCTTCTACAAAGTGCTTCTTTCAGCCCTAACCATGTCCCTTCCAAGAAAAACTGATAAAGATGTGATAAACTTCTATATTTCATTCTCTTATTACTGTTTCCTACAGTGAGAGGGACCTTATTTTGTAGGAAAAGACAGTTTAAGAAGTGCTGTTGTGGAGTGGAGATGGGGGTGTTTTGCAACTCAGAGCCCTCCCCAGGCTGTGGGAAGCTGTGGAAAGGTGTGGAGAAATCCCATGGCTGCTGGGTGCTTGAGAAATGGGCTTGTGTACTTCTCTGCTTCTTCCAGAGGGAGCTGCACCCGCCTCTTTATCACATAGATTTAGTTTTGGAACTGTCCAAGTATTTGAAATGCAGTGTCTATGAAAGCTAGGAAAAATGTAGGTGTCATTACCCAAAAAAAATTCCTGCTTTACTAGAGCTGTAAATTATATTTAAAAGTTGGGCTCTTCTTAACTACTTAAAGCTACAGTGACAATGCAAAGCTGTAAGGCAAAGCACACTGCTGTCACTCCTTGGTTTTCATTGAGAAAGCTACTCCACAAGCTCACTAGATACACACATTGCAGGCAAACTGTGGTCAGTGACATTTTGCACGCGCTCATAAAGCTCCTAATGATCTCTTTTAAAATAAAATGAAATGGCAAAACCCTCTCAGAGGGGCAAGGGATGGTTCAGTCAGAATTCATGTGTTAGATGGGCCAAATTCATTTTAACTGAGCTGCTGGGAGAACCACTCAGGTCCTAGCCTGCCACCCATTGGGTTTGCAGCCATCACTGTGACTTTCAATGGTCTGGGAACTGGACCAGGTGGGATACCATCAGCATTCATCTCCTGATGCACACATACAAGGTCATCTCACTGTTAGGTTCTGCAGAGTCTTTTGGAGCTGGGTATTTCTTTGTAGCTCTCCTCTTAAAAGGTGTGTGATTACAGTTGGCCAAGACCACCAATTAGCTCAGGCTAATTTTTCTCCTTTTTCTATCTGTGCTCCCTTTGTTATGCTGCACGTTGTTCGTTACTTGGTGTATCTAATGGCAATTAGGGAGTGAGGCAGCCACGAAGACTAATTTGATCACCTGGAGACCTGCCTCCCACAGCCCCACGAAGTCAGCGGAGACCCAGCTCTGCCTCCAGGGCACTTTGGCTGAGGCTCCAGCTCCAATTCGCCCTCTAGAGAAGCATCCTCTTTTCCATTAACTAAAGGGAAAGCCTGTTGTCCCCAAGCAAATGATGGCCCTTTGGAACGGGGCTCCCATTTGAATAAAGACACGGGCTGAGCTTGATTTCTGAGTTTCAGGGCAAAGGCAGTTTGTGGGTAGCCATGCTGTGGGGCCCTTCGAGTCATCCGTGGAGCACAGAGCCCCCCAACCCCATCCAGCCCTCCCAGCTCGCTTGTGCCTGTGGGTGTCCTGTAGGGCTGAACCCCCATCCATGGCATTGGCAGTGCCTGTGGCCATTCCCTCTTGGCATACCTGGGTTCACCCGGGCAAGCTCAGGAGTGGCAGAGTGAAGAGCTCCAAATCAAACCTGCTATGTCATATCCAGCAGGCCTCTGTTCTGCAGACTTATCCACTGCCATAATTATAAACCCGAAACTTGTCAAGTTTCTCTTCAGCTTCATAAAGCCCAACCCAACGCTCGGCGTCGCATGCTGACTGTCTGCTTTTAATCCCATCTGTTAAGAGCCCAGATCCCCCCATGCTGCGTTAGTACAACAAAGCTGATCTCGGCTGTCCTTCCCAGGCATGGTGCACTGTGTTGTAAATAAGATGCACTCCTCAGCAAGGCTCAGAAGTGCCTGTGTGGATGGGTGCGTCCTTCCTTAGCACCTGACCAGCACTGCAGCTGTACAGAGACAGCTAACGAGTGCTTTAATATCTTCTCGTATTTAAAATTGCCTTGTCATTTGAGTAATGAATTCTCTGTGCTTTGTGATGGAAAAGATTGCAGCTGAGTTTTATTTTAGGTAGGACAGCCGGCTAATTTGCTACGCCGCCTTCCCAGCCCAGGTGTGCTGCGAGCTGCACCACGATCATTAACCTTAATACAATTTTTAAACAATTATTAAGCTAATCGGATGCAAATTAAACAAAATGAACCTATAAATATATGTGTTTTTCAAATTAGTAATTGGATTTTTTGATGATCTTTGGCTTGACATTGATAAGCTGCTTCTCATAACAGTCTAATTAGGCAATATGTAAACTTTGGCATTCGGTTCTGTCCTAGTGGCTTTTTCAAATGATGTTTGTAAAATTTGCAATTTCATATTACAGATTAAAAATTAAAAACTGCAGGAGGCTAACATTAAAATGAGAATTCATTTCATGGAAAGCCCTGTAGACAAAATTCACCCTAATAGAATTGTGCATAAGGGGCTGCAAATCATGATCTATAGTTACACAGGGGAAGGCTTGTCAAAACCAGTATTGTTGGCCTGTAGTTCTATTCACAGTATTAAACCCATCAGTGAAGTCACTTTGGGGAAAATGCGAACATTATCAAAGAACAGTAAATTAGCAAGAAATTAAAGCATATACCCTTGCATTTCCAAAACAAAAGATCCCTTCATTAAAAACCTTTCATCAGTGGTTTAATATTCATAGCAGTAATTTGCATAACTAAATCAGTTTTCACTGATGAGAGACGACCAAAGTTTTTTTCACTAATTTCTTTTTTGAATGAGCTCTCTGGTTGTGTGTGGGGGGGTTTTTGGGGGTTTTTTTGTTGTTGTTGTTTTTGTTTTTGATTAAAATTTCCCACCAGTAGTCGGACAGAATCGAACGCAAGACCGAACCGTGTTTGCCAGGACCATCCTTTATGATGGTGAGTTCAATGCTGCTGTGCGGAGCACCTTGGCTGCCCACAGCCCTGCCTGCCTGCTGGCTGACACCCACGCCCCAAGATGCACTTTTGATGCACTTTTGGGGTCGTTCTTTCTTGGTTTGTTCTCCACCTTTTTTGTGCTCTCACACCTTTCCTTGTACGCAGAGCGAAACGATGACAGAGCAGGGCTAAGAATGAGGATGTGTCGTTACAGAGCACACGTGAAGAACTTTCTGATACCTCTCTGGAAGTCGTATCCTTTTTCCAATTTTTTAAAGAATTTTAATGCTTTGAAAAGACCTATTCCCTTAGGAAAACGAGAAGGATAAGGGAAGTATGCTTGCCTTGGGGAATGGAGACAGAAAAGTCTGTTTTGGTGTAGAAAACACATGTATATTGAATTGGTTTACGATCCAGAAATCAGTTCAAATATCAGATTGAAAATATAGCAAGTGCTGATTCTGTCCGATGAATTGGTTGTGAAGTGAGAGGCTGAAGTGAGCTCCAGTTGTGCACTACTTGCACAGAGCGGGTGCTCTGGGCAATGCTTTGTTAAACTGAAATCCTCCAATTCCCAACACCTGCACTGAGAGTGGGACGGTCACCGACATCGCCTGCGAGTGCATTGGTTTGAAATAATAGCTGTCTGTGTTCAGATTGATTAGCAGCAGCTAATTTTTGTCTGTTTTTTTTTTTCTTTTTATTGGCTGCAACTGAAGCTTAAATAAAAAGATACAAAGTTGATAAAGTTTATAAGCAACTGTAGGAAGACTTAGGAAAGTTCTCACGTATCCTTTTCTCCTCCAAAAGTTTTTGTCCTGTCATTGAATCTGGAGTAGTACCTCTCTAAGGTGTTTAATGCATCCTGCGTGCTCCTAATTGTTCAGTGGTGCCATCTTTGAAGTATTTCCACTTTAAATATAGGGAGGTGGGCATGGTGGAGGTGGGTAGGGAATGGTCTGGGTGTCTTAGTGGTCTTTTCCAGCCTTAATGGTTCTACAATTCTGTATTTCACATCACTATGGTGTTTTAGTTCTACTGTTTTGTAAATACATTATTATGTTTGTTTTGTTACAAGTGGGGTGTACAGTGGACCTCTTCGTAGGCCTGTGTCTGTGCTGCACTGCTGTTCTGTGACCATCACTAGGAAGACCGTATTGCCCTGGGGAAGTTTCTGTGCTTCCTCTGGCTGCCAGCCCTGGCCAACAATTTGTGCATTTGCTCCATTGCTCGTTGTCTATTAGGATTCTGTACCTCACACAGCCCTTAATATCAAGTAAGTTTTTGAGAATGACTGCAAGAAAGGTTATTTTTGGCAACCTGCTAGCTGTCACACCTCCGGTTCTGTGCGGCTGTGACATAAGATGAACGCCTGTCCATCATGTTGCAGGCTCCAGATTTCTCTTCTTGGCTTGGGATGGGGTTATGAGGGGACCACGTGGCAGGCAGCTGACATCAAGCTGAAGGCTCCTTACGATAACCAATTACCACATGCTGAGATATTGCCATGTTCCTCCTGTCATAGGATGGTTTGGGTTGGAGTAACCTGAAAGACTTCTGTTGTGCTTTTATGCATCGCTCAGGAACTACCCAGAACATGGTCAGATAGTTCTGGCTTACTTTTCTGACCAAGAAAATAGAATAAGTCACATCTTTGAGGTCTTTTTTTCACTATAATAAGCAGGGCTGAGAAGCCTTTCATTAAGTAGACCTTGTAGGCTTTATCACCTAGCATTGCCCTGCACTTACTGTAATTAATGCCATTTCTTCTTAGATAAAAGGATTGTGTGCAGGCCTGGTACCAAACTGGCAATCTGCCTTGGGATTTGGCACAACACAGACAAGAGATGTCCACATTTTTCAGGATCCCAGGATTCTCAGGATGTCTTCTTTGAATGCTAGCGAATTACACTGATGCAGATACTGACAGGCACTTCTGAGTCTGTGCCCCTTTTTGAAGAAGTCTTCGTCAATTCCTCAGCAGACAGCATCTTCAGTTTGCTCCAAGGCTCATGAGATTCATCCAGGTGTGTAAATATGGTGGGGTACTGACTGCAGTACTCTGCTTATGTCTCCTCACTGCTGTCTTCATGTGACTTTCTCCCTTTGCACAAACCATTGCAGCAAACTACTGTGCAACCAAATGTCTCAAAATGCACCAGGGCGTCTCCAAGGGTGAATGGAGAGAAGGGGCTTTCTCTGTGCTAGCAAAGATGGATGTTTCTGGATTTTCAGTTCTTTGCTCATTTCTTTGAATGAATCCTTTCATTGGAAGGACTATTTTATCTTTTTCTTTCCCTCAGAAACAAGCAATTAATAATCACTGGTCCAACATTGGAGAGATGAGATTTCAATGCACACTCCAAATGCTCATTGTTGGCATTAATCAAAACTGTTTGTGTGAATACTGAAATATCCTCTTCACAATTTCAAAAGTAATAGCAGCAATGTACATAAGAGGGTTCGTGTACTATTAGTTCTGCATTATACTCTAAAGTTTCTTAAAAAATGAGCAGGTGGAGCCCCATAAAATAATTAGATTATAGTATCTCTGCCAAGATACAGTTAAAACAGAAACCCTCTTTTTTGGATGACTCCACACACTAGAGTGTGTGACATCGCTTCTCACCACACATTGTCCTGTGTGGTCATGAGGATATTTCTGCATTAGAATAGTATGGCAATATCAAACTGAATAGCCAACAAAGCACTAAGCAGGTGTAATAACATCTCCACTAACAGTAAATCACCTAATTGACATCAGCATGTATTTTTGGGAACACCTGAAGGACCAGGGAGAAGAACAAGCAGCATATGGACAGATCTGTGGTTCTGCTGAATGATGTAGCTATAGGAACCTTGGGTTGTATAATAAGTGTTGTTTAATCATCTATTTTATAATGGTAGAGACTGGCGTTTTGCTACAAAGACGTTATTGGTGCATTACAGATTAAACTATGCATTTTTTTAAAGTCATATTTAAGCATGGGGCCTCCATCAGTGACTGCCTTTCCACAGCAATGGTGTGCAGTCAGTGTCCAGTGCCCATTTTGAAGCAGAAGCAGTAACACGTGAGAAGCTCCATTTACAATGTGTAAAGACAGTAAAAGAAGTGTTACTCTAAATACAGCTCTTATTTATTTTCGGCTGTTGATCGTGCTACTGCAGTTCCTGTGCCTACAAATAGCCAAAATGTTCCATGCAAAACTTCTTCGTGGCTTGAATTTCTATTTATTTATTTATTTGTAATATAATATAATCTGAATTCCTAAAGAAATCCTAGCGGTAGCCCCTGACCCACATGTACATCCAGTGCTGTTCCCCTATGGCCCTGGCCTATTTATTGCTTTCCTAACTACTCGAGTTCAAACAGGAGATCAGAACAAAATTGAAAATGAGCTTGGGGTCTTTCTTTAGTCCCAATTTGTTCACTTCCAAAACCACCACTCAATTTAGCTCAACTGGCGGCGTCTGCTCAAGAGAGGGCAAAGGCTGGAGGAGCAGGGCTGCAGGAGGGCAGGGCTGGCGCGTGCTGCCGGAGCTGCATGGAGGAGCGTGATGTAATTTCTCAGCTGCACAAGCGTGACAATTAGCATGCAGTGCTGAGGGGTGCAGGAGGGAAGTTTGTTTCCTGGTGCCTGCTCACGTTGTGGCTTTGGGTGGGTGACAGGCTCTGGCAGCAGGCGGCCGGGTTATTGCTCGTGGCTAATATTGAGGTGATGCTGCTGGACAAGTGGCTCCACATGCTATCGATGCAAATGTTTTTGTGTGTTTGAATGGTTGACGTAAATGGCTTTTCTGAATGAGAAGGAATGATGTTAAGGCAGGGAAGGAAGTAAATATTTGTCTGTGAAGAGGGCTGAAAATATAATTGAGAGGTAGAAGAAATAGGTGGTCTTGTTGTAGGAGAATACCTTGAAAAGTACAGCACTGGATGACTTATGCTGCTGCTCTCAGACTGAACTCTTTCCTAACCTTCCTTGCCCAAGACCCTCTTCTTCCTATTTCAGATTTTCTGCCATCAGTAGTTGTTGCATACCTCCTCCTGCTCCTTTTTGTAAATACCCAACCATTAGCATTTTAATTATTTTCAGATATACAATAGGCATGAGAGCTGTTCTACTAACTGCTAGTAAAAATCAAACAATCAAAGCCAAACTCCAAAGTCATAGAAGTAGTAAAATCAAAGTCTGGGATTGAAAAAACTCAAACAAATGTTCTGTCTTACTCAAAACATTGCTGGGGGGGGCAAAACAGAACACATGCAGAAAGAAGTGTTACTTCGGAATCATCTCTTGGGATTACATTACTGCTCTCCTGATGTTTATTCCCTACTCTACAGCAGAAGTCTTTGATTTAACTCCGATTCTTTTAGCATCGTGGGATAAGGATTGCCAGCTGCCCTCGCCAGGTGTGTTGGTTTAGCACAACTCCAATAGCTTCTTCCTGTGTAATTTTGCCCTGTGCAGAGCATCAGCATCCTTTTTCAAACAAAAATGAAAACGTTGCTCCCCCTATTCAGAAATGCTTTCGTGAAGCTTCTACACCTAGAAATAGGATTTATAGTTTACTGGGAAATGTTGGTGATAAGTGGACGGTTGGACTGGATGATCTTAGAGGTCTTTTCCCACCTTGGTGATTGTATGATCTTTTTGTCAAAGATTCATTTATCCCATTGATGCTTGGGGCCTTTTTGGTCCCTTGCTGTTTATGATTTACTGGGTAAAACTTTTCAGTTTCAAAACTCCACCGACTTCTGCAACGAACTGGCTTGAATTTTGACAGATGCATAAATGATGGAAAGTAAATCAGGTTTTGTGGTGTCAATCCAGAATCAACTTGTTTGTCAATCCAGAATTAAAAACGCAGGAGGCATTTTCTTTTCCAAAGGAAAGCATTGTCAGCAATAACTGTGGTCAAATGATGCTATCTGGCAGGATTTTTTTCTACCAATTTTTAGAGGGCTTTTGTTCACCTTGTTGGAAATTGAAAGGTGCTGATTTGGTCAGCAGAAGCAACCATGTGGCACAGGATGGTATCCAATGGTTTCTAATGTCTTTTTACTGCATATGCATCTAGATGTCACGTACATTTCTGGCTATCTGTAAATCTTTGTTTTCCATCACCCAGATTTCAGATAAACAAACTTATATCTGAAATTTCTGCATGCTGTGAGCATTTTGCTAGGTTATTTCCTAATCGTTGCTGTACATGTAGTTTGAAGACATATTGCCTCTATTTATACTTAACAGAGAAGTATTGCCAATGTCTCATACCCTGCTCCCTTTGAGATGTCCAGCAGAAGAGAGGAAGTGTGGAGGATGAGTAGCTTGTAATGTTATCTTTCATCTTCTAAGCTTGTGGCTTTAGCTTTCCCAGGTAACTCTGCTGACGTTTGGCCTTGTGCTTTATTTGAGGGGCACACAATTTGCTGGTATGAATACATCAGCTGCATATTCCTAGCAGGCTTTTCTTTCAGGTCTACTTTTGGGAAGAGGATGTGAGCTCCATCATAAAGCCAGGCACACTCTGAGCCTGGCTCCAGGTCTGGTTCATCCAGGTCAAAGCCAGCTCTGCTCTTTGGGGTAGCCGTGCTCTTTTCCTCCAGGGAAGAACCAGGCGCCTTGTCTACAGTTCAACATGGGTTAGAGTTCAGAGAAAGAGAAAACCCAGAGCTGCAGTTGAATGGTGTTGCTAATAGAGCTCCTGCTAGCTATCTTTTATCCCTGCTGAATGTGATTTCTGCAGATAGGCTTTTATTTTGGTAACAGGGGATTGAACGATGGTTGCAGTGTCCCTTCCCTAGCCTTGCTTTTAGAAGTCAGTAATGGCTGAAGACTATTAGTGGCAGTCGCCGTGGGCATGGGTATTCACAGAGAGATGGATCTCTCTGTGGTTATGGGAGCAAAGTATCGTTTAGAGAAGGAACAAGTTCTGTGAACAAGATGATAATGCTGGGGAAGTGGGAAGGAAGAGGTGTCTTTGTGGGGTGGCACATAGTTCACTTTGTTTGCAATATTTTTGGGGCTCAGTGTGTGCAAAGTGGAATCCTAGGAAAAAAACAGTCCTGTGTTCAGGAGCCAAAGGTCGTGCAGGCATCAGCTGCTGCCTTAGATAGTGTGGGAAGGGAGGAAAGTCACTGAAGTTCTCTTAATTTTCCTCTTTCAAAGTCAGTCATTCTTTCTGTTGTTCTTATTTGCAAATATTTTGAAATCTTTGACCTCTGAAAGTACAGAAGCAAAACAAATCGGTTTACCTAAATATAAACTACATCCTGTTACCTATGGTATTTATTTCTTAAATAGCTATGTAAATGGTAAATGAACTCATGGTGTTGTGCATGGTATTTTCAGGCTACAAATTCCTCCTAGAGCACCACTGTCGTTTTAAGCTACTTCATTCTGTGTAATGGTCTTGAATACTGCCAGTTACTGATGCAGACTACGTCCTTTGCAGTTAAAAACAAAAACAACTATTCAAATAGTCAAGTTACAAAGTCGAAACTGGCTTCTGTGCATAGGGAGTAACTGCATTTTATCAAAAATGTAATGAGTTTAACATACCTAGTTACACAACACTCGAGTGGCTCTTCAGATTAAAGCCTGCCCAAAATGCGTGTTGACACGATAGGCTGGAGCTGCTCCAGTCCATCACTGCAATATACTACAAATTGATTCTGAGCACATATTGAGTACGCATCTCCAGAGAGGTGCACCGTGGTGCTTGTTCAAAAGCAGTAGAAAAACAAAGCGTGGTACTTTTTGTGGCCAGAACGTGATTTTTGATCACTTTGTTTTATGTGTACGCTACGCATCTTTAAACGTTCCAAAATATTTGTCTTCAAAATGTGCGTTGATGTGCAATGAAGCTCAGAACTTTGTGTATGTGTATATATTGTATGTATGCCACTGGAAGCAGGATTCTTCACAGATTAGGAACTGTTTGGCTGAACTATTACACTTCATGTTTTTCAGCCACCAGTGAGTCCCATAGTTTTCTGTTGATGGAAAACTTCTCCCTGCCCTAAAATCAGCTTGTTCATTTGTTAGTGAGGCTGCCTGTAAAGATGCATCCAGAAAGTCAACTTGGCTCCTGGTCTGAATTGTGAGTTTGTCTGTATCCAATCAAAACTACATTATCAATAGGTCAAAAGGCATTTTGAAACCTCTGCACAAAGGTATGCCCAGGAAAACTGGGAAAGGTTGTTGGCTTACTCCGTTATGCCAGGTGACCATCAGATCTGATGTAGGGAAAAATCAGGGTCTTGAAATCAATGGGAGATTGGCTGAAATTAGCATTAAAAAAAAAATCTTGTTTCAGGCTCTCCCAGATGAAAAGAACCTCAAACGATCTCACGGGTTGCTAAGGCAGGACCTGTAGATAAATGCTGTTATCTCAACGTATGGCACACTTGGTGATAGAACTGTGCAGAAAATAGGAAAACCAGAGCAGATGTGGGACAAAGTTGATGGAAGTGTTAGCCACCTTCGTCCAGGGAAGCTGTCATCCTTGCTCCTCTGCATGGCTGTGAAATGTGGACAATTGCTGTCATTAAATTAAACTCTGTAATTATTTCCATACATACTGTCTCCATGCCTTGGTGTAAACTGAGATACTGGTGATACATCTTGATGAACAGCACGAGATAGAGAACAACAGTGTGTCAGAGCATTGCTATGCACTGTCCCATGCAAGAAGCCACTGCTGGAGATGTCCAACACAAGCAGTGCTAGATGAAAACAACTGCAAGAAATACAGGAAGCTGTACACAATACAAACAGTTGCATGCTTCCTTAGCATTTTTTTCTTTTGATTCTGATTTAAGAGAAAAGAGCTAACTCTGGACCTTCCAGAGCTGTTTGGTTTGATATTTCTGATGCTTGGTTCCCTGTCACCGATGTCTGTTTGAATATCTAAGATATCTCTTAATCTGTGTAAAGACTGCATCATTTCTGCATATTAAATTCCTGGATAACTTGTAAAAACCTGTAAAAACTTGTGCTTGCCAAATCACGTGTCGTCCTTGCAGCTTTTGTAAAATATATTTCTGCATAGAATCATAGAATGCTCATTTTTACCATTTGCATCTGCAAAACTTTCTGAAAATGGGGAATCAGCCTTTACAGGTGGTAAGAAGTCACCCACCTCTTCCATGTCTGCAGGTTGGACAGCAGAATACATGGAGGGAAGGTTGTTCTCTTTTACTAACAAGAAAGCAATAAAGGTGGATTATTTTATCCATTTTATAGGTGGCAAACTTGCACATGGAGGGTGTGATCCAGTTCAGCACACTGGATGTTGCCCAAGAGCTGTCATTCTGATCTTGGCTTTGGCATTGTCTTGTCTCAATCAGCAGCTTGTTCTAGGTTGCCTGTCACAGGAAGGAGCTTCCTTGTGCCACCCAGGTCTCCATGCTTCTTGGTAGTCTGTTTTGGGCACCATCAAATGGTGGTAATAGTTCCCACTTCTCCTTCCTCTGGTTGTTATCTGAAGGGCCCATGCGTTCTGTATTTTCCTATAAGCAACAATTGAAGCAGATCTCCGAATAACCACTGCTCATAGCTGTGGTCTAAATGAGATCTCAGCTGAAAAGTCCAAATGAACTTTCTATTTGTGAGCAGAGTTATTCCCAGTCTATGAACGTGATATTCTTCAAACATCATTTATTCCTCATAGCCATTAATATCCAGGGAATGGTCACAAATGCCATCCTTGAGCTGCGAGGGAATGTCTCCCGATTGCAGAGCTGAAGACAGCTTTTTTTCTCTCTAACAATTTGCAGAAAGCAAAACAGGTTCTGTTGACTCTTTCAGCAACAAACTGTTTGCCCCTGGGCAGAGAGCAAACATGGAACATTTCAGCCCCACAGGAATTTGAGAAAATTAAGAGCAACTGAGTTAGGAGGGCTGTAATCACAGTTGTGCTTCAGCTTGAACTGCCACGATCGCTGTCACTGCAATCTGCACAGCATCAGCTATTGCTGCGAAGGCGTGAGGGCTGTGGTATGCTTTATCTTTGAAAGCAAAATTGGGCATGAAGCCAACAGGAAAAAGGAGATAAAGGCACAGCAGCTTTCCACTGGGTGCCGGTTTGGCTTTTGACCTCCCTGGTGTGCAACAGGTGAGGGCTGGGAACCTCCAGGCTGTGGGGACAGAAATGGGCACCGCTCTCTGCCGCCGTTTGTTTGTGTGACAAATGTGTCAATAATGTGGAAGATGTTATTTATTATTTAAAACTGCAGCAAGCTGTCTGACAGAGATTCAAAGCGCTGAACGAGTCTCTGTAGGTTTGCAAAGTCGCTGCCATTTGCCTTTTAGGCTTGGGTGAAACGCAATTCAGAGAAGTGCCAGCATTTGTCTATGTGACTCACAGTGGGACTGGGATGAGAGACAGGAACGGTGCCTGCCTCTGTGAAAACAGCAACAGAAAAAGTCGTTGGTGTTGTTTCCAGGCTCCTGTGATGCTCACGTTGGAGCAAAAAGTGATACTTAGTCCATTTCTAGATAGAATTTTGAATCATGGTCCTCTGGGAACACCTCGTTCCATAGGCTGGTACACCTATGAAATTTGGATTTGTGCAGTCTTGAACATTAGCCTGTAATATTTTCCTTGCTTTCTTTTTTTTTTCCTGCAGTCTAAAGAGAAGGTCTTGCCTGCATGTAAAATTTGCAGTGTTATAAATAATTTTTTCTTTCCTTTTTGAGAGAGACTTTTAAAAATGGAAATGTTTGCTTTCATCTTACTTTGGTTTCTGTTGATTTAATTTGATTGCTGTCCAGATAAAAGAAATATTAGCTCGTATATTTCGACGTATTTACTTAGAATGTGTGTGACACCAGTTGGCTGTGACCGTCTGAGGAAAATCGCTGTGATGTCATGGAGTCACTTCAAATGAATTAAAGACGAAATACGGCTCCTCTGTGTGTTGTTACCCCAAAATGGAGCATCCATGATGCTAATATGGCTGACGTCGTTTTGTAGGAGTTTAGAAGTATTTCAGGTTTCGTTGCAATACTGACCTGTTATCTAACCAATGGGAGAAGTAGTGTACAAGTCAGAACAGGATCTTATAGATATTAATCATGGAAAGCTTTATAATTGCAGTTTATACTTGCTGTCTCTCCTGTTTTTCTGCAGTCTTGGCATTCCTCGATGCAGCCATTGACTGTTTCTGTGACTGATTTATGGGAGAGCATAAATTACCAGGTCAGTGCATCTGCACTTGTGCTATCAGTAGGGGAGTTTGTGTAGGTGACCTCAGTGCCTTAAAACATGGGATAAATATAAAATCATGAAAATTATTTCCATCTTTTATAGCTGCAACCGTTTGGTATTGGGCAGAGTGCTTAGCATTACTCTGTTTGTCCAGCTGTTAATTAGCAGGCAATGAAATTATCCCTGAGCAGAAATATCAGTAGTATTGGCTGCTTCTGATTGCTCAAGTGACATTTAAATACCACGCAAGCCAATACAAAATTCATGCCTAACTCAGTATGCTTATTTGTGGTTCATGTATATGAAGATATAGATTGCAAAAGGCCTCAGCCCTACGTCACCAATAGGCATCAGGGGATTCAAAATGACCCCTTGCTTTTCTTTGTCTGCTCTTGGCTTCTGTTTCTTCAGTAAAACACAACTTTTTTGCTGGATGCCACAGGGTACCTACAGGCATAGTGTGAAGAGCAAGTTCTCAGGAGGATGGAGAAGGGCTCTCTTTGGTTAATTTTGTTATGCAAGGTTAATTGGGGAACAAACTTCTTGAGCTTTGCTTGAAATGATTGCATAAGACTGAGGAGTTCTTAACAAATATGAAGTGCCAGGTGCTGTGAGTACTTCCTTGTCCCATTCAAACATGGATTTTGAGAAATCTTGCCTTGAATTTGTTGTTCGTGCAGCTCAAAGTTCGGTCTCTCTTGTCAGGTGAGGGCAGGAGGAGCTTTGCATTCAGATATTGAGTAGCATAACAAGCTCACAACACAATGAAAGAATTTAATTTTGATTAGCTCTGTTTTCCCCAAAGGAAAATTATTCTTCCCCCCCCCGAAACATAGTATTTTAGTTCTCATGTTCTTTATTTTACTAGTGACCATCTGGTACTTCGTAGATGCTTTCCTGGTGCTGGATATTGACTTCTGTAATTATTCCCCAGCAACCTGGCTCTAATTACTAGAATTTTGTTGCTGTTTTTAAAGTAGATTAAATACCATTTTTTTTCACATTGGCCCTGATTGCTTGCCTATTCCTCCACAGACAGAGAACATACCTAAATGTAAAACGTGGGTTTTCATTGAAAGGACAATTTCACAACGTCGAAGCATATGTTTTTCAAGGAAGAAAATAATGCATGCTGTGGAGACTGATTTCGCTTCATAGGCTGAGCAGGCACCTCCTGTGCTGGAGTAAGAGCCACGTGCCCCTGATGATGTCCTCCCAATGTGCCTTCTTGCTGCTTCAGGCTCATCTGCTCTGGTCCTGCTGGGCTGCCCATTGCTTCGCCCACGTGGCTCTTGCCTTGCCTGCTGTGGGGCTGTGCTCACCTCACCCCCATGTTGGGTGGCAGTAAGCCTGAGAACTTGAAAAACACCTGCTTTTGAGAAAACGTCCCACTGCATCCTCCTAAAATATTTACACCGCGCTGCTCCGTTTCATCATCCCTACATCAATATTGAGGTTTAATGTCAATATGAGTATGAAGTGTCTGTCAGGGGTTGGAAAATAAGAGTCAGGAAGATCAAATATTTTATTTATGCACAGTGAATTTTTAAAGTCTCCCCTGTGTTTTGATTGAAAACGCTTATTACCAAACAATTTAGTTTCAGAAGTCTTCCTCTGATGCAAGATTCAGTCAGTAGCATCAATGGTCTGATTGAAACGTGCAGGAAGACAGCGTTACCCTCACCTGCACCCTGGGCAGTTCTATTGAGACATCTCTGCTACTCCGAGACTCCTCTGCGACCTCAAACTCTGTGTCATGGCCTTGAGACACTCCAGGTTGGCATGTTCACCATTTGCTTTCCCTCTTACAAACGTAGGACAAAGCCATGCTGATAACAGGAGGTCAGATGGCAGGGCAGGATCTGCACAGCTGAGTTCTGCTGCAGCTGCTTGGTTCTAGAGTACCTACAGATGTGTGGGTCAGTGCCACAATGGAGTTCTGAGGTGTTTGCAGGGAGATTTCACTTTCCTGGGAAATTATTTTAATGGCAGTGGTACACAGATTTGGAACTGAGTTTACTGAATTATTTTTTTAGGTAAAAGGGGGCCATTGATAATTCCCTGGCTTTTATTTGTAAGGCAACATTTTTCATGCTTTCGTTTTCAAATAAAACATTGTAAAAATTGGAAAAAAAAATGAAAATAAAATAAAACCCACCTTCTGACACAAATTAGTCTCGATGGTTAGCAATCTTCTTCCATTTACAAGCAAGTACACGGGTGCCTTTAATTAGTAATTAATGTCAGATAGCATTTCCTTCACCTCCATGAGGCTGCAGCACAAATTATAGGAGGCTTGCTATCTTTGGTGGTTATCTTTTACGTAAAATATTCTCTAAAATATTGCTGTGGTTTCTGTAAAATCATCATATTTTGCAGACTACTGTAATCTTGTGAATTGTTAAGTATTTAGAAATATGTTTCATCCATTTCTCCTTGAAACTGAGGTGAATTATAGCATTTAGGTACTGAAAGTGGAATGATAGTTTCCTCTGCTTAATTTATCTTTCTCCTTCCATATTTGATCTCATGCGTTCAGAAACTGTGCCAAATTCCATCAAAACCTCTGTGTGTTTTCTGCTAATGCTTTCACTGTGGTTCTGACTGCTGCCATAACAGTCCCACTTCTTTCTACTTGGTGTGGGATACAAAAAAAGTGGGTATCATGGTGTTATACATACCTAACTGAACGCGTATGGACAGAGATGTATATCTATTTGTATTTGTGAGCTTGTATATATAGAAATATAATTATCCAAACATACATAAGCCTCTTCTCCTCCTCTAGGAGACTTCTGCCTGCCTGAGTGTGGCCAGCTAAGAAGGTATTCAAGTTTTTGCTTAATTCACCAGCATCTGGCTGAGGATGCAGTAGACCTGAAAGCTGAGGGTGAGCCTCTTCACTGCAGAGAAGAAACATACATTGGGTTCCTTCTGCCAACCAAAAGCAGACGTGAGCATCGTGCACCCATGTCCGCTGCAGAGCTGACCAGGGTGAGGGCTGTGCTGGCAGTGCCTGGACAGGGGATGCTCCTGGTCTGGCCTCAGCAGGAGATAGACAGGCTAGTGAAAGTGTCATTCTTGGTAATTGATGGCAAGGAGGCAGGTGTTACTGCTTCCTACCATCCCACTCGACAGCACCACTGCAGAGGGCTTTGCAGCCCCATGGCCTTCCCATAGCTGTTCACACTGCTTACTTTATGTCGCAGATGAATCCAGCTCGTAAAAACCATTCGGTCAAAATCATTTTCACTGCTTCAGTCTGAAAGGCTTCAAAGGCCGACTTCGGCAGCTCTTTTTCGTTTGACTGAGGAAGGCTTTGTTGCCAGTGGAAGCATTGCTGGCTCGTTCCTTAGCGCAGATACCTTCAGAGCACACGTGTGAGCTGTAAACAAACCACTTGTGCTCTTTTCTGCCAACGCTGTTTATCGGCATATAGAGAAACAGTTTGTGATTAATCAGGCTGTTCATTACAGCTATTTATTGTACCTGGGAGCAACACATAGGTGTTTATTGGAGGTGGCGTGAACGTTTTGTGGCCAGGATCCCCGTCTGAGGGTTGGGGTATAATTATACGACCGCTATCATTTGCATATTGCCAGGATGCTGCCAGTCAATATTAATGGGTTACTTTTTATTCATTTAGCCGGTGTTTTTGAAAGATGCCTAAAAAAAACAAAAAGATCATATCTGTATGTTGTTTTTTAATTTATTTTCACCTTTTTGTCTCCTTTGGAGACCCCCAGTGTATCAGCACTTTGTTTACCACAAATTAAACCTTAGCTGATTGTTTACCAGACTGAAGACCCTTGTGCATTACTCCAGCACTTTCCCTTTTTTTAATAATCACAACCTGGGATTCATTTGCAAGAGGCCCTAATCTGCATGAGAATTATACAATTAACTTTTGATTAACCGCCTAGTTCTTTTCGAAACCGCAGTGTATAGGATACTCTGCATTTAAATAATTTTCCTTAAATTGGGAGCAGGCCTTTCATTAAACTGGTGAGTTTGACTAAACAACAACATTTGGAGATAATCAGGGTCAAAACAATAGGCGAGGCGGCAAGGCTAGAATGTCATCTTTAAATATAACAGCTGAGATAAAGGCACCCAGATTGTGCCTTATCAAAACACAAGAAATCAAAGCTCTCTCTTGTCTGTGGCAAAATACCAGGCCCTAGTGTTTAGGGCGACCATTGTTTGGGCCTATAAGAGTCGCAGGATTTGCATTCAGAGAGTCGGTTCTAACACACATTACATCACGTAGGGTACTTATCTCGGAGTCTGACAATAATTATCGGGAAGAATATACTCAGAATGACTTTTTTGTGATTTTTATGCATCCCCAACACAAGGAAGAGGAGATAACAGCATTATGAAAAAGGGGAGAGTCTCAAAAGGCTCTCCCTGGAGCTGCGTTCTTCGATTAAATTTGCTATGCCACTCTGGTGTGCTGAACAAGTGGAAAGAAAGACTATGAGGCTTTTATATAGGGTAATAATAGCCCTGAACACAGCCCTTACCAAAAGATAAGATCCATTGTCAAAACAAACAAAAGAAGCTGTATTAAACACCACTTGAAGAATATATATGAGCAAAGTTTTCAATTCTTGGTTTTTATACCTTGAACCTGCTTCGGTCATGTGGCTCTGTTCTAATCAGGCACCTCTGCAAGCACAGAGGGACTCCTGACTTCTTTTTTGTCTGTCCTGCACTGTGCTTTCATGCAGGGGGGTGTAGCTGTGGTTCCAGGAGAAAGAGAGAGGAGACTTAAGGAGTAACAGCCCAAGCTGTGTGTTTGCTCTGATTTTTTTACCCGGTAGTCAGACTTTGTTCCCGTGATGCTTTTGCTGAAGGATGCAGTAATCGTTTTCATTACTCATTTTTCCAAAGCTGACTGTGTCCTTGTGTCAAAGCTTGGCTTTAGCTCTCCACGGGGCAGCTGAGCATGGCATGCACATGGTCTCTTCTGCTCGACCCAGCTGGCTTGCAGAGCAAGTGTGAAAATTCCCAGCAATGCCCTCTGACACCAGATCAGCCTCTCCCCTCCTCCTGTTCTTCCCAGACAGCTTTGGTTTCATCCACCTGGACGCTGCTGGCTTTGATTTTTTTATGGAAATGTGAGTGCCCGTCTCTCTCTAATGGACGTAGAGCTGACCTGCAAATTTGCTGATCCAGATGCAATCCCTCCCAAATGCATGAAGGTGAGGAATATTGTTGCTACATAAAAGAAATTGACTTTGGGTTGCAAGTCTGCACTGGGAAAAGTCGGTACAACAGGGAACATACTGTAAATCTATTTTTCTTTCCTCATGGTCGTCATTACTGGATTAGAAGTAGACATTTGGCAGGAAGAATTGCTTGTCCTGAAACAAACAGTATGGGCAAATGATGGGCAAATTACAGCAGGGCTGAATTTGGCTATGGCCAGACACTGAAGAAAGACAAAGCTGCTTAAAATAACAAATACAATGTGTGTTACTTCCACTTAAGAACTAAGGCCACTTCTTCCTTTCTCTCTGTGGGGTGCTGAGCAGTTTTCTCTTTAATCATAGCCTATTATCAGCATTGTGCTGCTGTCCATTTGGCTTCTGCTCGCCAGCCTCCAGCATGGAACCAGTAGAAGCACAGAACCACATGGAAGCAGTAGAACCACAGAACATCTCAAGCCGGAAGGGACACACAAGGACCATCGAATCCAACTCCTGACTCTAGACAGGACCTCCATGAATCCAGACCCAATGTCTGGGAGTGTTGTCCAAAGAGACAGGGTTGGCCAGACAGAGCTGCCCACCTGCTATATGCTGCCTTCCAACCCATGTTCCCTGCATGCCCCAACTGCGGTCCTGCTGCAGGAGGGCCCAACAAATCCTGGAGACCTACTGGAAGAGGTAAGCTGGGTCCCATACCTGGGAGCTGAGAAATGTTTTGGCAAACAGGAGGTGAGGGAGAACTGGGAAGATGTGAGGGGGAGTATGGGGATGTGGCTGGGGTCGGGGAAGTGCATGCTGGGTTTGATATGCCAGGAGGTTGAGAAGTTCAGCCTTGACAGATGATAAGCAAGTATGAGCCTTTCAATTCAAATCTTTATTTCAACATTTCTTTTCCCCCCCTTATTCTTTTAAGATTTTTCTCCTTACTCTTATTCCTAAGGTCTTCCTGCTTTCAAGGGACCCTTTTCTTCTCCTAAATTGAATCCAGATGCTCGCTTCTATTCCTTTCCTCCTTGTTTTACCCTTTCCCCTCCCCAGCAGACTGTGTACTTTTTGTTACTGCAGCATCAAGCCACTTGTGGTGTTCCAGTCCTTATGATGTGCTGTATGCCAGTGACAGAGCCTGTCTCATGATGCACGAGCAATCCCAAGCACTCAGGAGTTGAGGTGAGTCCCCCGGATCATGTCATTTGGGTTAGGAATGAGAGTGTAAAAAGAAAAATGTCACTGACGTCCCTGTGTTTTACTTCTGTTGATGGTGTATGTTTTTCTTCTTCTTAACCTTATGGGTACTTAAAAAAAGAAAGGAATCTGGGATGTACAGAGGCACAGCTTTGCGAATAACACAAAGTATCATGGGGCTGGTGATTAAATCTGTATATAACATTTGAATGGTGCAGCAGAAGATACTTTATTTCGTAAGTAAATCAAAGAGCTTTGATATGAAACAAACTGCAAGCGTGAATTTATGGGCTGCTCTCATCCAACATCAGACTCACCTCAGGGCATACCAGCAACGAGCCCTACTGCAACCCAGTACGAGGGCTCCTTAGCTGAAAGCAGTGTCTGGCTTTCAGCTTCTGCTGCTGGGAGCCCGACAGCACTGCTGGGTGCCAGCAAGTCAGACCAAGCAATCCCCACCCCTGCCTGTGAGGATTGAGGGGATGAGCCTTGGGGGCTGTGGAGGCCAACTGCTATATTGGCAGAAGGCAATTAAGCCTGAAAGTGGGTTTGTTTCTTTATGCAGATCTCCTGAAATCGACTTACCAGCAGTTGTTTTACTGCCTGCTCCCTGTTCCACCTGCAAGAAAGGCCAGAATTTCCAATTTTGCTGAAACTTCTCTACTCAAGGTATGAGAGTTCAAGAACACCAGTGTGGTCAGATCAATTGTCTCAACCTGGAAAACGTTGCCACTGTGGTTTTTCATCTAAATGAAGCAGATGACAGGGACAGGCTGGAGTCCCTGTGCCCAGATGCGAGTCCTGATCAGTTAGCAGTAGGCAAAATGGGACGCACTCTTTAATAAGAAATATCACAAGTCATAGAATCGTGGTATGGTTTGAGTTGGGATTGGACCTTCAACCTCTGCAGTGGGCTGAATGCCAGGGGCTCCCTGGGCCCTTCCTTGGGCACCTCCAGGGATGGGGCAGCACAGCCCTCCAGGAGCAGTGCCAGGGCCTCACCACCCTCTGGGTAACAAGCTCCTCCTGAAGTCTTGCTTTCATTTGTGCTGGTAACATTGCTGAAATCCTAATGGTCTTTGATTGGAAAAATTATTCATCTCTACCCTGAACTTCCTTTGTGTCATCTAGGAAGACTTATATTTTTGTGTGCGAGCACCTAGGATCATCTACATCATCCTAGGTGTATTTGCATCAAAATAAATGAGCCAGCCGAGATTGAGTAAGGCTTTAATTTGTCTGATCTACAGTAAGTTCCTTTGTAGGAATGATACAATCACTGTGAACCTGCCATTAGTGCTTTCACGGGGGGAATCTGCCCACCGTGGCATTGAGTGCTCACTGTTGAACTCAGCCAGGGCAACTTTCATTGCTCCTCAAACAGCTGCAGGACCTGGCAGACAGCAGTGCGTGCTTTTTCCATTTCAAGACAACGCCCTTTTTGTTGTTCCAGATCCTAAATTAAAGGGAAAAAAAAAAAAAAAAAAAGTTAAAAACAAACAAACAACATCTTGCACAAAAACAAGATGCTCACTTATTTTCTGACAGAGCAAGGAAGCCTTTGGGGGATCTTGAAAGCGTCTACAGCCAGAAGGCATGTGTGAGCTGCAGCAGGACGGCAGCCGTGCGGCAGGAGGAGAGCCATGTCGCTTCTCCACATGACAGAGTCTGGCAGTCGAAGTCAGTAAACTGTTATGTTGAAAAAACTGTTGTAGCAAGGAGGAAAGGAAGCAGAAAACATGGGAGGTACTGCAGTATCTGTGATTTTTAGAAGAATATTGAAATTAGAGTTTTCTGCTCGTTCATTCTGTGGTAATAGCAAGGAACGCCGCTTTTGTTGCGTATGGGAAGGCAGTGGAGGGCTTCAGGCACTTGTGTTCCTGCAGCAACCATTTGCTGATTTCTTCGTTTTCTTTGTCCCATCTCTGTCTAACAGTACCACGTGGGAATGGATCAGGGAAAAAAGCAAAATGGCTGCTGAGATCCTGGGGTGTTGATCAGTGGGACTCAGCTACCCGCTGAGCTCCGTGCCGAGAGCCAAGGCTGTCTCTGCTCTTTCCAAATGCTGATGGCCAGAGCCTGGGCAACCATACTTGTGTTCATCTGGTACTGCGCATGCTCTCAGGTGGCCTTCATTGGGTCCGTGTTGCTGAAGGGTGTGTGGATGTACAGGATTTTCATTCTCACCTGTAAAACATCGTGCAAATCATTTCCTCTGTATGGCCTTACTGAGACTGGGAAGAAATTAGATATGCATAGGGGCAATATGAGTGCACTGCCTTTCTAGAAGCCCAGACGTAACATATACTTCCATTTTTCACTTTATAAGCCATCTTGTTAGCATCCTCTTCTAATTAGTGATCCTTTAAAATACTTTTTGCTAATATTTAATATTTTTTCTCAGATGAGTTACAGAAAATCTGTAACAGCTAATAGGCTGTATTTCCAGATTTTAGGTTTAGCACATCCAGGCTAGGTACTATGGACATATTATCTAATCATAGAATCATTAAGGTTGGAAAACACTGCTAAGATCCCCAAGTCTAACTCCAAATCGCCACTGCCCACTGACCATGTCTGTAAATGGAACAATAGGTCATTATTTTTGGAAAGACCTCTCAGATCCCCAAGTCCAACCTCAACCCATCCCATCGTGTCCCTCAGTGCAACATTTCATGGCTCTTGAATTTCTCCAGGGACAGAAACTCCACCACTCCATGAGCAGCCCGTTAAATGTATGTTAAATATTTTTCACTGGTAAAAACTAAAGTTCTTGCTGAGCATGAATGCACTTAGATGTAATAGCAGAGATACTCTTTATCTTCCTGTCTCTGTCATTGTAGTCACCATTAGTTGGCAAAAATGTAAAGGGTATGGTGTTATCGATGACCACTTCATTTACAGCTCTGAATGGCAGGTGAGGGTATTGACAAAGTTGACAGTGAATTTGTGGAAGGAGCATGTCCTAGGTCAAATCAGGAGTCTGATTTTGGTCGCTTCAAATTAGGATTTGCAAGGAGATATTTATGAATAGGCGTCAAAAGAGAGAGTGAAAGACAAGGCTCAATGAAAGAGACAAAATGTGACGAGGGAGGTAATTCTGAGAGCCATCTGTGTAAAAATGGGCACTGCACAGTCTTTGTGGGATGGCTGCGCAGCCACTGACCTCAGTGTCAGGAGAAGTCAGTGTCCATTGTGGGATATTCAGCAGTGGGGTGAAGAGGGCAAAAGAGGACAGTGATAAATGAAGTGGAAGGAAAAAAGGAGAATAAGTTTTCAGAAAGAACCACAGATGTAGGGATATATTTTTCAAAGGATGATGGGGGTTGAAACAAAGATGAAGATAGCTGACAGAACTAGAGGGAAGACAGAAAAGGTCTTCTCTCTCGTGTATGGCAGAATAGACCTGACTTGAGCTGTTCTGGGTGGTGTTTCAGAGTAACCAGCAGCAAATGTGTTGTGCAGTTGTATTAGTGTGAATAAAAGCTTTAAAACTGTTATTCTGGGTGAATTAGATGGCCTCCAGAGGTACCACCCAACCTCAGTTCTTGCATGGTGGTATTGCAGGTCTCAATTAAGTGCACGATAAAGCTATTTGAAAGGCTGTACAGACTCTAAGGCTTACTCATATAGGCATTTTTTTCTTCTCTTTATATTTTTAAGGAAAACTAACTTTAAGGGGAAATTCATATCTGTACTCTATCATACACTGGTGTGTTCAGCAAAGGTTCTTCGATGTGCTGTCAGAAGAAAAATCTGTGTTGCCATTGCAGCACAAAGGAGGAGAGCAAGGAATTACTGTTGTCTCCATACAGGTAGGGAAATGGGGTGAGGAAAGTGAGAATTTCAACAGCACTTCCAAAATCTCTGCCAGAGTTGGAAACAGAATTGGGGCTTAATTTTCCAGAATCAATACACTGATGATGGCAAAATCATCTGACTTCATCTTTCTCCTTTGCATATTGTCTGAGCGAGAAACTTGCTAAGTTGTATAAAAGCTTGGGAGGTTGGTCATTACTGCTGAAAATGCAACAGCTGTGGCAGTGGCACCGTTTTGCACTTACAGTTTAATTTTCTCTAAAATTTAAGGCAGTGAGTGGTGCTGATGGCTTTAACAGAGAGAAGCTCGGTGAGGAGGTACGGTGTGATCAAGTCACATTGCATGCTCTCTCACCTTTAAACTGTTTTGCCTGGCCCCAGGCAAGTCTGCAGAGAGCAGGTGATGTATGACTGTCTGCTGCTCTGTAGTTTTCCAAAATTGCTCCTTAAGTCAGTTTGGAACTGGTACAGGGCGGGTGCTTATGGTGGAGATGCTGCCAGGGTCAATTGGCAATAGCAGGTATGATAATAAATGTTTTTAAGGTGCCCATTTTGCACCACTTCCAGGCTGGCAAAAGGGAAAAGCAAACGTGCTGACACATTTGCTACTCAGCTGAAGTTATCGGTGAAAAGTTGAAATCACAGTGCTTGTTTCTTTTTGCAGTGCCTTCTACACTCTCACTTTTGGGCTTCCCCCTTCAGAAGAGCCCCACTGTCCTCTGGTACTGAGTGAAAACCTCATAGCTAAATGCCAGTACTGGTAGAGTAGGGCTTTTCCTGCTTTATCACGTTATTTTTGCTATCAGTTTGAGGAAATGGACACTTGATTCATCTTCTCACATATATTGATTCAATCTTCCTGTTAAATTAGAGCTGGAGAAGGCTATTTGCCTCCATTCACATTTACAATAAGATAATATAATCTGATAGCTGTTCTCCAAGCCCATTATGGGAGAAGGATAAAATAGTTTTGTTTCTGTAGGTAAGGATCTATTGACCTACCCTCCTTCAGCTGCATTTGTAGCAGCTGCTGTCCTCACTTCCATACGTCTTAATAGCGTTCCGCCCAGGCGGAGTATCGATGAGAATCCCTCTGAAGAGCAGAGATAAAGGTGTGGGTAATGCCTTTCTCTGCACAAAGAATCTGGCATTTTTCTTCTGACTTCTATCAACTGCGTTGAGAATTGTGCAAAACAAACTCCATCTCTGCCATCCCTGCTAGGAATTCCTTTTCAAACCGCCCTCCCCCAGCCCCTCTGTTTCAGCTTTGTGGGCCAAATCAGGAGCAAGCATGTTCTGCATGAGCAAAGCCAGGGCACCTGGGGCACGGGAGGATGCACCTCCCTTCTGCAGCATCACCTCTTCTTGCTTCTGGGCCTCCTCTTACCCTTCTATGCTTAATTACCCAAAAATAAACCATGGCATCCATCTCTGCCCTCCTATGACTACTGATGGACCAATAATTAACGTGCCAAGTGACAGAGGAGATATCCACAGTGGGTAATACTTTAACAAATGTTGTCCCAGACATGTCTGTGCTTGCAATGTACTGGCAGTAATCCATATCCTATTTATTTCAATTCATGTTCAGGTTTTAAACTGAGACCGGGGAAATGTAGGTTGGATATGAGGAGGAAGTTTTCCATCCAGAGGGTGGTGAGGCACTGGCACAGGTTGCCCAAGGAGGCTGTGGATGCCCCATCCCTGCAGGCATTCAAGGCCAGGCTGGATGTGGCTCTGGGCAGCCTGGTCTGCTGGTTGGTGACCTGCACACAGCAGGGGGTTGGAACTGGATGAGCCCTGTGCTCCTTTGCAACCCAGGCCATTCTGTGGTTCTATGATGTTTGTCATACAGAATAAAGTATATCCAACAATATTAAAATTTCATATGTCACCAGGAAAAAAAAAAAGTGCTTTGTGTCATAATGCACTTTTCCTGACTGAAGAAAAAAACAATTTAACGTAGCGTGCTAAAAAAAAAAAAAAAACACCCACACCACGATTTTAATTGTTCTTGTCATGGAAAAGGTATGACTGAATTAAATTAATACATGAGAGACTTGTTTCATTCTGCGGTAACCACCGCTGTTCTTTGAAAGGCCGTTCTTTTTTTTTCTTTCTTTCTTTTCTTTTTTTTTTTTTTTTTTTTTGAGTTCCTTATCTGAAAAGGTTTGCCATGTCTTCATGCAAGAAGTTGTCATGCTTTAGAAAAATCACAAGCTGCAAAAAGTCAGGATTGTCAGTTCAGAAGGCGCTGCTTGTTCCACTGGGTAAAACTGAGAAAGCAATGCTGGCAAACGATCTTTAGGAAGAAAAAAAAAAAGAAAAAAAAAAAAGCAACAAACCCAGGATGGAAACAGCAGCAGAATGAAGATAAAAAGGTTTGCAGGCTTTATTCTCATTGAAGGTTGGCAACGGGAAATCTGTTGGAGTAGAAGAAGAATATCTGATAGGTCATCTGTTGTGTAATGAAGAATAGAAGACAGGAGACAAGCTAGGAGAAGCAAGGTGATTCCAAACCTCGGAGGAATGTGAGATCTTATGAGAGAAACATGAAAGCAATACCTTTATAAACTGACCAAATTTAATTTACTATCAATGAGCTTTGTAAGACTGTAGGCTGACAAAATCCATTTATAATGTTATGGGTAAGACTGAAGTCATGCATTTTTCTCTTGTGGAATCATTTTATTATGCATTCATTTCTTTTTTTGAGCAGGCCTTCTGATTAAAAATTACCACTAAGATGTCAAATATTTCCTTGTCCTCCGCTATCTGGGCTCGGTTACCCGATAACTTATTCTGACTATCCATCTTCTTTAATCACAATAAAATGAGTTTTCAAAGGGCGAACAAAAGCAGATAAATATGCTGTCATATAATATGCACAGTCCTCAGCAACGTGTCCACACTGTTGTGCTCCGTACGCTCCTTGAGAGGCACTGCAGTTGTCAGTATGTTTTGCTGCAGTGTTTTAAATGCTCAGCCTCACCCTCAATGAGCGTCACGACAAAAGGCATCTGTGACCGCCAGCAGAAATTCGGGAGGTGCTCTGGTTGATTTTTTTCTAATGTGTGACACATCCCGAGACACGAATACCGGATTCTTTATGTGTGGAGGAGGTTTGGAAGGGGATGCGTTAGCTGCTGATTTGCATTGCTCTGCTGGAATGCTTGAGAAAGTGAAATTCCCCAAGCCAGGCCGTGGAAGAAATAGAGAGAGAAAATGTTTTCTAAAATGCCGACTCAAGTGAGTGGGGAAAAAAAGCCCTGTTTGTACGCTCTGCCTTCCATGCTGAGCTCTGAGCCTGGGATTTTCCAGTTCAGCGGTGTCTGAGCAAACCCCATCGATGCATTCTGGAGGCAGTTTTGAAACATCCCGCAGGTGGTTTGTGCTCTGTGAGCTGAAGGAAGGAGCTGCTGGCTCTGAGCTTTGTGGCTGTGAAGTTTGTTTGGGGGAAGGAAGAGCTGACTGACTCCCGTCAGCTGCTCGGCTTCATAGATGCACACATGGACTTCCTTGGTGGAACCTCTCTGGTCTTGTGTATTACTGAAAGGTGTTGGAGAACTTGATGCTTCCATGGGGCTCGGTGTTTCTCCATGGGAAAAAATGGGTGAAGAAAGCTAATAATTGGAGCAGGTTGCCCAAGGAGGCTGTGGATGCCCCATCCCTGCAGGCATTCAAGGCCAGGCTGGATGTGGCTCTGGGCAGCCTGGTCTGCTGGTTGGTGACCCTGCACACAGCAGGGGGTTGGAGCTGGAAGATCACTGTGGTCCTTTTCAACCCAGGCCAATCTTTGATTCTAATAGGTAGTTTTCCTTCTGGACATGCAGCCTGTGCTGAACTGAAAGTTCACTGGTGGCAGTGGAAGGCTGGTCCCATTGGGCACTACAGGGACTCAGCTGCAACCTGGGAGAATGAAGTGGAAATCAAACATAAGGTCTGTGTGAAATACACAAATATGTCAGCACTCTGATTCGGTGACACAGTAAATTGAAAAGTAGGAGTGTGTTAACAGTGAGTGCTGTATTGCACTGTAACACTCCACTGCAAACCTTTGCCTGAGTTTTTCTTGAACCATTATGCACAGAAGCATATTTAGTCTCAATTTAGAAATTTAATAGATAAAGAGCTAAATTAGGTTAAACTACCTGATGATTCTACTATGTGCTTTTAAATACCATACAGTAAGAAGACTGTTAGAGACCTGATTTATGGGGAGGGAGATAATTTGATGGCAGAGGGCAGAAGCAGCTTCAGGAGCTGCCATGGCCACGGTGCATGCAGGGGAGGTTAAGGACTCTTTCCTGACCTGGTGTGGCAATATGAACACATTGCTCCTCTCTGCAGTGGTTGCAATTTTTCAGCACGGTTCTGCTCTCGGTGCCTGGATTCTCACATACTTGCAGTCGAATCAGAAAATTTCACCTGCAGCACAGAATGCTTCTGTTACAATCTGTGCCAGCACGCTCATATTATTTTTAAAAGAATGTAAGTTTTCCTTCATAAAATTCCAGTGGGCAATGAATTAAAAATGACAACTCTATATACAGTGAAAACAAGAAAATAAAATATACAAAACATTGCTAATGATCAGTTCTTGAAAAATTTACCAGACACATATTACCCAGGGAGCTAAACTCATTAGCAGAGACTGATGCGAAAGCTGAGATACTCCAGGATGAGGCTCAGGCGCAACGTATTCAAATGAAATATCTTTAGCAAAATTGTTTTGTTTCTTTCGCAGAAATATTTGGCAACGGGATGCCTTCCTTTAAAAAAAAAAAAAGGTATCTGGGAGGCTGGTTGCAGCTGCTCATGAATCAGTCATCCCGATGCATGTGAGCTCTGGAGCTCATCCCTCCTTGGGGAAAGCAGAGGAGTTCCTAATGATGGGAGTGAGTGATTCCTGCCTCGTTGGCACTGTCCCAGTCTCCATCCCATGGCGATGTGCACCTCAACGCCAGACCCCTTGGGGACAGTGGGCAGCTGGAGAACTTGGGCTCGCTGCAAGGTGCCACACGGTGCTGTGCACACCGTCAGCACTCAATCAACAATCTTAATTAATAGTATCTGGCTGACCTCACCCAATGGCTGCGTGACATTGGATATATTGGGTGGCAGCGTATACCGATCCATTAACTTAACGGTGCTGTGTGTGTACTCTGATGCTGACACCTCCTAGAAACAGACAATTGTTTCACACCTCATTTGCAAACTGGAGGAGATATGAAATGAATTAAACTTCCTGCAAACACTCAGGAGGTTTACGAAGGGTCCTATCTCTAAGTCTACCGTACTATTTGCATAAAAGAATTCAGTATCAGTGTAATTATTAATGATAATTCTAAAGTAGTTGTGCTGCTTCAGGATTTTTCAGATTAAGAATGTAATGAATTAGTAATAAAATCCTAACACAAATTTATTCCAAAATATAATATTCTTTCTGGTTGTGAATCCCCTTGTATTTAGCATAGAAGTACTTGCTGAAATAGCTTTTCTTCTTCAGCAGCACGGTTTAAAGATGCACGTCTTTGACAAAGTCAAATTTGTATTAATGAACCACTTGTGAAAAAGTCGTCATCTTCTTTAGCAAAAATAGGATTCAACTGATGTGTCCTTGCATCCCGTTGCTTTGGATGGCAGTGGCGGCCCATTCCCCAGCCCAACAACCGTGCCTAAGCGAGGGGAGCAGCCTGGTGCATTCCCAATGGCAGCGGTTCGCTGCTTGCCTCCCTCTTGCCATGTAAATCCTCTACCTCTTGAACTGCGTGCACTCACCCCCCTCATCGTTAACACGTACCTTTTTATTTGTTCCCTTTGCATGCCATTAAACCCGTGTGACGCCGCACATCTGCGCCTCAGCATGCCTTTCTGCAGACCAGTGAGTCATTAGCGGAGATAAGATGAGTCCCAGATGTTCAAGAAACGTGGTAGCACTCCATGGAGTGCAACTGGGACAAATAAAAGCCAAAGTTTCAACGTTTATTGGGCGCCACAAGGTAAGGAAGTTCATTTAGTTACGCGCAGGTGGTGACACCTTTTAATGTAAGTGGTTTTCAGAACCCACCTCTTCAAGTTCTTTTCTGCGGTGAGGAGTTTCAACCAAGGAAGACTGAACCTCCACTATGAAGTAAGATAACTTCCCTTTCTCCTTTTTTTCCTCTTTGGGTGCTGGTGTGAATGCTGGTACAAATGTTGTACTTCCTGAGTTTTATGTTTAGCTGAAAAAAATGTGATTTTCCTCAGAAATTTCAGAGCTTTGTCATCAGCTCTGGAGTTACGGTTTTGAATGAGTAATTTTGAGATCATAACCATAGAATCACAGAATGGCCTGGGTTGCAAAGGAGCACAGTGCTCATCCAGTTCCAACCCCCTGCTGTGTGCAGGGTCACCAACCAGCAGCCCAGGCTGCCCAGAGCCACATCCAGCCTGGCCTTGAATGCCTGCAGGGTTGGGGCATCCACAGTCTCCTTGGGCAACCTGTTCCAGTGCCTCACCACCCTCTAGGCGAAATACTTCCTCCTAATATCCAACCTAAACCTCCCCTGCCTCAGTTTAAAACCATTCCCCCTTGTCCTTTCACTATCCACCCCTATAAACAGTCATTCTCCCTCCTGTTTATATGCTTTTTTCAAATGTTGGAAGGCCAATTTTGAGCACTTTGTGTCTGTATTGATGCACTGTGAAATTAAAAAATGCAAGATCTAGTTAATCTGGCTAGCATAGTAAAATCTGGATGTCGGTTTCACTCAAAACAGAGATTCTCTTCCTTATTTCATGTCCAGATTGGAACATGCTTTATTGGTTGGATGGATGGTGCCAGGTCTGTCCATGAACACTGCTTTCCCATGCTTCCAGCCAATCTGTTTGCCATGGACCCACTCTTCCCATCTTCAGTACTAAGCATGACCCCAGCAAAGCATCCCACAGTGTCATAGATTTGGTCTTAACACCTCTTTAATGGTTTTATCTTCTGGTCACCAGGGCAAAGTGAAACCGTTGCTGCAAGGTGGTGATGCACCAGGTGACAACCACCCGGAGCACGTTATCTCCACTCTGTGCAGCAAGGCTCACTCTTAAATGGGTGAAACATTGCTGAAATGTTGATTGTTTGGCATGAGAGAAAGCTCAGAGGAAAGGGGACTTTTGCCCTGGAATGCTCCCTGAGAAATTTAGCGCTGACAGGATTGTTTAATGATATTCCCATGAAAAAGAATTGATGTTTGCTGAAAATGAAGATATGCTCTTATTCCGTTCTCAACTTTGGCCTCCAGAGAACTAATTTACCAAGACATACTTTTTTCTTGTATTTAAGACCACTGGAGCACACGCTTTACATTACACATGCTGATCTGTGTTAATGATGGCTCTGGTAAAATTTTCATAGATGAATTTATTTTTCCTAGTGATCCAATTTTCTGTTCAGATTCTATTAGCATGCTTAACGAGAATAATAGCAGATTCCTGTTTGTTTCGGGACACAGCAGGAGCTCTGGAAGAGTGGATTTACTCATTCTCTGAGTTACCTTCAGAAGGGAGAGCTACTGGATGTAAGCAGAAGCACGATGGATGGCTCCAACACAGTGCTATATTTTAGCCTAACAACTGAAAGGTTAATTGTCTTTAAAATTGTTTGCACATGGGCAGAGCCGCAAGTCCACATGCTTATTTTACTTCCCTTTCAAGCTGAAGTGTGTGGAGAATCAAAATGTCCAAATTGTTTATTTCGGGTTCATTGCTGTAAATGGCTTGTTACTACCACAAGTTGTCTTTCTGGAGCAAACAGTCCTGGAGGACCTTTAATTTACACCGCGGAGAGCAGGAAAGCAAGATTAGTGGCTACTTTTCTGCCAGCGATACAGAACCACCTGGAACTGCTTGGAAAGGCTGTTTGTAAAAGCAACACCAATGAAAAACACTCCTGTGTGCCCAGGTGTGGGATGGCAGTTATCTGCACCCACCACTACAGAGGTGCTGTTGAACACAGACTTCACCCCAAGGCTTGGGAAGCATCACAACTTATGTATAAAATGAATAACTGTTTTAGGCCTGGGAAAAAGAGTTCTATTATCTGTATGTTTTTCTGACCCCTAAATGGGATACCAATTTCCCTGACTTGTGTAAGGGCATTAAATATGCTTAATCTTCATTTTTCTGCTTTTATTTGGGAGCTGTTATTTGCTTAGGATTACTACAAGAGGTTTCTGCGAGCCTCAGACTGTTAACAGTGTTGTGCTGTAAGAACAAGTCAAAGTTCCCTGAATTTTGCTTCATAAATACAGAGAATTCTGAAATAGTCTTGAATTTGCTTGATGAAGAACTAAAACAGAAAAGAATTTGGGTGAATTACTGTGATGCTTAGTTAGTGGCTTGTTGAACATGTCAGAAAGTGACGCTGGAGGCCCCTTTTGTGGCAGATGCTCAGGGTCTACATAAAGGATGGATGGCCACATGGATGTGGAGATTGGGATGAGTTGGCGCCACGTCTCTGAGCTGGCTGCTCACAGAGAAGGCAACAGCCTGAGGAACCCTGCCTCTCCTTCGGGTGTTCACCATGACAGTGTCACAGAGGAGAGTGCTGTTGACCCGAAACGGGGGAGAAATCCACTTTCTGGTGTTTTCACCAGGAGGAGGCAGCGAATGCATTGCGACTTTGGGACAGCTGCTTCTCCCCTGGATTTGTTTGTTGTGGAAGTAAGCAGTGTTGAAAAAGGAAAGTACTTTCTGTCAATTTCTTAATTTCAATATATATTTCCTTAACTAGCATCTCTCAGAAATGCGGAAAGTGCCGAAAAGGACTCTTTAATTTCAATAGCTTTTGTATCATGGAAAAAGCATTTCGGTTGAGCTCTGTGTGGCCAACTCCAGTCCTGCCCGTGGTGGGGCTGATTTAGGAGCTGGTGCTGTCATGTGCTGAGTGCTCGGCGTGTTCCCCTACATGCTTCTCTCTGTTCTCCCGCGTGCATTTGGTACCACCTCATATCAGATGCAGCCTGGTTCATCCACGCTCAGTTTCAGGATTGAATCATGACCCTACAAATATTAAATCACCACGTTTGGTAAGAGCAACATGAAACGCCGGGCCTCGTCTCCTTCTTGATTGTTTGCAGATGTTGGGGTTGTCCTGAAGAAGCAGACTCATCCTAAAAAATGGTCAACATCTGTGCAAGAGCTTTAAAACGTGATGTTTATCAGGTAATTAGCACCACATGCCTCTCTCTTCCCGTTCATATTAATTGATTTATTTATATTTGCTCGCTCTCTAAGATAGCATAAGAATTAGGCTGTTTAGCATCTGAAGCTTTATGCTTTTCCGCCTGTGTAATGCGCTCTGGCTTCTGCCAGTTGTGGGCTTTCTCTGTTGGTGTTGTTTCACCTTTTGTTCCAAGCAGTTGTTCCCCTCACAAAAACGGCTCCGCTGTCTGTGCGTTTTGCCTGTTTGCCGTAATGAAGACAACTGGATTCGTAATAGTCCATTAAATGGTCTATTAAATAATGTAGTTGCTGGAGGGACCCTGGTAACACTGTACGGAGCAGCAGGGTAATAACTCTGTGATTCAGAGGCCGCATGGATTTCCTTTCTGTTACAGCTGTTTGAAAGGTTTTCTTGAGCGTTTTCATAAATCTTTCAGCTGGCCCACAGCCAGGGTGGATCCACTCATTTAGCTGGAACCTGAGTTTCTTGGCAAGTTCCTGACCGCTGGAAGCGTTATCCCCTTATCAGGCCTGATGGCTGCTGCTGAGGTGCAGAAGTACGCTCCTTGTTCAGGACCCGCCACCTGGCTGAAGGTAAAGCCCCATTGCAGGAGATGCACATCTGGGTTAACTTCAGTGAACAAAGGTGTGTATTTGCTCTCCTGGATGTGGTCACAGGCCTGCTGATCTTGCTCTGGGGTCATCTGTGAGCAGCTCTGTAGTGCAGTCTCAGCCAAGAAGAGTTTTCCATGGTTAAGGTGCCTACTGAGAGACCATTTCAGTGATTAGGAGGTTTTATCCTTGAATACAGAAGCAGTGAGCTGCTTTATGTGGCTGTGATACACAGAGTGCCAAAGTACTTGCTCAGGACATAGATGGAAGCAGAGCCTGAAAAGTATTGGTTTTGATTCATACTCCAATGCTTTATGATCAAGATTTAACTTCCCTTTCAGAACTCTGTGCCAGAGGATGCAGATGGTCTTTTCGAGGTGGTGGTGTAGGTGTTTCTCTGAACTGAGGACTCACTCACTGCCTTGCCATCTGCAGAGGGGTGTCATTAGATGCTGTACTTCAAATGTGGATTCTACTACAATTCTTTGAAACCCCTTTTTTAAGTTTCCCCACAGAGAGATTCATTTTCCTTTTTCCTTCTTCTATTCTTCAGTTTTTCTCCCCCCAACCGCTGGAATATCAAAATTTACATTCTGATTTATGCATTATTACCCCGAACCTTTATCACGATATAACATCTCATGATGCAGTTTCAGTGCAATGAATGCTCTTAGGGACAAGTGTTGATCTTCATTAGAAGACGGGCCGTCACTCTGACATGATCTATTCTGAGTGGCTTTACATCGCAGCACTCCTTCTCTTTCCTGTTCTGCTGAAGTAACTATTGTGTGTTAAAAACACTTGAGATGAAATGACAGCAATGTTAGAGGCAACTTTGGGTAAAGTGCTTCTGTTGGGAAGAGTTTTTGTTGATGTGACTGTGGTTCATATCACTAACACTTGGCCAGTTATTCTACTCTCTGCCCTTTGAACTCGAACAGGAGGAACATGGGAGTCATTTCTGCTTTGGTCCGTGTAAAGCTTGGTGGGATGCTGCCTTTCTGTCTTGCAGACTTTCTGCTCAGAAGCCCAGTGTATTTTCAGGGTAAGAACTTGTTTCCGTGCAGATTTCAGCATGCTGTAAGCCTCTCTTTTCTCTCTCTTTGGGGAAGGGGGATGATGGGGTGTCTGACTTTTTTGGCCTTTCCCACCTTTGGAAGCATCTGACAGCGTGATTTCCTTTTGTCATCAGGGTTGATTCTCTGCTGCTGTATTTCAGAGAGGAGTAGGTCCCAGAAGAGATGTGATATTTCTCTTCTCGATGTACATTGCCAATTCTGTGCTATTAGGTCTTGCTTCTGTGGTATCCCTCACCCAGGAAGAATGGTGCTGCTGGCTGGAGGAGCTGACACTCCATGGATGGCCATAATCTGCTCTTTACATTTATTGATGGGACTTTGTCTTCTGTTTGTCATTTTGCTCACGAGCTGCGTCAGAGCATCTTTTCAAGTACTGCATTTCTTTTCTCTCCTTTCTCTTGCCCTAAGAAATTCCTGAGTGTTTCTCCAAGAGTTCCATCTACTAAGATTTTGTTCCTGTTTACGCTTTTTGGTGCTGTTTCAACACTTAACTTGCTTTAGTACTTTCACTTTGGCACCTCAGTATGTTCCTTTTAGTCTGCAGTATCCGTTCTTCTGTGTGCTCAACAATTCTGCTGAACTTAAATCCAAACTGCTGCTGACTCTGGGGACCAGAAATTTTCAAAGGCCTCACAGTTCCAGCCTGTCCTGGGAGAGCACTCGTTTGCTAACGGAGTTGTATCTTAAGATAGAAACTCAAAAATGAAAACCTTTGAGTGGTATTTTCAGAATTTCAGGCCAAAGTTTTTTCTTGCTAACCACATATGAATCCTTCTTCTGCACAGTCTGTGCCTTTTTAGTGATGTGGTTCACACTGGACTTTGGTTGTAAGCCTGACATCGTCCTTCTGGTGGCAATTTAATGGTTACTCATTTTAGGCATGGTGCTCACAAAAATCCAGCGCAGAGAATGAAGTTCCACGTTGGAGCCAGGAAATGATTTTATTCTGTGGTTATCATACGGTGGGATTTAATCCTGAAAAAATGTTGGCTTTGCTTAAATTGGTTACCTGCGATTCAATTTGCAGCATTGTTTCAGTTGGCAACCGCGTTCCCCCGTGTTATCCACCACATGTAGTCATCGTGTGGAGCTGGATGGCAGGTGCTCCAGTTACCTCCTGAACCTCCTGGCTATCTGTGAATGAGTGATTTGGCATCGCTCAGTGCAGCTGGTGCAGCTCTCAGGAAGGGTGGCTTTCCAAGGGCTGCTTCAAGATGGTTGCGATAAATCCCAAAGTTGGAGAGGTTTGGTTTGTTTCCCATAGAAAAGCTATAAAATAGCAGACCGCTCATATGCTGTAAGAGGAATTTCTTTACCCTGCTGAGAGGTGGCAGATGGGAAAACAAGAATCTTACGTTTCATTGATACCCAGCATGTTGTACATGTTAATGTTCTGCTTCCGATCTTCAACAAATCTCTAAGTTTAGAGAGCAAACAGCGCTACATTAAAACCTGTAGCAAGAATCTGTGCCAGTGGTTGTTGCTTCCCATTCTTCTGTATGCGTGCAGACATTACCCAGGCTCAGTGGAGCATTCTTGCTGCCATTTTTGATGCCAGTTGGACACGAGTGAAGTGTTGGACTTCCAGTTTTGTGCCTCTGAGGCGTTCTGTAGGCAGGCACTGGTGGGGCTTTGAGCTGTAGGTGACCGAACTCCTTCAACATGGTGTCTGAAGGTGTGGAGTGCTTGTCCAGAGACCTTTTGGGAGGCAATGGTTGTTATGTGCCCTACCCTGACAGGGGCAGAAGCTGCTGTTTGTTCCTGGAGGGTTTTCTCCTCTGGACAAGGGCTGTGGACAAGCTGAACGTAATGGACGTCCTTGTTGCTTTTGCTGACATTCACAACCCGTCTTCTCTGATGTAACAGATAATTCTTGTATCAGTTAAGGAGATGAGATCCTTATTTCCCTGACTATCTCAAACAGATATGAAAGTAACGTTTTGCTTTGTCTGATTTATGACTATGTGCTGCCATTGCCAGTAGATTACCTGGACTGATAATGGATTTTTACTTGGCGTCATGGAGACTTGTTACAGATGTGTGTTTCTTCCTTTTATCTTCATCCAGAAATTTGTTCATCCTGGAAGATGTGGGTTGGGAAGGGAACAGAACAGGCTTACGCTGCCATTTGTGTGAGCCACCAGAGCTGTTTCAGCTTTCCTGGGGGTTGCCACTTGTTTAGGATTTGCTTCCATCCTCCAGTCCCTGGGAGGGAGCTTTTATTGACACTGCAGATCACGAAACTGGATCACTTATTCCCTTACCAGGTTGCCTTACCCGCTCTTCTGGCATTTAGCAGAGCTGTACACACGCCTGAAAGCGCTGTTAGCTTGTTTTTAGCTCACGTTTGGCACCGAGGGCTGGCTGTAGGCATGCTGCACTTTGTTTTATTTATTTCTCCCTGCCAGTCTCTCATCCCAGCAGGTTTTCTGCTGCCCCAAAGCCATCTCAGCAGGTTCACCGGGGGACCCCTGCCGGGGCTCAGCGCTCCCCATCCCCACCCCACAGCTGGGAATAGGCACTGGTTTGGTAAAGACAACGGCTCATGCTAAATAAAAGAGAAGAAAATTAGGTGGAGGTGATACGAGTCTCGCTGCTGAACCCAGCTGCTCCCAGCACTCGGAGTTCACCGGTGTCAGTGTGTGGCAGTCTTGGGGCTGTCGCGACATCGCGACAGGGCGGTTGATGGCAGCGCGGCGGCGTGCAGCGCGTCCCCGCGACCACCCGGTGGCAGCACCGCCACACGCCGCGGCTCCTTTCCTTGTTTTTTTTCCTTTTTTATTTTTTTTTTCCTTTTTCGTTTTTTCCCCCTCTTTCCCCCCCTCATTTTTCTTTCTTTTTTCTCCCTTTAATTTTCTTTTTTTCTTTTTTTTTTTTTTTTTTCTTTTCTCCCTGTGATATTGCCTGATGCTTTTGTTTAAATCCCCTGTTAAGACACACACGCAGTAAATAATCCTTAACACTTCAGGCTGATGGGAGAATGCTGCAGCAAGTGCAAACCAGACCTAAGAAATTCTCAGCATGTGGTCAGAAATATCCATTTTCTGAGCGGGTGGAGCTGGGCTTTGGAGTTTTGACTTGAGCCGGCGCAATGAAATTAAGACGTGGAAGAGGATAATACAACGTACCATCATTTTGAAGTAATTTAATCACAAAAACTAAAAATTTGGAAGCAAACAGATATTTTACTTAATAGAAACCATCTGCACCGTACAGTAGGCAAATTGTACAAAAATGAATAAAACTGTCTCTGGAGGCAAATGACTCAGGCACCAGCTTATATAATGAAGATGTATATGTGCCTTTTAGCATTTGCATTGTCTATTAGACTAGGTAAATCGCAGCGCTGGTGTAAGCGAAACAGTTACAAATTTTATTACCATCATATGACTGATGACAAACGCGGTGTGAGAAGCAATGGAGGTGAGGCAGGGCTCCTTCCAGCCCCCAGACAGCGCTGCGCTGTGGATGGGGCGCAGCGAGTCCCGTAGCATCGGGTGCTGCTTTTTGGGTCAGCCGCTGGCCTGGGCTCCAGGTGGGTTCATTTGTGCTGCTGGGACGGTGCCTCGTGTGCTGCTGCTGCCCATGGAGGATTTCCAGCTGGCGCTGCTGGGCAGATGCTCCCCAACCCGCTCCTCCTCGCAGCACAACGCGTTTGTCTGACGCAGGGATGCTTCTCTCCTTCCCTGCTGGCACATCTCTCTTCCCCTCTTGTTGAAGGACGGGTTTCAACACTTTTCAAAATATTTATTCATTGGCGCTCAGCAGCTTGCCTAAATGATGGCAAATAATATGAATTATTCAATTTCGGGGCTGCGATAGCCCGCGTCTGTGCTGCTTTTAAAATGAAGTTTGTAGGAGCCACGTTCGGCTGCTGAGATTTAACACTCGAAGGAAACGCGCTCCGCGCTGAAAGCTTTGTACTGTTTCTTCCGAAGCCACGACAATATCTGTTTAGAAAAGCAAAGTGCAGCAATGTTCTGACACAACATTTCTTACAACAAAGGAAAATCCCACCCTCCCGGTGACATTTGTGCTCGTACTTTCTCAGCTGGCAGTCCGAAGGATGGGTGGATGAGGGAAATCTGTGTGCTGCAAAGGCAGATTTATTCTCGTTTCAGGAAGAGTAAGGAGGTGAAGGCAGAATTGGTTTCCACTTGCATATTAAGCGTATTTGGCAACGAGAACATTTTGCATTAACAAATATGTAAAGTAAAAATACGTCCCAAAAGATTAAGGCTTCTGTGGATTTAAAACAAATTAGATGCAGTTTTCCACCCCGATATTCTCCATTTCCATTCTGCTCGGCGTCGTTGCAGCTCAGAGCAGGGAGGTGGGGAGCCGAGATTTCGGCCCCCGGGGATGCCCAGCTCTGAGGCTGGGTGCTGGGCTGAGCTGCTCCCAGTGCTGGGGGGGGTTGGATGTGGCACCACGGAGGTGTTGGGCCCCAGGAAAGTTTGGGTTCTGAGAGCAGAGGGGTGAGCAGGGAGGAGGCAGCACTCACCAAGTGACAGGGAGGAGAGGCCAGTGGGCACCTGCTGACCCACAGGAAGCATTTTGGGCAAAGTGCTGCACGCTTTCCTAAATGTATTTTGCTTTTTTTTCCCCTAAGGTGAGGCACAGAAGGTGGGATCGTGCCCAGGAGGTGGGCAGCAGGTGGACTGCTGTCCACATGGCGCTGCTTCTGTCTGCCCCCAAGACAAGGAGTTGTCTTTTTAGCAGCACCCCTCTTCCCCCCCCCCCCCCCCACACACACACACTGTGTTTGAATTTGGAATTTCTCTGAGAAAGAAGGAAATACTTGGAATCCAGGGGCTGCTCTTGGCCAGAACGCAGTGGTTTTGTGGTAAGTCAACTACGGGGCCTGGCTGCTTAATAGTGGATCTGTAAGGACAGTGTGTTCTCCTGCCCCTCGGGGCAGCCTGAGGTACCAGAGTGACTTCAGTGGGACTGGATTCAGCTCTCCCTGGCACAAAAACACAGATATTTATCCCAGACCTACTGAATAGAGAAGGAATTGGACCATTAAGTTCAGAGATGGATCAGTCCCATGCACGTCAATATCTTGTTAACAGTATTTCATTAATTAATAGCGGTCCCTCTGACAAAAGGAAAGGACTTTTGTTGCCTTTGACTGTTCAAACCTGAAGGAGAAAAGGTCCTTCTGCTTCTTTTATATTTTTGTGCATGCATGGGCTGCTTTCACTAAAGAATGGAAATAACAAAGATTTCCTGAAGACATATGGAATTTAAAGCCTCACAGATATCAGAAGTGTAATTGTTCGTACGTAGCGAAACCGAAGGCACTAATAGCAGTTTATCCTTTTATTTTCTAATCGGAACATGGAACTCTGTGGTGCAAAAGTAGTCCAAAAGCACAAAGGAAATGGCCTCAGAATGAAGGCGTTTATTTTCTTCTTGCTTCCCTGTAACGTGGTTTATTTCGTTTCATGTGATTTGTGCCAGGACAAAGTGTGTTCCATAAACAAAAAAGGGAAAAGGTTAAACTGGTAATGAAGTGTAATGACGATAAAAAATAATGATGGCCATACAGGAAAAAAAAAATAGTAAAAAGGAGTGAGGAGCATTACAAGTGGAGGAAGGGGGAGTCAGTGGGACCCCAAAACAGGGCTCATTGGGGAATTAAGGACTGTGTTGTCTGATGGGGGAGGAGCGGGCTTGGGAACAGTTCTTAGTCCCTTAGGCCCAGCAGCTCCCTCAGAAATTGCTGCATTGGTTCTCCCAAATTGCTTTTTGCATTTTGGCAGATTGTGAGTACGCTCTGCTCCGATCCCTTCTGCTCCTTGGGGAGGTTTTGCTGGCACTCACATCCCTTCCTCCACAAGATGCATGGCCTGGGGATGCCGGGAGGATCCTGGCAAGGGGTTTTGTCACACGTGGGATGACTGATGCTGGGGACCTGGGCTCAGCCTGGCAGTGCCAGGAGGGCTCTCACTGCTGCTCCCACAAACGGAGCTGGGGGTGAGCGCCCGGCCCTGCCAGCCTCCTATCCACACGATGGCACTCTTCAGCTTTCAAACAATTGCATTTAACTGCATTTAATGCGAAAGCTGGTGATTTTATTTTTTTTTTTCCCCTGCCAAAAGCAAAGAAGGAGCTGGGCGGGGGGACGCGGCACGCAACGCGGAGTCTCCTCGGAGGGGACATGTCCTGTGCCGTCCCCAGAGCCCCTCATCCCGGCCTCACAGCTTCACATGGGGACACAGCCCTGGCATGGCTGAGAGGCAACCGGAACGTGAGTTTGGATGCGCTCAAAGAACTGGTAAAAACAAAAACACAAACACCCTTCTGTGTGGCAAAAGGGCCACAAATGCAGCAGCCCCAGAGGTGGCTGCTTTTTGGATGCTTATGGGGGAAAAAGGTCACCCTGCCTGTGTCGCAGCTTGGTCTGCACTGCCTAAGCTGTACAAAAGTCAGAGCGTGGGCTGCTTTCTTGCACAGCTTCAGCTATGAAGTGTCTTTTAAAAACAAGAATCCATTGCTATCAATCTGGCAACTTCTCAGAGTGCTAAATTTGCTCCATATTAAAGTGTGCGTGGGAGGGAAGGGAGGTGGAGGGACGGTGGGGGCAGATCCTGTTCTGTGCTGCGCAGTTACCCTGATGGCTATATCACCCTGTCTGGGAGGTATGTGTGTGCCTGTCTGAAAAATCAGCACATCACTGCACACCAGCACAGCCGTGCAAGCAATTTCTGTTCCTTTCCCCCTGCCTGCCAGGTGGGTTTGGGGCTGTGGTCAGGGGCTGGAAGGATTTTCTGAATCTGCAGCCTCACGGTGCTTGCTCAGCCAGTAGCTTGCCCTGGGTTTGTGTACAGGTCACCGACCTGCTGCTTTTTCCTGGCAGGGAAAACACGAGATCTTGCTCCTTTGTTCCATTCTTCACCTGAATGTATCATCTACCAACTGGATGCAGTACTCCAAACTTCTCCAGTAGGTCTTAACTGCCAGCACAGTGCCCCCATTCCTGCTGGGTTAGGCAACCCTTTTTTCAGCGGATGTGGCTTTCACTTTGCCATTTCTCTGATGGAGAAACCCACACTCAGAGGATGGTGAGGCCCTGGCACTTCTCCCAGAGCCATGCTGCCCCATCCATAGAGGTGTCCACAGCCATGGATGGGCCGTGGCCAGCCCGAGCTGGGGGGGCAGCCAGAAAGCGGCAGAGAATGGGGCTGGGTGGGGCTTTGGGTCCCTTCCAACCCAACCATTCAATGTTTCTGTTGTTCTATGTCTCTGTGGTTCTCTGATTCCATGAAATCAGTACCAGACAGGGCAGCAGCTGGACCAAGGGTGAAGCTGAGTGAGCTCTAACCACAGACCTTGTGTCCCCTGTCCCCACGTCAACCTTGTGCTCAGATTTCATCTCACCACGCTGTGCCCAGCCCTTTATTAAGACCTACATAGCAATGGGTCACTGCTTTGCCAAATTAAGGGGCTGTGTAGCTGAATGGGAAACAATGGCTTTTTTGTGGAGATGTGGCACTGAGGGATGTGGTCAGTGGACGCAGTGGGAATGGGTTGGGGTTGGACCTGGGGATCTCAGAGGTCTTTTTCAATCTTAAGGATTCTGCGACTCTGTGAATTTGGATCTTCAAACATCTGTGATTCTGTGAATAATTTGGATCTTCAAATGTCAAAGAGGGCCTGAATTTTGCATGGATGTGGGAGAGTTGTGCGTGTGTTGCCTGCAGCCCTGCGTGCCTTGGGTGGCTTAATTCTTAAATTTGTCCATCTAAAGCCAATCAGTTTTTGCAGAAATTTATCCTCGTGCCAAATCAGCGTCTCATTTTTTAGAAGGATCACCCCCAACCTTTTCAAAATACTCTCTGGCATGCCAGAGGTTAAAAATAATTTGCTGGTTGAATCCTCGGTGCTTAATTAGAAGAGATTATTTGTACAAAACGGGAAAGAACCATTCGGGCAGAGTTCACTCACACGGCATGCTCTGCCTCATTTTTACTAAAGAAATCCTTTTGTTATGATTTTTAAGCATGAGCAGGTCATGTGTTATCCCAAGCTTTTATTGTTATCATTATTTTCTATGTGTTATAGTGCATTTAATAGAAGTATGATGGGGAGACCTGCGCTGCTGTGCTGCTGCGGGCAGACGTGATGTGCAAATAGTGGGTTAAGTCCATTCTTCACAAAAGAAGAATGGACTTTTTTTTTGTCATAGAATAATACCTTGTTATATTTCCTCGTTACCTGGAGTAGGGAACGGTGCTGCTTGGCAAACCAGCAGCAGATATGCTTTAACTCATTGCAAAAAGCAATCGACGCTGTGCGCAAGAAGAAGTTAGCGCTGTATCAATACCAAGTTATTTACAGTGCTTTTATTTCCATATTAGTGAGGAAGGGGAATGCGGCAGGGACTCTTCACTGCAATTATGAGATATCTCTTGAGGTCACCTGCATTTTCAGTTACGCGTATTGCAAAGGGAGCATAATTTATTCCAGTTAATTTTGGATTTGAAGAGCAAAGAGGCACAGGCTATTAATCCAGTGAATGTAAGAGGTTTGGCATGGATGTTTGTCTTTGCAGTGCTTTCCTCTGCTCTGAAAGTCTCGGTTGAAGGGGGCAGTTCATCAGTTGGTTTGGGGGGCAGAACTCATCTTTCCTTTAGAAAACGCAGAATGCTCAATGAATGGCAAAAGTGCTTTTAAAAGGGGCTCGTGGAACACTTTGAAAATATTAATTAGTGTGTTGAAGCATTCTGCATAGCATATCATAGTAAAACTGCTCCAGGGGGTTGCTTGGAATGAATTATTAATATGAATCCCTCTCTCCCTTATGCTTCACACCCTGATTTTATGGGACTTGGCGTGGGTTGGGGTGTCTATTAGATTCACTTATTGCCTGTTTAGTGGGAGTACTTTGTAGACTGCATCCAAAGGTCACTATTTTTTCTTTTTTTTTTTTTTAACAGAATCCCAAATTTCAATTGGCACGAAGCTGACACGGCCCCACATATGAAAGACGAGCTGTTGAAAAGAAGCAAGCTCACCAGAAAGCCGTGATTAAATTTTGCAGAAGGTATGCAGTAGAGAAGGGGAGCGTATCCAGGCCCCTCAATCCCCTGTGGCACAGGGATGGAGCTCACTGGGCGTCTCACCACCAGCTTGAGCAGAGCCAGGGCTATAGCACAGCGCATGCAAATCTCACCCATGTTCTTGTCCTGATGAGTCCAAGAAGTGCTTTTTCACCACAGCTGTGTTGTAACACATTCACGCTTCTTTCACACGCATTTAGATGCCTTGTACCACAAGTGTCGGAGTCATTAAATTCACAGAGTACAGTTGCTTTTCCCTTCTTGGCTTGCAATATCTCAAAGTTGAACCTGTTAACCTAACACTGAAGGAGAAAAACTGTGCTTAAGAAAAAAATTGTTTTTCAGCTCTGGAGGTCTGTTTTGATGATGTCCCTGGTGTACAAATATAAATAAATCCATAAAGTAATTTGACTTTTAATTCTTACTTGGATTATGGAAATATTTGTATTGCATGGCTGCCAGGCTGAATTACAAAGGGTTTCGAAGGTCCAGTTTTCATTCTTATAAGCAAAAGAAATATAAAAATGATGGTTTACAAAAACGTGGCACTTATCAGATGGCGATTTGCTCAGAACTGAGCAATATGCCAAAGCCCAGTTTGCCATCATGGCAGAGCAAGGCTGAGCTTTGGGCCTGGTGAGCTGTGGTTGAGCATTTGGAGCTCCCACTGTCCCCAGTGCGGGCAGCAAACGAACTGTTGAGACAGCTGAGAAGGAGGGAAATGTCAAGTTGGGCTTTTTTTTCCCATAATATCTGCAAAGAAGAGGGACACGAATAAGGAAAGAGTTTATTTCTGTATCTGAAAATAGATGCTTAAAAATAGATCTGTGTGTCATATTTGAAAGTCTAAGAAGATGGTGGGTTTAGGTTCTCTCCGAAGGAAGAAAAAGGCCAGAAGAAAGGGAGGGTTCCCCACAAACAGCAAAGACATTCCTGAAGCAGAAAGGGTTAAGTTTATTCATAGTGTTAAATACTTTGGTGTCAGTCATCACGTTACGAAGGAAATCACGCCATGGAGATTCTTAATATAAGCTTTTTTTTTTAAGAAAGGAAGAAAAAGGTGTAAGGCAGCGCATGGTATCGGAGTCTAATAGACAGCATAAATCTGCATCATCTGCAGAAGTTTGTCATGGAAGGATTTACTCTGTGCTGTACTGTCCAACAGTTCTGCCAACGCAGGCTCCGAGCTGCAAGCTCGTGTAGATGACAGATTGTGGCAATTATGGCAGAAACTCATCATTAGCATCAGCCGTTTCATGCTTTTAAGAAAATGAACAGCTCTTTCATTTGTTTGAAAATAGCAATCTTGAGAATGCGCTCCGCTTTAGGAGTTAAACTGGTGATGGATTTTTTCTGAGGAAAGGATCATCTTACAGTTTCTCAAGTTGTGAGTGTTACTGGCTCGATGTAATGTGTCTTTTTTTCTTATTATTCCTCTTCTTTTCTTCTTTTTTTTTCCTCTTCCAGAGGAGAAAGGTTGCCAACTGATTAATATTTTAAACATGTAGACAACCTGCAGACCTTGCTCCCAGACTCGGATTTCTCCCTTATCCCTCCCGAAAAAATGATTTCACTGCTAGAATTTTGTGCTCCCAGGTGAAACACGATTATTTATTCACTTTATTTCCCCAAAATGAAGCACAAATAATAATAGGCAGAGTTCAGCAAACAGTTAGAACAATATCGCATGTAATCTCTGTGGAGTTTGGTTAGGATTTCTGCTTCTCACTTAAAATTTTGTGGGTCAGCCTTATGATGTGGGCAATGAATGGGAAAATGCACTGCATTTCAGGAACTGAATTTTATATGTCCTTAAAGAAGAGGCTGGCAACGCTTGGAGCAGCAAAGTGTGAGATGCCAATTTAAGAGGCCCCGCAGAGCAAGCCGTCATGCGCTGTTGTAGGCTCCTCCGGATGATTTATTGGGATTTATTTATATTTATTATTCAGATGAGGATTTAAATATTCCACGTTCTAATTTGAAAGCGTAAGTTGAGAAGCTGAAAGTTGGCTGCGAGATAAGGAAGATGAAGGAGCTGAACGAGGACCTCTTGGAGGCCCCTCGGTCCCAGCCAAGCCCCAGTTCCCAGTGGCAGTGGTGTGGGCAGGCTGTGCTGTGGGGCAGGCCTGGGTTGCCTCCCATGCAGCCTTCCTGCATGTCAAGAGCCCGCTTTAACACCTACTTACTCAACGCAAATCTGGAGCGCTCCATCTACACCAGAATTGCACCGGCAAAACTGGGACCGTAAAGGTTTAGTGATAAAACATCTCGCTCTGAAAAAGCTGCTCTGTGTTCCTGCTCTCCATTGGGCCCCATTCTTCTCCCATCGTGTATTTTTTATAGTGGGGCTCCTTTTGCTTCGTGCCTACATGACCATTGCAAAAACCTTTGGACCACTTTAAATAAGAGTCAAAACCAACTCTAAATTTTGACCATTCAGTGTCACTTTCCTCCTCTCTCTCATCCCACATACCTTGTGAAATGCAGGACGGACTCTGATCTTGCATCTGTGACACAGGAAATAACACAGAACATGGCAGACATGGCAGATAGGGGCATCCATTCGTTTCAAAGGCAGCAGAAAATTGAAAATGTGGGTTATTCCGAGTCCTGCCAGGGTGCAAGCAGCACCAGATACACTGCATGTGTGCCTTCGGGCTGGTTTATCCTCTACTGGTGAATGCCAGGTGGGTGTGTGGCACAGAAAAGCAAGCTGAAAGATGCTCTTCTCTTTCTAGAAAGAGTTAAACCTAAGCAGACTAGAAGGAGTGTGGTCTACAAAAACACGTTTGTGCAAAACTAGGAGCTTGTTGCTTGTTGAGAATTTCTCCATGGCTTTTGGCTTCTTGTGGCCTTTCCTTCTTGCTCCCCTGTGAGACTGAGTTTTCACCTATCAGCTTCAGTGAGATCAGGAATGTTTTAGAGGCCTTCAACCTGGGCCTACCTGAAACGTTCAGCTGTAATCATGCTAGATAAGTGCTCGTTTTACCAGTAAAATCTGCATCTTAAATATTTGCAGAGATGCACGCATCTGTTGTAAAACTGCAGATGTGTGTCTCTGCAGATATATATACTTCAGTGTGATATATTATGTTTTATAATTAAAATTTTATTGAATTTTAATATAAAAACAAATTCATACATTAAAAATTAAGTAGAGAACAAACATGTGTGGTGTCAGGAGGATACAAGCTGCGGTACGGTAGGACAACAACATCTGACCCATAAAAAACACCCTGCTTTAGTTATAAAATACCTTTGTGGCTAGGAGATTAGTGTGATATATTATTGAGATTCCAATATTTGGAGAAATAATACCGTTTTGTTACTTCCATTCGTGAGTAAAGAAGCAACTGTTAACGCCATTAAGCGTTCAAAAGCAAATGGGTTCAGGCAGAGCAGACATGGTCTCCCCACAAGAAAAAGTGCTGTTATTTATGAGGCACAGTTAGTCCTGGTGAGAAGGCTAGGTACTTTTTTCATAGTACCACAGAGTCATTCATGTTGGAAAAGCTCTCTGAGACCCCCCAACCCCAGCCCACCTACTCCGTGCCCACTGCCCACATACCTCAGTGCCACTTGGTCATGATTCTGGAGCACCTGCAGGGATGGGGAGCCTTCCAGCTCCTGGGCAGCCTGATGCAGTGCTTGATACAACCCCGTCCTTGGGATGCTGGAGTCATGTGAGCAGGTGAGTTTTTGAATCTGGGAATAACGAAGTTGTGGCTTGCGATGCCACGAGGGGCTCTCAAGAATGTCAAGGTAGGTGCTGGTGTTGCAGAAAGACACCCTTTACCCTTGCACTTTAGAACAGGTGACAAGTGTACCCTGAAGTGCCCCGAATTCTTTTCTATTGTGATTTATCGTTCTGGGGACAAATCTATGGTATGGAGAAAATGAACGACCCACCTCTTGGAGACAAGAGTGAGAACCAGATGACTCCTACCCACCAAGTCCAAGTGATTGGCAGCACGTTGCGTTCCCTTTTTTGAAAGGTGTGTAGCCCACTGATAAAAGTGTATAGGACGCATGCAAATACAGGAGAGAAAATAGCACTGAGGTATTTGAATGCTGTTACATAAAGGGGTGATGTGCCTTTGCCTTGAACGCTGTCTTCATTTCCATTTCAAAAATGATACAGCTGAAATATAAAAGTTCATAGACAGTTGATGGAAATGATTAGACACAGAGCGAGATTCGTGCATGATGGGAGGCTGTCAGGATCGGAAGATGAGCTATGTGGCTAACAAGAATGAAAACGGTGAAGAGATATCAAATAATGAGTAGCACTCTGGAAATTGTTGAGGATGGCCTTTTTTCTCCCTTTTTGCCGATGCAAGAACACAGGAACGGCCAAAGGAAGTGACAGGGACCATGTCTCAGGCTGATAAAAGGAGAAAGATGCTTTAGGATGGATGTGAGATGCATTGCTACAAGATTTCCAGAAGTTTGGGGGTCAGGGGTTTAAAAGTGAGCCATTAGAGACTTGGCTAGCAATGCTTGCCTTTGATAAGCTAGGAGTGTACAATCTCATCGTCCGTGAGCTGCCAGGACTGAGGGAGGTGTTTCCCAGGGTCTTTGCAGGATCACCTGGATCTTCCCCAATGCTATTTCTGTCTGTCTGACTTGGACCTGCCCCACACCACCAGCCCTCCCATCTCCTGCTCTGTCTTCAAAGGAGAAAACAGGTCCATTTCTGCTTGAAAGCTATTTGACTTTCATTTATTTCACTTTTGAATCTGTTCCACGATCCTCTCAGCATCATTATTTTCCCTTCTCATCTGAGAAAGTTCTGTGAATAAGTTAACAGCAATATTTGGGGTCCTCACAGATCAGCAGAGACGAGTGTGCCTTTGCTGCAGAACAGAGGGCAAGAGCCTTTCTGAAGACCACATGCGAGTACCATTGCTCACACAGATGTCTCTAAGTATAATGTGCACTGCAGGTGATGGGGCCTTCAACTTTTAACACGCTTCTCTGCTTAAACTATTCAGGGCTCACACTTAAAAAGTGATCCACAGCTGCTGCAAATTGATTTATCTCCTGATGACAGTCAGTTGCTGACTGAGTTGCTCGAGAGAAAGAGTTCCTTGGTTCAGGTACTCCTTTCCTTATTATTTTTTCATTTTTACCCTGGCTTTATTTTACTTGTGGCTTATGATTAATGCAAAATTGCAAGTTTAATGTTTATTACAATATGTATGTCACTTCCATTGGGCAAAGCCAGTGTTTTTTTCTTGTTTCCTAAATGGAGAGAAAAAGGACTTTGAAAGGGGATGCTGAGACATCCCAGTACTGTAGACATCTTTTTAGTGGCACCTTGTCATTTGTGCTCTTGCTGAAAAGGTGGTTTTCAGAATGGAAACAGCATGTTTACTCAGCCTGTGGGAAGATGATGGCTTCTATCTGATGAGAATGCAGTATTTTCCTCCACTCATGCATTGACTTTGCTAATCTGCAGGCTCACCAATACATCTCCACATGCAGCTGAGCTATGTACCATTTACAGCTTGCATAAAGCGTTGTGGCCCATCCAGCATAAATCTGTGATGAAAGATTGCGTTATACCCAGAGAATCTGTAGCTCTCTCAAATGATCACCTTATGATTGTGTGTACAAAGATCATACTCCTTGCTTGTATTTGGTTTGGAAAAAAAAAAAAAATTCGCCTTCAGAAATGATTAATAGTGAGTGTCAGTGATTTGTTTCAGAGAGGGACTGTCTTCATGCTATCGCCTGTCCCCATAACTCAGCAGGAGGATATTGATTACACACACACTTAACTATACTAGCAATTATTTCACTAGAAAGGGCAGACAAAAAGAAAGGAAAACCCATGTTTCAGAATCAGATTTTTGGAGATATTTAAGAAACCTACAGCCAAAGAATATATAGACAAAGCAGACAAAAAAAAACCCTAATTTTTGTGCTGAATGTGCTTGAGATTAAATATTGTTAACACAGTTTTACCACCAAATTGTGCAAATTGACACAGAAATGTTGTGAACTCATGCAACTCAAGAAGTCTTTGTTCACATTCAGGAGCTTGAAGGCGTAGGATGGACACCAAGGCCTGGGACATGACCATGGAGCAGCAGGCAGGGACTGTGTGTTTGCTGCCTCCTCACCATTTCATCCATCCTCTGCAATTTCTCATCTCTTTTTTTCTTTTTTTCTTTTTTTTTCCCATCTATCTTCCCATTTGGGTATTTATTTCTTTTTTTCTACATCCCGGTTGGACGCCACTATTTGTAGAAGATGCTACCAGCATTTTATTGCATTTTCTAAGTTGATCTAACATTGGGCAAACTGCTTTTTCCCGTGGGAGCTGCCACAGCCAGGGCCAGCTTCTTTGTGTCCTTGTGCTGTCTGACTGGGAATAGGGAAAGGGAAAACGATCGCCTGTGCCGTGCCTGTGCTCCTGCTCTGACCCAGGGGTTCCCTAGGCTTTCAGGAGATCTGCCTCGCTGGCTCGGGCTGAGCTCTGGCTGTCTTAAATCAGGTCTGAGAAAAACCCTGCTGAGCTAGTGAGAGCCCTAAAGAAAAAGAAGATTGTTAATAGAAAATAACAACCTTTATGCAGTGCTGTTATACCAGACTGTAAAATTTAATCGAGGGTTTTATCTTACTGTAGAAATTTTTTTTTTCAATTGTTTTTTTTATTATTATTATTTTTTAATACAGATTCCAGGTAAGATTATCATTTATATTCAGTTGGCTTGGTGTGGTTTCTTGTTTGTTTCTTTTAAAACAATGCCTATAGGAATTATCCATACTTCATTTAGATGCGTTAAGGAGTTGCATCTATTGAATGCTACAGGGCTCTTCCAAAGTCATTTTTTTTCTCAAAGGCTTTAGAAACAAAACATGACCCTGTGGGAAGTCGCTTTTCTCACATCTTACCTGACGATGTCTTGGAAAAGATATCCTGGGCCGTGTTTGTGTGTTGTTCCCTTCCTTTGAGATGGGAACCTGCACCCCTACCTGGTGCTTCCTCTGACTGAGCAGGTAGGGTCATCATCTCCATTGGCACTGAGTGCAGGTGATAAAGCTGGCTGTGAGTCCCAGGGGTTGGCCCAAGCACCTGTGTGCTTTGCAACACTTTGAGGCATTTTTGATGATTCTGAGGATGAGTGCAATCAGCTTTTCGACGGAAAATAAATAAAGATGGTGGATTTTGCCTTTCGCACATTTGTTTTCCTCTCTTTCATGAGGGACTGCATCCTGTTTATGATTTTCTCAGGAGTTGGAGCGTTCCTCACGCTTGGTGACAAATTCTCCCCTCTAGGCAGTACAAGAAGGAACAAAAGGAGAAAAGCAAAGATAGTGGGAACCTGGAAATGGGCAGTGAGTCTGCAGGGAAGGGAAAGCCCTCAGGATGCCCAGCGGTTTGGGTTGGTTTCTGACTGTTTATTTACGCAATTAGAGCATGTAATTCCACAGCAAAATAAACAGTGGCAACAAAGGGGAAATCACAGCAAAGCACTGCTGAACAGATTGGTTATTGAGGAAAAGAGGAAAGCCCTGGGAGCTGTCAGGGTTGTGAGGTCAGAATGGCCATTCTTCCCAAGTGGTCTTTAGGGGTATTCTTGAGTAGAGCCAGGCACCAGGGATGGAGGAGACCTGTGCACAGTTTTGAGAACATAATCCAATGATATGCAATACAAGCCATGCTCGTTCCCTTTGTTTTAAACTCCATAGTTGCTCAATATTTGATGTCTTGTGTCCTTTCCCACATGGGTGGTCTTGTCGTTTCAGTGTTTCAAATGATTCCAAGGGGTTGGTTACAGAAGGATGGGTATTACTGCCATCGGCTTGGAGCTGACGTGGTAGCGTTTGGAGATAGACTTTTGCTTCAGGACAGAACAGAAAACACTTAGGGCAGCACAAGTGGTGCCTGGAGTATGCAAGAGAGAAAAAGATTACGTAAAAGGCAAAAGTCAAGTCGAACAAAAAGTTTCCCTGCATAGTCAAATTGAATGTGAGGTTATTAAGGTCAAAGAAAAGTTTTGTTTCTACAACTATGCAGCTAATTATAGTTGGAAAAAAAAATTGTGTCTTTCTTTCTGAGGCCTCATGAATGCAATCCACCGCTCCTGCAGAAGGTCAGTCATCAGGAACTGATCCAGGATGATAGAGGCATGTCCCTGGCACGCTGTACAAATAATTTCAGTAACGTTATATATGACCAGTGGGAATGAGGATGTTCCAGCTTTCTGTCTCTGTGCGTATTTCTATCATGGCCATCAGTGCTGTATCTGGTGTGTGAGATCTAATCAAGTGCATTGCATTAAAACAAGGAAATAGGGTGAGCAATGGCCTGGCTAGCAGGGCGTACCCAGGCAATCAGAGCGCCTGGTCACTCCACACCGGGACTTGATAAACTGCAAGAAGTGGAAAAATGGGATTTTTTCCTTCCACACCGCCTAGGCAAAGCCTTTGTCTGTGTGTGTTCAAGGCCACAGAGGGTCATGCAGGTGGAAGGATGATAGGGCTAGATTCTGCAGAAATAAATATCTCAAAAATGATGGAGAAAAATCTCATAGATATGAGTACAGAAAGTAAGCAAAGAGCAAGGTGGAAAAGAAAGTGTGTTTTTCTAGCATTGGATTGCCAGAAATAGATGGAGTACAGGAAACAAGATGACAAGGAGCTGTGGAGGTTTGAACATCTGGTGTTGCTTACAAAAACTATAAATGAGAAAGGATTTAAAGAAAGCAAAACCCACGATTCTCATTGTCATAAATGAAACCAGTTCTAATGAGCTTGGTTCAGGCATTGAGTCCCCCAGTCCATGGTGAATTTGAGTGGAAGGAGCTGCCTGTGTGACTGGGAGACTGTGGGCAGACACAGGATGGGCTATGGGACTTGGCTGGGTGTGAGACCTGTGCCCCTTTGTTGGGTCTGCAGAGGGCACCTTTCCTAACGCTAAGCAGAGGCAATACGTATTTAATGACCTACATTCATTTAAGAAAGAGAACTACTGATTTATATATTCAGGTCAATAGCACTTTCCCCAGGTTTCAATAATCGGATCAATTATCTGAATCCAATAAAATCTTATTAAAGAAATTCAGAATTATCTTTAAAATAGCTGGCCTTGTAGTCCCTGAGTAGGTTACAAAAACTGCTATGAAGAATTACTGTGACCTACTTTCTGGGAGGTACTGCTATCATTATCATATCAGAGGTGCAGCCTGATAAGGCTACATGACTTCCATCTTCTTGAAGGTAGTTTGGGAAAGAATGAGCAAGAAACCTTAGTCTAGGTCCCCAGATTAATTTTATTTTCATAAATATGTATTAAAATTAGGAAAGTCACAATCTTGTCTGTGCAAAAGAGTTTGTTTTAGGAATTGTACAAGGAATAGCCAAGAGCACGAGATGGGTGTGAGTTCTTGTTGCAGGTCACAAGCATTGTGCAATGCATGGGCACTCAGGGAGGGAAATTTCGCACTGTTTGTAAGAGAAGACAGAAAACCTTTCAGCCTTGTTTATGGCAGGTGAGATATTTGGTTGTTGGATTGCTTCTGAGAAAACAGCATTGCTAAAATGTGGCTGAAAATGCATCCTGGCATTTGCAAGCTGTTCTCTGTCACTTGCAGTTCATGGCTGAGAAATGAGCCGGGCAGGGCTTCCCAACAGGCACTTGGTGGCTCTGGGAGAACCCGTGCAGAACTCCTCCATGTCTTTGCTACATCTACGGTGCATCAAAGAGCAGTGTTTGCTTAGGGTACATCCTTTGCTGCGCTGGGACTAAAGGTTGGGGCCAAGATGACCAGTGGGCTTTTTTTGGAGAGGGCACTGGCAGACCCAGACAGCCCTCTCCCATTGGAGGGGGCCATCCCAGCTGAGGCGCATCCCACGGGACCTCAGCCCCGCTGCAGGCAGCCAAGAGGGACAGCGCATTTCCATCAGTTAATTAGAAAACCCGTGGCGGTAGGATCCCATACTGCCGGGCTTTGAGAGCGCAAAGAAGCAGCAATCCCAGCTGCTGCGCACCAGCCCCTCTCACTCAGCCCAGCCGCAGAGCCAGGCCTCCTCCCTGCCACCCAGCCAGCTTTGATCTCCTGGTATCACACCGGCTCCGGCTCCGCGGGGCGGTGGAGGCAGCGGGTGCGCGTGGCTCGGGGCACGCACCTTCTCCGCCAGCCTACCATCCACGGCAGGGCACCAAGGCAGGGCCGGCCGACCGGCGCTTTAATTAGGAGGCTGGAATTATAATATTATGTTAAAGAACAAAGAGTCTCCCAAGGAAAAAAAAAGAAAAAGAAAAAAAAAAAAAAAAAAAAGCCGCATATCTGACAAAGATAAATTGGATTACTCAAAATATTCCTGATGAAATGTTACATTTTGCAACTAATTATCAATCTGTTTTATCTCCAGACCAGCTGGGCATTTTTGTGCATGCAAGACCTGCCTTACCAATGATCTTAAGATGTCACTGTAGCGTTTACATCTTTTATTTCAAGATTTAAATAACTAGGAAGTAGCTAATGTAATTCACTGCTGAGAAGAAAGGCTAGTTAGCTGAATGCTTTCCAAAGTGATCTCCTCCTAATGAACTTCTTTGGACTGTGAGTAATGAGGCTTTATTCAAATAATCTTTAGGAAAAGAATATAGAATGTAATTTTTAAAGAAAGAACTAGGTTTTCTACGTTGAAAATATCTTTATTAATCCTATACTGCCTCATGGAGTACTAAAGCATTGTGACAATGTGGTATTGGATGCTGCTTTTGAGATTCGTGGGTTCTAGCTGCAAAGGAGCTCATAAATGTTCAGTGATAAGTTGCACATTACAGTCGGATGTGATTAAAAGCCTTTCTGCTGTAAAAGCATACATTGTTTAGGTATGTTAAGGTAATACATTATATATTCAGGTTTGTTTGTATCACAGGACACATCTCACTCGATCCCCAGCCAGATAGCATACCTACCTACAGGCAGTGTGTTTTGCCTCCTCCATCACAACTTGCCATTTTGGACAATTATACTAATTAGGTTAATCTACTGGCGCCATGATATTTTACTGTTTGCTTGATTCTGGATTGGTTTTGAACTGAACAAAGAGAAAATACCAAACAGCTCATTTCCATAGCAGATTCCTGCAATATTTCATACTCTGCCCTGGGGACTCCACAAAGCAAAAAGTTCTACTGGGCCTGATCTGGTAAATATTGCTTCTATGGGACTGAAATAATAGGTCGGTCACAAAACATGAAAATATAAATTCTCAGAGTTGAGTTTTGATTGGCCAGTTGCTAGGAAAGGGACAATTCTAAATGTATTTCAACAAACCCGTATGTTTTTTTAATCAACTAAAAAGAGTAATCATTAGGTGTGGAGTGATCTGATGCTTCAAAAAGGTTGATTGCACGGTGTCTGGGAACTTGAGTGATACATGGTATAATTATACATTTCTGAAGCTAGATTCATTTACAGTAGAGGGTCAACTGAAAAAGGAGTTGTTTAATTCCAGAACTTTATATTTTTTTGCTCCTATTTCCCAACAGTTACATCCTGAACTCTGTGCTCAGCTTGCCAGTTTTCCCAAAAGTAGGAACTGAATAACAAAACAGCACTCAATCTCTTGGGAAGGAATATCTATATGTTTTTCTCTGGATATTTCTTTCTGGTTATTGATTGAGAGGGGAGTCCTGGTAGTCTTACACATGTAAGTAGTCCCTGCCCACACAGCAAGGTAGGTGGTTGAGCAGATCACTGTCCAGGAAGATGGATGAGTTCACGTGGGCTGCTGGGCTGTGTTTTGGGTTTGTGTCATCCAGGATGTGAGCTGCTGCTTCCCACTGACCTGGGCTGGAACACAGATGGTTTCCTGCAGCCAGGTCAAAAACATCAAGTGTTATGCCCATGGCACATGGAATAAAACAACACCAATACACTCAATATATCATAGAATGGAATCAGAATCATAGAATTGCTCAGGTTGGAAAAGACCTTCAAGATAATCAAGTCCAACCGCAACCTAACCGTGCTTCCCCACCAACCCACCACTGAATCCTGCCCCTGAGCATCCTTTCTTGCAGAACAAACTGTGTCCTAACCAACCACATTAACTATTCAGAACACCTTCCATTCCCTTACATAAACAAATGCTTTCTGCCCTTTCAATCAGCATCCCCCTGAAGCTGCTTCTTATGCCCTCCATCTTCCCATGTGCTATGGAGGCCTGATGCTGCCAGGGACCACGCACCTTTTGGGGTGCTTGGCACTGAAACGCCCATGGTTGGTAGACAGCAGGATCTAACCCTTGCTTTGCACAAAAATCTCTCCGCTTGAATGTTTCATAATGTATGTTTAAATAGTCACAGCTAGCAAAGAACTTTGATGAGGCAAAGGGGTAATTGGATTTTCTTGTTCTATAATTAAAAAGGTATATATTACATCCACATTAATACCAAAAGAGTTCATCATGATCAATGTTATTACAACGAATACCAAAGGATTTAACAGTGATTGGCCACTTAGTTTAAAAGGTACCTGAAATCATTAAATTGTTTGCTGGAGGGCTTATGAAGGCCTATCGGATCACTTGTGACTACATTTTTTACTACTGGCCTGCAATGTAAGGTTTACTCTTTCAAAGTAGGAGCAACAGGATGATCATTTCCCTTTATTATTCCCTTATTGACTTCCAGTTAATTTTAATCTTTGCATTAACTGACCTCTATTAGGCATGCCATGTATCTGATTACTGTGTCAAGGTTGGGACCGGAAAATGACCTATAGCACTGTGTCAATTGTCCTTTGCAGAAGCCCTTACTGTTAATCAAGAGAGGGAGATTAGAAGAGATGAGAATCACCAGCCTGAAGAGCACTTTGCATTTGACTACACCTTTCTACCAGCCTGTGTGTTTCTCTTCTGATATCTCTGCAGGGAGAAGTTCTCCAGGTAAGGTTACGTCTGAATCTTAAGTTCAAGATTTGCCACAGAATCAGTTCTAAATAGGTATAAATTAATTATCTCTCCGTATCTTGCTCACCTTAGCTGGAGCCAGCAACTCAGGCAGTAATGGGCTCTGAGCAGGAGCAGGGGCTGTTGAATTCTTTGTGTTAAAGCAAAGACACTCATTTTTATCCCAATGTGCATTCAAAACAGGGCTTTAGCAGGCTGCCTTCCTGCATAAGTGAGACTCGGAGCGTAAGAATGATTTATGCATCCAGAATGTGTGATCCTTAAATACGTGAACTTGTTGAAATAAAAGCCAGTTTTTATCACAGTGTTCAGTAACACATTGCGAGGCTGAATGTTATTCTTTTTTCTGCTGTTTTTCACCTTACTACTTCCGGATATGCAGACTAGAACAATTCCAGAGAAATGTTTTTACTGTCATGATGAAAATGTAGAATAAAAGCAAATGAGAACAACATAATGCTACCTCCGCTTATTGAGATCACTCTCACTTTAATAACTGGAAGTGAAACTTAACACTGATGTTTGCAAATGCCTCATTTTAGAACAACACTCTGCTTCCCTGCAGACAATTACAGTCTTCTATTTCTTGGCTCGCTTTGCTGTGAGACCACATCCAAAAAAAAAAAAAAATTCTTTGCAATTGCAGAAGGATTTTCCTGAAGAAATGATCAGATGCGGCTAGGAAAATAGATTGAAGGAGTATTGGTGTCTGACCATAAGCCTGACTCTAACCCCAACCACAAGGAAATGGACACCTAAAGAAAATGGGGTTCTCGTGGTCCTAGAACCTCCTTATGAGTCATGAAAAGCTGTCAGGTCCTCAGCAGTCAATAATCAGAATACCTTCTGTTGGTGGTGTGTTGGAGAATTGCTTCCTTCTATTTGAATGTAGCACTGGCTTTGTAGGCATGTTGTCACTGACAGCTGTTTTATTGATTTAGAGTTTTTCTTTCGAGGGCATTTCAGGGAACTTCTTCAGCTTATACAAATAAACTCCGTGGTCGCTCCTCTGAAAGGTCCTTGCATTCTTCATGATCGCGTTCATTACTCTTCAACTCTTTGGAAACGCTTCTGGGATCACAAGGCACAGGTTGTTGGTAGTGGTGGTGCCTCTGTTGCAGGTGAATGCATTGGTATTTTCCTTGGTAGAAATGGGAAGTGTTCCTGAGTGCTGCAGCCCAGAGGGATGATAAACAGAGTCAGTTTTTAACACTAACCAAAAGCATTTCAGACCGGTCTGAACTAATAATGTAATTTTACTAGTAATTAGTGAAATTAAATGTTTTTACCAGTCGTGGTTTGATTTTGGGGTAACGTGCTTTACAAATATCAAATGTTAAAATAATTAAAAATTTTGCATTTATGTTTAATCTCTAGTGAATCTATGAAAAGAAGCCTCTACGCTGTATCAGATTCTTATATTAATTGACTGATAGATATTAAGACCTACTATTATGGTCATCCAGTCTGGCCTTCTGCATGAGCAGACATGGAGTTCCAACACAGTAATTCATGCTTTTTCAGAAGAAATCCATACAAACTACAAAACTTACAGGTAACTTTACAGTTTTAAAAACCTTATTAAATAGAAAATCTATAGAAATACAGAAGCTCCAGTAGAGCATGGAAAAATAAATTTTGCACAGGTACATTTGGAACAGAGTTATTGCCTGAGCATTTGCAGTTTTGGTGACCTTTAGTGCTGTTAAAGGGGTGGGCATTAGATTGCTGGGTTTTTTTTCTGTTAGAGACAAGATAAAGTTTCTTGTGAAATTCAGACCACGTTATGAAGAAGTAACAAATATATTGTACAGTTTGTTTGGCTTTCCTGGGAGCTTGTTGGGTTTATTTTCAGTGTAGGGGATCCCAAGAGCATTTGGCTTTTATAATCAATTCTGCATGTACTAGCTAATTCTTAATATAAAAATGACTGTTGGCACATAATAATGTCAGTTTATTGGGATTCAGGTCAATAGCAGTATTTCCTTTCTGGATAGGAGAGTCACCTCCAAAATACTATGACATCCATTACGATTTGATCATTGTACTTTATGCATCCAAACTTAACAGAGTAAGATTAACAGAGCTCAGAAATGGTTCTGTTCTATGGTTGAATTCTCTTTGGAAAAATAGCTTTGTCATATAAAGGCCGCCATCTACTTCGACAAGGCAAATAAGTTGCATCATTTTCCAGATATTTAAGGGAAACTGAGAAGGATTGAAAAAATCCCCACATATTTGTGAATCTTGATGACTTGAGTCACAGCTTATATATTTATATCTTTTAATACACAGGCCATACGCTCTTCCTCTTCTAAAACATCACGATGTATGCCTTCCTTCTCCATAAGATATGCCTTATTTTTACAAGTCTAACAGATGCACTGTGGCCAATTACAGGGCATCTTTCAGGCAGCCAGCTCTGCTTGTTCTAATCAACTTGCTGTATGAACGGGAGCACCAAGGGATTGGCAAGAGTCGGGAACAGCGTTTAGCACTTTGCTGACCTTGAGTCCACCTTTTCAAAACTCCTTCTGGAACTAAGATTTTTTCCAGCCATTTTCAAGTGATTTCTTCCACTTTCTCCTGAGACTAAGACACTTGATTGACCCATGATGTTAAGCGAAATTCTTTCACTGGAAAAGAAAAGATTGTGGATACTCCTAGACATGAAAATATTTGTGAACTCCATTTTGGTGGCTAGAATTAATACCTTCAGAAAGGTTTCAAGGTATCTAACCTCAGTCTAGACAACCTAACAAGTATTTCCAAAATTTTTCATTGTGAAGTAAGACACAGAGGCAAAAGCACAAACACACATATAAATACCTAGATACTGAAATCTAAACGTATATTTTTTAGCTCTGTTTCAGCCTTGTAGATACTGTAATTGTGTATATGTGTGTGATAACTTTTTGTCTCATTTGAGTGTTGCTAATAACTGCCAAATGGCCGCCAAGAATTTCTGAGATTACACCAAGTAGAAGATCAAGGGGAGGGAGAAGATTTAAAAAACCAAAATAATAATAATAATTTAAAAAGCTTGATAGCCGAGATTATTAAAAATGATTCCTTCATGTTCTTCTGAAAGAAAAATGAAACTGATGTTTGTAGCTGTGATACTAGATAAACCTCTGGCTAAGGGTACCTACATGCAAACATGATACCCCAAGGAGTTGTGGTGACCGTGTGCTAGGTATGTGAATGTGGGGAAAGTTTGCATTTATCTTATAGAAGTCACAGTTAGGGCCCATATTTTTGCTTAAACCTGGCACATCTTGTGTGGCATTGCACCACAAAGCAATGATCTCTGCTTTAAATTCCTGAATAACCCCAAATGGCAGAAATGACTCCCACGATTGATCTGGTTTCCAAAGGTAACATGAGAATTATTAGTGTCAATAAAGGAGAAGCAAGCAGAAAAAAACCCCCAAAAAACAGATTTTTCATATTCAAAGCTGAAGATAATTTTGATGCATGTACATATTAATTATTTGTTAAAGGACATCATCAATCAGTGCAGAAGTATACCAAAGACAACATTCTGCAGCAGTACCTTTGTTAGTAGCTGTACCACAGGCAATGGCAGTCTTAATCACCCTGCCAATTTACTCCCTCAGCCCGTTGGAAAGGAAGGTTTTACTTTTGAAACGTACCAAACTAGAATTTCCAAAGCTGTGCCTCAATCACATGGAAGCACAGTTTTCAATTGCATTTTCTGTATTCTGGATATTCAAAGGTTAAGCATTCTCTGTACATTTACTCTCCTTGCTCTTTACAATTAGTCCCCTGGCACAGAAGCAGCTTTTCCTTGTTTTTCTGTGCACAAGAATGTAAAAATGGACCAAACAATGAACTAATCTAACTTCAAGAGGAGCACTCACAAGGACGACACTTAGCATTTCACTTCTATTCACAGTTGTGTTTGAGATTCTGCATTTGTTTACTCTGAGTAATTATCTTGGCTTGACGGAGCTTTCCTTGTCAGGTATCCATCCCCCAGGCTTGCTTGCCCTCTGGGTACCAGTGAACTGTGGTGTTAATTTTATTGGTCATAGGGATTTCCTCCGTCTGGTCACTTTTCCATCGAAATAAACAACGTAACACCTAGGACCCTGTTCAACCCTCAGCTGCACAGACAAGATCTCTTCTGCAGCACATAAAATGCACTATGGCGTGTACAGTATGTGTAATTTACTTTTACAGGCTGAACTGTTATTCTCTACTCCCCACGCTCTGCCATGTCAGAAAGCAGGACTTGATGGTCTGTCTGGGTTTCCACGTTACAGAGGTGAGACAGAGGGTCAGTAAAACAAACAGATGAAAAGAAGCAGGCTGGAAAGTTGGAGAGCAGTTACATGCTATGGGCAAGTTCATGCTACCTGAGAGGAGGATGAATTTTATAGCTTAGGAAGCTATCCTGTATGCATTCCAGCAATGGAGTAGCATTGCAGTTTTGTGGCCACGTGGTACAAAAATCTGTAGCCTTTGGTATGTTGTTTAATCTGCTTGCTTGTCTATAAACTGTGAATATTGATTCCTATCTCACACCATCTCCTGTGAGGTTTAAAAGTTTATATAAAGCACCTATAGATCAGTGTACTCTGCTGAGGTGCTTTAGAAGTGCAAAGTACTTTTAAATGGTGCAGATGCATTCTGTGAAGGTTTGTATAGTGGGGTTAATTCACCCAGAGATTCACTACATTTTATGGGAGGGCTGCTTGGGGGCTTGCAACACTGCCTTGCAATGGAGCCAGCAGTTTTTACTTGAAAACAGAGCTGGAAAAGTCAGTTCAGCTGTTGCTCAGGTTAAGGTGAATGTTGCATTGTTATACTTCTAGTCTCAATTCTGAGGAGCACTCCAGTTGAATACAGACCATATTAATGTGCATCAGTTATACATACACAGAGTCAGTCAATGACTGCATTGATCCAGTCCTGTGTTTTCTTTCAGAGGATTCTACAATGAGGCAATAGAAATCATTAAGACTTGTGATATTGAAATCCTCTTGGTGCAGGCAGACGTGCAGCTCACATTTCACATGGTGGTACAGCACCACTGTGCAGCCATGCTTAGAATTTAAAGATTTTATTCATACTTCTGTTGAGTAAGACTTTTTGTCCTTCTTCTTTCACTGAGCTTGTGTGTACAGAATTCAAGAGATCTCACAATGTTTCCCCCAGCTGTCTAACAATCTAATACTTAGTGCTTGTCACATCACTTTCCAAAAGGGGGTCAGTAAGTAGCATCTCATCCATTTTCTCATGTGTTGAATGTGATACTGAGTATAATATAAAGCAAGTTTCTTGCTTTTGAAGCTCTATTTTTACTTACTGGAACCCATTGAGAAGGGTCCTAAAGATCCTTACATTTCCCTTGCAGGTTGAGTGTTTGGATAAGGATTACTACTTGATTAGGATACATAAGTTTGAACATTTGTAAGGAGAACAACAAAAAGCTGCCTCTGAAGCATGGCAGAATACTTCCCAAGAGCTTAGAGCCTCAGAGCTATGTGGTTTTCCCTTCTTGAGGACTCAGAAGTCCTCAAGAAGACCTTCTCAGAAGTCATTACAAGCATTTTTGACTTAAAATTTTGAATTTTGAAGAAGGTTTTGTTAATGGAAGAGTCTGGGCTTGCAGTATTGGTATCTTGTTCATTATTAACATTGTTAGTAACTATTTGATTTTCACAAAAAGTGTTTATGAGTACTTCTGTAGAAGGCAGTGTGGAGGCACAGAATCGAAATCAGCTCTTGCTCCAATCTTAGCACAAAGAGGTTTGTTACGAGTAGAAAATAGAGAGAAATGATGTGACACTTACTGGTTAACTTAATACAGACGTTTCAGCAGTCTGCAGACTCGTTATTGTCAAGTTCTTTAGTTCACTTCATAAAGGGAGATGGTGAATAGTGATCTAGAAATGAAGTGCAGGAAGAACTCCATTATAAAAGCTGCAGGCTTGATTTGGAGAGCAGGGCTAAGTAAGAAATGGTGGAAAACAGAGAGCAGATCTGAAGCAGAGGACTCTTGCTTACTCATGCAATAATGCTGCACGAAACACACTGAGTAACATATGCTAATAAATCTGTGTGCAGGATGCAGGGCTGTCAACAGATCACTCCAATTTGCAAATGCAGTTTGTCCTTGCAGGTTTTCTTCGCACCTCTCCTGGTGGCTGCGGGATTAAAACTCTAAAAAGAAATAAATTGAGAAATACCAACCCTCTTCCACCTTTACATTCCCTTTTGCAACACTCCAAAAAAATTCTCGTAAGAAGAATGTTGCTGACTTGAGGGGTGGAAGAACTGGGGTGTAGGTGCTTTAGGAAATGTGTTGGGCTATGGGTAGATTATGAGGCTGATGCAGCTAATCTGGATATATTAGGTGCCAGTCTCTGAGGCCTACCCCACCTGAAAATGGCAAATACTGCTTTCATTTCCTGCAGTGGCCCTGAAGAAGTGTTAGAAAGCTATTTTCCCTAGAAGGCCCTGAGATAAACAGAAATTTCACATGAAAAGTTGTCCTTCACAGTATCTCTGCTTCAGAACCGCAAAGCCAATGACTTTTGGGTAAAGTTTTGTTAGCACTCTGTGAAGGAGAATATGTTATTGAGGACACTGGCGTTGAGGTGAAACACTACCCCCAAATCTTGACTGTTTGTTGCTATTAAAGACCCCTTGGCACTTTTTGTGAGAGCAGAGGTGTGAGCCCTGGTGTCCTGGCCAAAATCCAGCTTGGGTAATTAAATTCTGCCTCCCTACAATCCCCCCTGTAGTTCCAGCCGAGTACAGCATTCTTCATTTCCTCTCCAGAACTGCCGCGCAGAATTGCTTTGCGCTGGTAAACAGCTGCCACATCTCACCCCAGAGGAACGGCCGCGTTGCGGCGCCGAATTCTCCCTTTCTGTCTCTCTGCTGAGAGACACATAGGCACAGCTCTGCCCCGAAATGCCCTCCTGGCCTTGGGGTCAGGGGCACGGTGTGGACAGCAGTCCCCCCAACCTGCTGTGATATCAGTAATCCATGCTCGGCTTTAGGAATTCAGACCGAAAATACCTTGCTGTTCCTAAAGAGCTCAGGAGCTGAAGTGCTGTTGGTGTGGCTAGCCTTGATTCCTAGATATTGGTCATACCTGGTAAATGGTTTCATTTTCTTTGCTGAGGAAGAAATCTTGAGTCCACTTCTACTGGGGCTTGTTAAGCTGTTGCCTTGGGGGCCAGTTGATCAGTTGTTAAGTAGTAAGCAGCTTTGGCAGTCAACAGGCATAGGATCCCCTGCAGCTACTCCAGCCTGCTTGCCCTATCGTTCTTTGTAGAGGTAGCACGGTATTGTCTTAGAAGTGCAATAATGGTAAAAATAAGAGCAGAGAGTGCTCAGTCCATTTTGCATGCCCTGGTATTTTAGGAAAGCGTGTGGCATCTGTGTGGGCATATATAACTGCATTTACGTGTCGGTAGTGGCAATGGAAGCCCCGCAGAGAAATTTTTAAGAGGGTTTTTTTGTTTGTTTTTGCTGTTATTTCAGAGACTCTTTAAGTGAGAAGACAGGGGAGTGAGAATGGTGCAAGCTGTACCTGAGGGCTCCCCAGCTGTTTGTCCTGGCTCCTATCGGCTCGCTTCAAGTCAGCATGAAAAATTAGGAGAAAATGTGGCGGGGATTAAGAAGTTTTTGTCGGCAGTCCAGCAAAAATCACAGTCAGGCCACAGAGAGCCATGCTTAATGCAGGGCAAACCTGTCACGCTTTTATCTGACAGCAAGGAAGTGCTTCAGCTTCAGTGTCTGTTCCGAATTGTTGTGTCAAATAGCGAATTCTTATTTACTCCCTAAAGTGCTGTGACATCCGTGCATGAAAGAAGTGATATGTTCTATGTATTTTGGGGGAAATAAAACCAGCTTTGACTTTTCTCTAACTAGAAAATATTTCAGTACTTACAGAAATACTGATTTTGTAATCCACGCACACATGAGGAAATTTTGTCCATCTGACTTTCACTTAGCTGAGTACACCAGGAATGATTCAAAGCAAGCTCGACAGATTTCCACTTTTCAGAAGCCAGTAGGGTTTTTTAAAATGTATTTTATGCTGGGGTTATTTTGTTTGGGGTTTTTTTTGGTTGAATGAATTACCTATATTCCTTGAAATGGTGTTTAGTAATTCTCAGCGACTGCGGAGATGCCTACTGGGAAGTGGTCAACTGATCACAACAAACCCCATGGACTCCGGGCTCTCCTACTGCTTTAACTCAATTGCACTTTCTTATCCAAAGCCACATCTCTTAGGAAAATCCCAAAAATGCTGTTTACCGTGAAGCATGGTTTTAATATTATCACAGCTATTTGAAAAGACAAAAGATTTGAAAGACTGGTAGTGAAGGAAGAAACAGTTTCAAGGGATGGATTTACAGAAACAAGACTCACATTTGCTGTTAATATTTACTCCATACTCTGTCCTCAGCTAAAAACACTTCCCCCTTGATGCTAAGAGCAACTACCATGGATATGAATGTGGACGTGCGTTCTCCATCTGTGTCCTGATCTCCTACTGCCTATAAATGAGTATCAGCAAAATGGAAGCCTGGGAAATTCTTTCTTTTTTTTTTTTTGTATTGACAATGAATTGCTGGGAATCAAACACTGTTGAAAAGCGGGAGGGAGGAGTTCGAGCCTGATAATTAAAAGACAGATTTTAAACAAAGCAGGATGAAAAAGTAAAAACCCATAGAGCTGATGTGCAGCAAAAGAATTGTTTGCACCGTCAGGAATGACTTTGAACCCAGCTATGATTTTGCAGGAAAAGAAACAACTGAAGTAGGCCATTTAGTTTGAACAGCTGATATTTGTCACATTTCATGACATGTGGTGGCAAATATATTGTACTTGACAAGAGAGACCAGAAAAGATTTCCAGAAATGGCTAGTAATGATAGCACTTCAGTTTCTGCCTGTCCAACTTGAAGTCCATGGGAGTGTTGGGCTAAGCCTGGATCAGGCCCCTGGGAAAAGATGGGGTTTCATGGCAAGCGCCACCTCCTGCAGAGTGGTTGTGCTCCTGAGGCTCTGCACACTGATGCAACTTGCTGTTGGTTCCTCCAAAAACGACCTCTTCTCTTCCTCTTTGACCAGCTTCTCTACAGAAGTGCTCCTATAGGGTGGAGAGGAAGGAGCTGCAGGTAGATTGTGGAAATATTTTAGCAAGAGTCATTTCGAATCCAAGTGTGGCAGCTTATAGGCAGAGCTCTTAATTTTGAAATTAAGATCGTTCCTGGTAGCTTTCTGCCCTCCTTTACAGTGGCTTTCTTCTGGAGATGGCTTTTGGTGAAAACATCAGGAAGTTTGCTGCTTGCTCTGCAGAAGACCTCCAGCAGATCTATTAGTACTCTGCAGCCAGCTCATTCAAGATGTCCTGTCTCAGGGCAACTTCTTTGTTTCTCCATTTGAGGGGAGAACTTTCCCTTTTGAGTTTAACACAAAAATAAGCAAAATATATTCTCTGTTTCTGTGACGTTAGCCCTACTGATGGCAGGAATCATAGTCTTGAACGCAGCATCACTCTGCATGTTGGATCTTCAGTACGTCAAACAACAGTGTTGGCATTGTTTTGAGAGGGTTAACTAAGATTAATGAGAAAAGAAACATGAAGCTGTGGAGGATCAACATAACAAATCAATGACTGAATAAATTTAATGTGTATTCCAGCTGTACTTTACCTGGCATCAGCCTGATTCTTAAGACTGTATCTTTTGTGCTTCTGAATAGCCTGCTAAGACATGAACCCTGCTTCCAGTTTAATAACGCTTTATTTAAGGTTTATACAATAGCCGTCAATGTATTGATTTATGAGGAATTTGCAGAATGAAAAGGAATGTTTAATAAGATTCAAATAAGCTCCTCCAGCATTCTCCAGTCCCCATCCTTAGTGCTTGCGAACTGTCTTCAGTGTATTAATTCAGGACAGCAAAGTCACTAGAAAATAAAATGGGACTTGCTCGTAGTCAGCGTGAATCTGAACCTTGGACGCTGCATGAAGGAACTTCGCTGGGAGGTGAACTCTCTCAGGTGCGTAAGGCTTTCTCTGTCATCACTGAGAAACTTTTGAAAGCGCCCTTTGTCGCAGCAGATGAAAAGGGAACGCTGATTTCATTTGTTTATATCTAATTATCGCTTAGAGCTTGGGAATGCGACCCGTGTCTTTGCGAATTAGATCCAGCGTGGGTAAACGCGGCAGTGGAGGTAATTTCCTCTCCTTTTTTAAGGAAAACGCTATTACCCGTGAATTGCCTCTTAAAGCTGCCATTTGTCTGTCTAGCAAATCTGATGACTTTGCTTACCTCCCGATAACGGCGCGTACAAAGCCTGCGACAAAAGCAGAGCTTTTACATGTATGAACGGTTTCGCAGCCCAGCCTCATAATCAGATTCCAGAAATTGAACTTGCAGAAAGTTTGTGCTAGCCTTGTGGATTTTCATTTCAGATGTTGTCAACTCAAGGGCATTTGGACCAATCAATATCTGTCTGTCTTCTCGCACAGAGAAAGTTGGCTATTAGAAAAGAGAGGCTTACAGCAGGCTCAGCCAATACCATTAGCCCTAGCCTAAGGGCAGTTGTGTCCATGTGCCGGGGTAGGCACCTGCCCCCTCCCCTCCCCCACCATTAAGAAGGCCACTGGGGATGTCATTTGGACATAGCGGGCAAAGAGCACTTCTTTATTCTTTCTCTTTTTTACACCCAGACTTCACCAAAAATCAATAAATCTGTTCTTTGCTTATTTTCAGAACTTTACTTCAATATAAGCAAGGACTTTCCTTCCAGCTACAAACTCCAGTAGCACCAAGTCAGGGATTTTTTTTTTTTTATTTTTGTGTGTGTGTGTGTTTTATTTTCCTTTCCCTGTTCCAATTTGAGAAATAATTGGAAATAATATCCACTGTTTCTTCTTTTCCCTGCTAAAGATTTTTTAGAAGAAACACCTTGATCTGCTGACTCTTTTCATGATTCAGCACTTGATTTTTCTTTCCTTGCTGTCCTTTTACTGCTAACGATGTTGTAGGATCAGGTAAATAAAATGTATTTTTCTTTCTTTTCCCATCGACAAACTTTTTCTCCGTATCGAATTAGCTATTGCTATTTTCTACATCAATGCACTGTTAGTGATAGTGCTGTTGATAATTCTTTACATTAGGAAACCATCACAATTCAGTTTTAGGTACCATAGCATTTCTATATTGGAGAATCAAGTACGCATTCTGGAAGAGCATTGAGCACATTCTTGAACCTTGTGAGGTTCAAGAACCTTTTTTGAAGGAAACATCATTTTTTTAATCTTGTCTTTCTCTGAAAAATGCAGGTAAATGAAGAGCTGCTTCAACTCAGTGGCACAATGACCAAACCATTTGGCAGTGGGCACAAAGATGGAGTCTGAACATTAAGAAACTGGTAAGAAATGCAGGTAAATAATGCAGAGCACCATTATCGTCTGAGGAGTGTTATTTACTGAAAAATGGTGATGGAGGACAAAAGGAGGACAGAGGCAGAAACTGAGATGATATAGGCAGAGACAAAAGCACTGTAGAGGTGGATTGGATCCACTGAAAAAGGAGAAACAGGATGGAAAGAAAAAATTAGAAGTCTTGAGATGGAAAGTTGATCGTCAAAATGAGTGGAGGGATGTAATGGTGATGGTTTCATTTAGCTGATTATTAACAAAGGTCATCTACAGTGAGATTTAATACACACACCAAACCTCGTTCTTCTGGCTGTGAGAGTGAAATCCAAATGGAAAGAATCCCTGAAAACAGGGGTATCACATTGTCTGACCAAAAAGCGTAGTCTCCAGAACAGTCTGTAGAAGGTCCAAGCTCTGGCAGTCACAGGTAAGGTGATATTTAACATTTTGACCCTAAAGAAAGGAAAGGAATACTGACAGGCAGATACATCTTCTCTACAGTTATTATCTTGTCCTCAAGTAAGACAGGAACACTGAATAAGAGGCCTTTTGTTCATATAATTTGGTGAAGCTCTGTTCAAGTCAGCAGAGCTGACACGCAGCAGATGTGGACTGAAACTATCAGCTAAAGAGGAGTTCTCAAGACTGACAGAGTTCCTATAAATATATTCAGATTCTTAGGAAATACCACATTAGGAAGACTCTTCTTCTGTGCTGAGCTCGGAATTGAGCTGCACAGATCTAAAGACCCACCATTACTGAAAAGAAAGGAGAGAATCCATGAAGCCAAGGAATTAAAAGTGTTAATTGGGTTCTGTTTCACAGAGAAAATCGGGTATTTTTTTAGATCTTTCATTCTAGTAGCAAACAAAGAGACTTGCTATTAAATATTATTCAAATAAGCTCTGAGAACTTCCTAAGGCTGAAAACATTTCACCACCCAGTGAGCTCACAGACAAGCTTAATATGAGGAGATGCGCTGTAAATGCAGCCGAGCACCTCTTGAAGTAAATGGCAGAACTCCTTTCCTGCAAATCTACAGCTAGTTGTGCTGTTTTGCATTTGCATGGCTTAACTGACGCCTTATTTTTTCAGACCATCAGCAAGATGCTCCAAGCAGGAGTGTTGGGATCGGGGAACTTTCTCACCGCACCAGGTCTGACGTGGATGATGGATGTGATTCCAGAAGGGAAGCGCATGGGAAGGTCCTTGCAGTGAGATTCCCCAGGAGGTGGCAGGAAGGCAGTTAGGATGCAGAGAGGATATTAGTAAGTAGAAGGGTTTGATTCCTTAGGAAGGGATTTCCTTATATCTATGTATATGAGGCAGTCTTTATTATGTTAACACAGGTTAATTACTGAAGTAGTTTAAAGTAGCACTTTTTTATTTATATTATCTTGATGGTTTTTTTTTTTTTTCCTCTCTAAAATGCTCAATTTTTTGGTTATTCTCACAAGCTGGCAAGACTCCTGTATTTTCAAATGCTCACATAGCTGCTCTTGCTGCTTCACTGAAAATAATAGTACTGTGCTAAACAGCATCATCGTGGGATCACTTATGGGATTTAGTTGTGTTTAAGGGGTGAAGGCAAGGATACTGCAAAGTGAAATCCTCCAGTGCAAAGAAAATAAGGTACACTTCCTATAAACCCCTGGAATAGCTGCATTTCATGTAAGTGGTTGAAATGTTTGTGGAAAAAAAAATGTACTAGAAGATTTTTATTTACTCCCTAGGTTATAATGACTCGGTAGGATTTGTCAGGATTGATGGATAAAAGGGCAGACTTTGTGGCTACTTAATCTCCAGAGCTGAAAATATTTCTTCATTTGAATGAGGGAACTTGTTATGCTGCTGGGTGGTTATTCATTGTATGGATTATTGTTTCGAGCTAGAGTGTGGTCTTTTATTTTTGATATTTAAATGGAAAGAAAAAATAAATAGCGTGTCCTTTTCAAAGCAAACATTTCAAAATGACTAGTCAATACTGACTATTAAAAAAAAAAAAAAAAAGATAGGTCCCTTAGCTGGGCTCCCGCATCATTAAACTCCAAGGAAGTTTTGTTGTAGACATGTCAGAGCGAGATCCTACCCTTATACACCTGTCACAGCAAGAAATTGCAGGAAACCAATGACTTCTAAAGCCGCCAGCTAAATGTCATGATCAGCCAATCATATGTTGGGGCTTTTTTGGTAACAGTAACGATTGGGCTTGTTTACATTTTTCTCTTTGCTTTAGCAGGGGCATTTTGAATTAATTAGATTTTGAAATTAATATCTTTGATGTGGGAAAATGTAGCAGGGTCCCAGGTAAACCCAAAGTGGACCCACTGTCCTGCCAGTGCTTGAGGAGATTTACTCATCTATGGGCTGGGATGAGTGCACTCATGCTCAACTGGCCTAGAACCAAAGAGACATAGAGAAAGAGAAATGCTGAAAGACAAATGACAAATGATTCAATAACGTCTGTTTCTTACCTGTACGTTAGTTAATATTTTAGATCAACCAATAATTGTTGCTGCAGAGTCCCAGACCCTTGTTTGTCCAAAGGTACAGGACGTTGAACAAAATATGAACCAAATTAATGATGCATAACAAAACTGCAAAGTTTGCCAAAGGAACAAGTCATCATGGAACTGTTCTAAATCTGTTATTCGAAGTTTTCTTTTGGAGAAATGTTTTGCCAGAATGTTTCACTAAAGAGCATAGACAGAAATTTTTAAAATCATTTTAAAACTGGTCCTAGTATGTGGTGTTTGCCACTGTAAGGGTGGGAATTGATCAAGATTCTGCCATTCGAAGAAAAAAGGCATCTGCAAGTTTTCTGGTGGCTTCCTCTTAACACGAAACGTGCCCAAAACTAAAAATCTGTGACAAAGAGGGTAGAGTTGCTTGCGAGTATCAGAAAAAATCATTCTGAAAATAAGGTCTACCTCTTCAGCTGAAGCAGCCCTGTGTGTTTCTGGGTGCCCGATTTTACATGATCAGCTGACATCTTAGGACTGAACTGAGCTGGAGTAAAACACATGCTTAAATATGTATCGTTGTGTAAAAATTGCTCAAAGAGGATGCGCACCCTTTTGAAATGCTCTCTACGACTGCCTAAAGGGAGGCTGTGGTGGGTTCTGCGTCGGCCTCTTCTCCCATGTAACAGACGATAGGATAAGAGGAAATGGCCTCAAGTTGGGCAGGAGAGATTCAGGCTGGATCTCAGGAAATGCTTCTTCTCCAAAAGAGCATTCAGGTGCTGGAATGGGCTGCCCAGGCAGTGGTGGAGTCACCGACCTTGGAGGTGTTCAAGGAACAGGTCCGTTTAGGTGTTGACATGGTTTAGTGAGAAAGATTGGTGGATGGTTGCACTGGATGATCTTGGAGGTCTTTTCCAACCTTGGTGATTCTATGATTCTGTGATTCTATGAAACCGGCAGTGCGGCTTTTTGCTTTGTTTTGAGTTGGGAATCTCGTTTTCTTCTCTCTACAGCACCTGAATCTAGCCTCCGCCTTGCTGAGAACAAGGCTGGCTTGTTCAGCAACATTTCTGTACCATTCCTTAGCTCAGGTGGCTGTCTTCAGCTTGTGTTGTACCACTTGTAGCAACAGTGTTTTAGATTGGACGAAGTCTCAATGGTTGTTGGAATTTAGAGAGCCCGCTGAAGCTGCTCCTGAGCTCAAGTCCTAGAAAACACGTTGTCATGAGTCTGCCATGCATAATCCACTCACAGGCTCGCATTGTACACAAACAGCATGGCGTTAGCTGAACCAGGAACAAATTGAAGCTACAGCAGGCAATGCATTGTGAAAGCACATCTCAGAACATACATTAGAAATATTGTGGGTTATTTTTTTGCTGGGATGTTTGGAAAATCCAGCACTAACCAGAGAGGAGGATGGCTGCGAGCTCTCTTGCTCTGTTTTGCCAAGTAGGCTCACTTCTCAGCCGTGCATGCAGCTGCAGCTATGAACACCTTTTTCTGCGGGTTCCCTGCTGTCAACAGTTGAGCATATTAGTGGCTGCAGCATCCCTGGCATAGGTGTCTGTCTAATGGACAGTGTGGGAGCCAGCAGACGGCAAACCCCCGAGCTGGAGCCCATCAGCAGCCAGTGTCCGATCTGTCAACTCCTGCTTCCTCGCAGAAAATGTCTCCAGCATCACTGCTCCCAGTGAGTGTGCATGCCAGCTGCAGTGCCTGCTTCACTAATTTCAGGTATTTTTGCATCAGCATACTGGTAACAGCCAAAAGCCTAATATTTTTTTGTTTGTTTTGCTAATGGTAATTGTAAATATTCCTCATCTTTGACCAAATCCTGACTTCTCCATTCTCACAGAAGTAAAACTCTGGTTGAAATTCCTTATTGGAACAAAGAATGCTGGATTCACCCGTGTTGCATATTAACACTGCAAAAAAAAAAATTAGATCTGTGAGGATTTTCATAATAATCTGACCCATCATATGTCTCTAAGGAACAAGAGGAATCCCTGTCTTAGAATTTTTAAAGACCTAATAAATAATTTGCCATAACCACAGGGTACCATGGCATCATGGAGCTAAGGTAATATTTAATTTGCTTATTTACAGCATTAAGTAAATATTATGCTTCTTTTTTTTTTCTTTCTCCCTTTTTTTTTAGCAGTATTTATTCTGATCAATACTTGAAATCTCACTGCTCTGTTCTCTACAGACCTTGTTGGTGTGTTTTGGAGCCTCACACGGTTAAAATTATTCCATTACGCTATTAAAGCATAGAATGTGCAACACGCCGTACACCTCAAGGCATTTCTCAGCTCATTTTTATCTTTTTGAATACCTGTAGCTTCCTGTCTGCACTAACATTTTACTGCGAGCGTTCTCCTGTATCTGCCAGTTAACTTCCCCTTGAAGCCCAGTGGCCTGCTCGGCTCTGGTGGTCACTCATCTCGCCCCTCTCAGATCTCAGAAGGGGGTGGCAAGCAACACAGTGAATGAAATATCAAGCAAATTCACATCAAATAGTAGTGTGACCCCCAGGTAATAAACAGGCTCCAGGTGCGGGAGCACTATGCTCCGCCACATCTCACTCTCCTTGGGTTTGTGCATGCCCCTCGTGCTGACGATGGTGCTGAGGTGCCCACTTTGCCCATGTGCATGCTTAAACCTCAATAATTTGGAGCAGCTCTGTGCTGTTCATTACTGGATCGCTGATGTTATGGCTTTTAATTAGAGATGCAACGCAAGGTAGGCAGTGGTTGAGGGAATGAGGAGTGGAAAAGCGAATGGCAGTAGTAACTGTTTTGTTGATGCCTGTAGTCTCGGCTAAAATACAGCTCCTGCTGCATTTCTTCCAGCAGCACAAGCTGAATCTTTTCCCTCATTTGATACAGTGACCTCTCAAGTGCATCATTGCCCTGAGGGCTGAGGGCAGTCCAGCAACTGTTAAACCCCTTGGGTTGATAATCTTCTCCCACATTTGCCCTTAACACCAGACATACCACCATTAGCTACAGCTCCACTGGTGCTCATTAGAGCCGATCAATATAGACTAACATAAAGAATGCTGCTGCGCCTTCTGTTATTTTTCAGTTACTGCAGATTTACAGACTTTCACCTACGATGCAGGGCTTTGCTGCTGTACTATGTAAAAACAAGGATTTTAGACCAAAACCAAACCAAACCAGACAATTTTTTAGTAGACACATGACTGCTATTAATCTTGTCATTCAAAACACCTTATCACCAGGAAGTGCACAGAAGATCCGCACAAAATTTCCTCTGGATTCAGTTAGCGCAAAATTGCAACTTTCATAAATCACAGCAGATGCAATGATAAAAAAAACAGGTGCATTTTAATATGAAAAAAATGCTTGAGCCTGTAAATCCTGTGTAAATGCTTTTGTGAGCTGGGCATCATCATTTCAAGCGCACTCACGGTGCCTGTGCTCTTTGCGGTTGGATAGCAATTGTGATGCCATTTGAAGGTCTATACGTTGAAGGTGTTCATGTAGAGTGACTACAGCACTGCTTGCTGCCACCAGCAGGTGTTGCCAAAGATCACAGCAAGAGAGGCGACAACAATTAGCAAATACATCATTATTTTTCCACATTTTATCCCAAAGAGCCTTTCAAAGGTTCACATGCCACAGCTAACGTACTTAATAAATGAAAAGGTATAAATGGCACATAGCATCTATTAGGCATTTTGTCAGCAATCAGACACGAATGCTCAACTCTCTGGGAGGAATAAGTTTTGTTACTTTTGATTCACATTTGGAGAAAAGCCAGGGGGAAAAACTTCATGGGATTTAACAAAGGGCATCGGGATGCAGACACTGAGGTCAAGGTTTCCTGTGCTTTGGTTAGTTTGCTCATTCAAACTTTATAATAAATAAAATGGAAGATTTGAAGAGATAGATAGAAAACAAGTATCTCGTTTTCTATTAAAACATATCACTTATCACTGGATAAAGCCAGCCAACGTAAGAAATATGGCTATATGAAGCATTAAAAATACTGGGTACATGTTGAATTCCAGTGAATCAAGAGTCAAGAAAGCCGTGCCTTTTCATATCGCTGGGACTTTCAGTTGCCCTGCACTTTATTCAAAATGGTGGCTTAAAGAGTTCAATGTCAATTGCTGAATGAAAGGGAATTAAGAATGTCTTTGAGCTAACAAAGTAGTATATGGTAAATTTTATCTGTTTTCATTAGAAACATCATTCAACAGTTTAACTTTTTAATAGTTCTCCAGTGCACTAGGTGATTAAATACTTCTGTTGAACAGCTTATTTATTCAAGGCCTTTCTGAAGAGCTGAAAGGGTATGAGAATTTCAGGTTTGAAGCTAAGAATATTGCAAAGTTCATTAAAGTACCTTTATTCCAGAATGGCACAACTTCTCCAGATGCGTCCTTTGCTTTAGTGGATCTATTTGCATCTTAGGTATTACTTAGTATGAGTAATGTGGTAGGACTTAGCCATTGATGATAGGCTGATTAATGAAATCCGTTCTGCTGGGTGAACATAATGGAAAATGTGATTCTGTTGGCTTCTAAAGTCTGAAATTCATCTCCATGCAAACGACACACATTTTATGTATGTCATAAGCCTTCTACTACCCTTCTTCATAGATACAGATTTCATCCAGTGAATGGAAGGCTGCTTGTTTCGCTGATCCACTGGCATCATTGAAATATACCCAGTAAACATTTTGCATATGACATTGCCTCAAGTTTGAATCTTCTGCTCAAGAAGAACTTGGATAAGCTTGAGGGAAAACAAGCAGTAAATCAATTTCTGAAAAATGGACAAGTATGAAAAAAAGCAATTTTAAGAAAATAATTTGATTCTAAGACACTTCGTGGAAGAGCATTGACAAAATCATTTGGTATATAACTTTTGGAGCTGAAAATGACGTCTAATTTCTAGTTTTCACCTTCCTCTCTCAGCTTGCTCTTGTCAGTTGTCCTTATTCATAGTCTGCTAAATTAATGAGCTGCATAATCTGAGCTCCCCTGTTTGTATCCACGCAACTGTGAATCTTACCCTTAATCTTCTGGTCAATTGGCTACGAGTTCCTTAGTTCTCCCACGATGCCGACAGAAAAGAGGCATATTTTCCAGATCACGCTGCATTCCTGTCGTTCGTTTCTGAATTCCCTCGAACTTTTCCAGCATTCACATTTTGAAGTGTAGGATCCAGTAGGGAGAACATATCTCAGCAATGGGTTCACAAATCTTGCTGACAGCAGCAATAATTCCTCACCACGCCCCCTTGATAGTCCATAATTTTCAATAATATCACAATATGGAACTAACACTGACTGTCCAGTTGAGAGCAATATATCACTGTATGTTTTGATCAACAGGGAAAGGATTTGAGAAACTTTTTCTTGTCAGAGCTGGATATATATTCAAGGGCCTAATTATTGACCAAGTTGGCACTTCATGCAACAGTGTCCGTGGTTGTAAATTAGCTGGTTTTAATGGTCTGCAGCAACACTTTCAATATCCTCTTTAGTGCCAAGTTTGAATGATGGAACTTGCTATAGATGCTGACAATTTTTGTTCTTAAACACCTAATGTGCAGTATGTTCCCGTGAGTTTTAAAGGGTAAGATAAAATGTCAAAATTGTTCGAAAGTATCATGTATATATTTTACTCAGAAAGTTACATACTCAAAACTCTAATCAGTCCACCCGGATTTATGAAATCCCTTGTTATCGTAGCAGTGTGAAAACTGGACTACAGATAAAGAAAAGGGTATTTTTATAGAGCGGTCCTTTGAGATGGGACTGCTCCTCTGTTGTCAGTGTAGGCCAAAGTGCCAATGGGAAGTGCAGTACATGACCTTAGTCAATTAGCAGGGTCTCCTTAATCTCACGGGATTACTTTGATCTGCAATATCAAGTCTAACACCTTAATGAAATTTTACAGATAGTCAAGGAAGACATCCATGTAGCAAAAAAAAAAACAATTTTATTTTATACCTAAACTCCTAACACATACTTAATAAATCCCCAAAAGGGAAATAATAACTATAACCATATTCAACATAAATTTCTGAGTTTTTTTTTTTCACACTATGTTTATGGCTGAGGAAAGTGTGATTATAATGGATGTGACTTTGCTTCTGAAGACTGGGAACAGATCATGCTGTTCATTCACATTTTCCTTGTGGAAAACATATAATTTGTGGCTGCTCCATTTTAAATCTCCTGAAATCAGGGCGTAGCACCAAATCTCCTGATTGTATTTGTTGTGTGTGTTGTGTGACTGTATTGCAGATATATGAAATTTCCATGGCATCCTGATTTGTGTATTCAACCCTGCTCTTTTCTTTTTTTTTTTCTTTTTTTTCCTTTTTTTTTTTCTTTTTAAATTTATGCTAAGCCAAATCTCGTTTGTCATTCTGGTATGAGCAGTTTCAATGCAGTTAATTGGACAATGCAGGCGTAGCAACCTGGCCCGTTTCTGATGTAATTACTGAATAACTGCGTGACAAAAAAATTTGATCCCGTGTTGGCTTTCCTATTGTTATCTTCTCTGCTTAATGAGAGTATTTCACCTGAAGGTAGAGTGGGGCCTGTCTAGCAGAAATGCAGAAACACTTGAACGGGAATTTTTTTCTGGGAAAATTCTGTGGGTTTCCCTGCACAGATGTAAAAGCTGCACAGATTCACACTGTCTTGAGAAGAAGGGAGGGAATGAAAGTTTAATTAGGCCGCAGCTTTATTAACTCTGGGAATTACACAGTGATAATTCATACTGTGTCCATTTCATTCCTTGCTAGCAATGCATGATGCTGCTTGTCCCCTGCTTCTGGGGCCTCCTGGGAGTGAGCAGTGTCTTAAGGTTTGGGATTGCTTCTTCTTACCTCCTCCAGCCTCATTAGCCATGAGCAGAGTTCCCCTTTGCTGTGCCCCAACAGTTTGTCAGAGCATCCTGTGCTCACACCTTTGGAGAAGCTCCCACTTCTGCCCTGATCTCCAAATCCCCAGTTCCCAGATGGGAGTTAAATGCTCATTTTGGATGTCTGACTGATTCAGCTGTGATTCGGAGAGGTAGCCAGTGATGCTGCATGGTGGCGGTGGCCGTAGTAAAGGTGTTAATGGTGGTGTGATAGTGGTGCCAGTGGTGTTCATGGTGCTGGTGGTAGTGGTGGTGATGGCAGTGATGGGCTCCTGCCCTTTGCAGAGCCAAACAGCACAGGGAAGAGCTCAGGTGGAAGAGAATGGATATTTGCATGCTTTGCAGGTGAGCAGGGGCAGTGGTCCCTTTGGTGAGGGGATGGCTCCTATCAGTAAAATAAAGTGGATAGGATCACTTCTACTGCAGCCACTAAGCGCCACATGAAAAATACCTCATTTTATTCTCTGCTGCTCTCTAGCAGGGCAATCCCTCTGCTTATCCATCACATTTCAGTAAGATCTCTGTTTCTCAGGGCCTGACCTGCCTTCCTGAGGCAGGACACAGACTGCTCTCAAGGGGAAGTTACCCAACTGAGGGCTTTAGCATCGCGCCTTGAGGAGCTGCAACATGTTCTCCCGATGCTCTACGTACAGAACCTATCTATCCTTAATTAGAAGAGATTAGAGGAACTGGAGATGTTCAGGAGCTCTCTTTCATAAATTGCTTTTTGCAGTCAAATTAAGGTTTATTGTGTAGTGTCTTGTGGTTTAGGCTGACTCTGCTTTGCACAGTTTTATACCATTGTTTTGCTTGTTGTACTCATATGGCTATATAGCAAAACTAAATCAGCTCTCCCTGTAGGCCCAACAAGTGAGCTTTCCAGTGTGTGGAATTCAATGGACAATCCCCTTAACATTTTCTGTTTTTTAATGCATTCAGTAACTGTAAAAACCTCTTAAAACTGAACAAGGTTATAAAACTTGGCTCTATACAGATTCCCCTAATTAACATATGACAGATAGATGCAGTCATTTCACTGTGCTCTCCGCCGGTAACTGCTCAACACAGCTACAGAGCAGCTTCCACAAGGTAGCGCGGGCATCAGCTTTCTCTTTGCACACATCTGTTGCATTTTTAAAGGAAAAAAAAAAATCAAGTTTTAATTTTTAAAGTCTCAATTTTAATAATGCATGAGAAAAAAAAGAAAAAAAAAAAAAAAAAAGGAAAATTCTGCTTTATTTTCGCACAGGTCTCATCTCGCATCTCTTTCAGCGTTGCCAAATGGCTCCCATTAACTCCAACCAATGCTGCTGGTGTGCTTCTAGTGACCGTGGTGGGGGGCAGCTCCAGGTGGCTCCAGGCACACACACATCACTCACAGGATACATCTGATGGTTAGAGGAGGATGTGCTGTAGCTCTAAATATCTGAGCCATTGGGCAAAATTCACAACCATCATTTAACTGCAAAAGGAACACCGCAAAACCCAAATCAAAATGGAACATCAAAGCTGGGGAAGTCTCAATGTATTTGAATGGATCAGGTGAGTGAGGATTGTCAGAATCCACTTTTTTTTTGTCCTAAGTGAACAACCCTTTCATTAACTACTTGTGCCATGCTTGGCTTTCAGCAATTGGTTTTCAGCTATTGACTCGTATCTCAGATGCAGTAGTTAAAGAACTTTCACACTTGTTCATAGGACTTTCTAAATGAATTCTTAACCTTTTTGCTCTTTGTTGTCAGGAAACATTTTGAGGAGGAATCCTCTTCGAAACAGACATTCAAAAGGAGTATTTATTCAACAATATCTTAAAACATAAACTCTGAAAATCTAAATAAGAATTTTGCTCTCATTTGGGCAAATTTTGCTGTTTCCATCTGAACTGTTGTAGTCAGTTTGTTTCTTTTTTAGTCAGGTGTATCACAAAATCTATCTCACTAACATTAATCGCTTTCTATCTCTAGACTTCCTGTCAGTACTGGGCCAGGCTGGAGGACTCAGAAACATAGAGATCGTGGAGGTGATTCCCCCTGTCTTTTGCATTTCAGCAGAAAAAGGGAGAGAGCAAGGAATTATCACCTCCTGCCTGGCTGAGGAGAATCAAGAGGTTTCAAGACAGAGTAATTTTCACTAAAAAAAAGATAACTCAGATTTCTGTGTCCCTGTTCATTATTTAGACCTTAAAATCTCAACACCTCTCAGATCAAAACTGCCTCAGATTCACAGGTGTTTCCAGATGCCTGTGCGCTGGTATGTTTTGGTTGCACAGGTGAGTCTCATATGCATTCTTAATTTAAAACAGTCTCATAGAATAATAGGAGAGTACTCAGATCTAAATATGTGAAATCTCTATATGTAGGATTAAAAAATCTATATTCATTGGGGGGGGGGGGGGGGGGAAGGAATACAAAAGACCAAAAGCTCAAGGGTTCAAGCTAATTTTTCATCATTTCCATGGGGAAAAACACTGGTAAATGTTAAGAAACACTCTTCAAGAACCTTTAATTTGTTTTTCACTCTCCCAGATATAGATTTTCTCCTCTCTGTTTAAGAAAAAATTTCCTGCGGGTTTGTAGAGTCATTTGAGAAAATATATATTTGTATAATATTACATTTCTTCTTACAGATCTTTGATTAGGCTGGCAGGTCAACCTTGTCAGATTTTGGCTTGTCCCAAATTCCACCAATTTTCCTCATCTTCTCAGGAGGAATTTGTTCTGTAGATTGCAGGAATCAGTTACAGGATCAGGGGATTACCCTTACATTTGGACGTTGTTACAGTCAGTGGTCACCCAGCATGGGCCAGGAGGTGAGTGGGAGCAACATCGGGTCATTTTAAGTTTGTTGTTGCAGGTGGTGTTGAAGGTCCAGAGCTGGTTTCAGTGCTGATCAACCATTGCTTTTGAGCGATCATGAGGGAATTCAGCCCCATTTGTCAGCAAATACTAATCAAGAATTAGAACTTCCACCTATGTGTTAGTGTAGACCTAGGTTAATGGAGATTGGAAAATGTTTTTGTAGACACGTGCACACGCATACATATATGAAAACACTGACAAACATGTGTGTACCTGTATCTGAATGCATAAACACCCTGGAAGGAAGCATATTATTGACACTATGTGGGATTTAAATGGATAACATTTAGCTTTTCCTAAAACCATCACTGTATATTAATAAATAAGTGAGCATTGAAAGCACTCTTTGAGTATGATATTACACCTTCCATTCTACAGATGAGAAAACTGAGGCAAATTGACAAAAGAGGCTGATGACAGTGGGAAATGGCCAGAGTCAGAGAACAGAAATTGCCTGTGGAACCAGCAATGGTGAAGTGGGGATTCTGATTCTACTGCACTCATCCATCACTGTTCCATGCTGGTATTATTTTGAAGTCCTCCACCACGACAGGCTGTGTTTTCATTCAGACAGAAGTTGCCATTCTTGGAAAATTCAGCTGTTGTCACAGCCAGTGTGAAATTGTGTACGTTTGCAATAGACTTAGGTAACAGCATCATGGGCCTCCAGCAGAGTTACAAAATGCATACGTGGAGAGGCATATTTGTCCCTGCAAATCGCTGTCACCCGCTCTCTGTACAGTGATGCATGCAGAATGCTGTGGAGATTAAAATGGCGCCTATTTAAATACCTAAGATCAAAACTCGTTAGAAGAACTTCCTACATCTTTTATCAAAGCAGGTCGGAACGGGGTTTAGTGCAGAGCATGGTAGCCAATGACCTCCAAGCTTAATTTCTTAACATTCGTTTATCTTGTGCCTGTTATGCACAGTGCAACCTCTTTTCAGCTGTTCATGTCTTAAACACATGTGAAATGAAAATAAACTTTATTTCCATTAAATGAGGTGCTTGTCTTTCAATTTACATACCATTGGCAAAGTCTCGGCCTCAACATTAACGAGTTCCACTTGGTTATTTGGAAGCTGCCTTTAACTTGGCTTTATTCTCCAGAACTTATCCGTAGAAGTACTTGCAGGTGTGTGAAAAAATAAGCTTTACACTTAATGACTCGTGGGCTGCATTTATTATTTCATCTGTCCATGTCCATATCTGGAAAGTCATTTACCCCATTAATTCCATTGTGGCTGCGATACAGAGTGGGGATTGCACTGCAGGTTGAATACTGTAGTCCTAAGAAAATGCCACCAAGAGTCACTTTGGTCACGTCAGAGAACAGTGTGGGGCACCAATAGTCTTCCATAAACATTTGAGGCGTGTGTTGATATCTTGTGTGATTGCTTGTGTTGGCTGGAGCTAGTTATGAAGGCAGAACATACTTTAATTTTTAGTAGTATAATCGACAGAGTGATTGTTAATGTCACACATTGTGTGATAGATATCACAGTCTGGTATCTATGGCCTCGAGATGCACCAGAGGAGGTTCAGGTTGGGCATCAGTAAAAATTTCTTCTCTGAGAGCGCAGTCAGACGCTGGAAAGGACTGCCCAGGGAGTGATGGAGTCATTGACTCTGGAGGTGTTCAAGGAACGTTTAGATGTTGTACTGAGGGACATGGTTTAGTGGGAAATACTGGTAGTAGGTGGATGGTTGGACTGACTGATCCTGGAAGTCTTTCCAACCTTGGTGATTCTCTGATTGTCAGTAATATCTAAAATCACCAAAATGGAGCTATGTGTTGCAGTAATTAAAAGACAGTTTAAAAAAAGAAGCGCAAGATGTTTAAACCAAAATGATGAAGTCAGGATTGAATAAGTTTTCTGTTCAATTTCTTTGATACGTTGCTTTTTGATGGTTTGTGTATCGGGAATACCATTTATGTGATGTTCATTATAGCTTTTTTATAGAGTTTTTTTTGTTTTGTTTTGTTTTGTTTTGTTTTTTTTGGAAGGGCTTTAAAAATGCAGCCAGAAGAGAAAATAAACCATAAACAAGAACTTGGTTCCAAGCCTGAAATTCTGACATCACAGAAGTCAGTGGCATACTATGGACTTTGAATTCTGTAGGATTTGGCCTCTGACTTTGGAGCTGTGTTGCCAAGAAAAAATACATAAATCTTGAAAAGTGACGTATGAACTTCATAATCTGAGTCTCACTTCTAGACAAGCTCTACAATAAGATATCTTAAAAGTCTCATACTGCCTTTCTCTGTGGAGTGGATCTGTAGTCAGGCCAGTTCAGTACATGCTGTTAAACACGCTCAGTTAAGCTGAGAAGTAGAAAACTATCAGCAGTATGTGTTTTAAGGCTTGGTCCAAAAACTTTCCAGTGTTACAATGCATTGATCTAACCCTAATTAGGTTTCTTCCAAATGTGACCTGGCACGGTCTTTGCTGTTATGCTAAGTGTCACCTTCTCAAGCTCGGGTGTTTCAGAACTAGTTGGTGATGAATGCATATGAAGAAGTGTGAGTCCTGCCCCTCAACACCCCACAGCCAGCCTTAGAAGAAAGGCTCAGGCCATTTCCCCTCATAAGATAGAAACATCATGCAAAACCAGCATATATTTATAGGACATACTCACTTCTTGAAGACAGGTGGATGGCATATGTGCTCGTGGGCTGTTCATGTTTTACAGCTCCATATTTATGTGAGAAATCTGAGGATATGTTACCTTCTTCCTCATCCGTATTCAATGTGTAACTCAGCCAGACAGCACGAGAAGGACAAGGAAGTAAATACAGTAATATGACATATTTATTTTTATACGGTTTATGTGTTTGCGATACTGCAATGTTTTATGTACTTTTCTATACCTGTTTTCTATTTTTCCCAGTGTTTCACAGCAAGTTTGATCGATTTGGAAAATCATATATCTTTCTGGAGTTAGAAAATGACTGTTTTCTTCTTACCGGAGATGTTTTCTTCATGCTGTAATGCTTCTAGTTGCTGTGTTAGCAGTGTTACCTTTCCATCATATTATTTTTGAACAATTTGATATGTTTTTTCTTATTTTATCCCCTAATGCACTTTTATTTTCTCTCCTACCAGACTTTAGCTTGTACCCATATTCCATTGTCCTTCTTTCCCCATTGCATTGATTTTCTCTCCATTCTTTGTGCAGTTTTGATGCTGTTGATACCAGGCAAGCCACCCAGCACCAGCAACTGTGTGCAGGGCAGCATCTCCTCCAGAGGTGATGCACAGCGGGCAGCTGCTGGGCCAGGGGTGCAGATGCCTTGCAGAAGATGCTGAGTCTCAGGGCAGTGAGCCTGCAACGTCACAGTGTGACAACAGGAGGTTTCCTTGGTGCTGTTCTTTTCCATTGGGTTCAGTGCTTTTTTATAGAGCTTTCCCCAGCAGCATAGCTGGCCTCTGGACAAATCCAGAGCAGGGTACAATTACAAAGCTAGGAACATTAAAAGGAGCAAAAGGAAAGACAAATTGCTTGAATTGCTTACAGGGAACAATGATGGGTTTGGTTTTGTTTCGTTTTTCTTGATTTACTTCTGTTTTGTTTTGTTCTGCTATGTAAAAGCAGAGCTCTCTGTGCTGTAAGGGATTCTTGGTATAGGAGCAAGCACTGGAAGTGTTGTCAGAAATAATGCAGGCAGGAAAAATAAGAACGGTAACAATAAAAACCCACGGTGCTAATTGTAAATGCTGCATCCCCAAAAGGTGGCAGAAAGGCTTCCAAAGTTCACTGACTTACCAACCCCGGCAGTGATTCTCCTGATAATGGCACAGCAGGTCCACAGTGGCAAAGCCTAATTGACAAAGATCAAAATCTAATTTGGATAACACCAGGAGCCGAGGGGGTCATGCTCCAAATAGTGCTTGAGCCACCACCAGCCCTGTTTGTCATTTCACAGTAAAAATGCAAAAAAGATCGTTCCAGGTCCCCAAATGAGGAAGATGCCAATAATATTGAAAAGCAGACACAAGAAGAAGGCTTGCTCCTGAGGGTACAATTACTGCAGCTGTGATGTGAAATGATAAAAAAAAAAATATTAAGTAGGTTTTAACGTTGTAACAAAAGGTGGCCCCGTACAGGGCATGAATAGAAATCGAAGATCCTTTGGGCACCAATATGAAAAATAATACAAGTGCAGCTATTAGCAGAGCCTTCAATGCTGGGATCTTCCAGCGCGTCACTGCGATGAGTATTTCCCTACCTGGAATATAGGTCGTGCTTCCTCATAAGAAGCAGGCACTTTATTGATGTTATACCCTATTAATTTGTTGAAGGGAACTCTTCCAACCTGACCTCTGGCTTGAAACTGGAAGAAATATGCAGAGTGTCTTTGTTCCATCGTTTGACCCCGCTTTCTGGGGTGGCCGTGTGCCCTGCCTCTGGCCCGCCTGAGCTGCGTTAGGGTAACTCAGGGGATGAAAGGTCTTTTGTGCATGTTTCCAGGGCTTTCCCAAACAGAAGAAGGTTGAAGCAGGATAAAAGAAAATCCTATAGGACTCTATCTTTTACTCAGTTCATTTGCTGGCAATAAAAATAATTTTTGAGTAAATCTTGCTGCCTTCCACGCTTCCTAAGAGAAGAATGCTGAATTTGACTTGCCTGTCTACTCTCCCCTAGTCAGCCTTTTCTCATTCTCCTTTTATAATTTGCACATCATATTGGAAGATAGAGAATTTGAAGGCTTTCCTCAATGCTGGGACTAAATTCCCATCTGCGGTGCACCTCAGCTAAGGGACCAGGCAGACCGGCCACCGGTGCTGTGTTAGACATTATTGCAAAGTATATGCTAAGAAGCTTTTACAGAGCAGATTTCCTAGAAGAAAGGACAATTATTTCATAATGGACAGCAAGGAAGGCACTCGGAGAGCTGGGGCTGAGCCAGGGGTGAGCAGGGCTGCTGGTGGTGATCCATTTGTCTTCCATTAGGAGCTTATGGGAGGATTTAGGGAGACCTCCAAAGCTCTTGAGTGACCCAGGAGTGCACTCCATTGGCTCAGGTCTACAAGCACACAGATGTGTTCAAGGCAAAGCCCTCAGTGCATCTGTGCTCATGAGCAACTTAGGTGCTGCAGAAAACACCGCCATTAATAGAAAAAATAAATACCAACAGCATAAATTAAAGCAAAGAGATCCATGTGCCTACTTTGGCAGCGCGTGACTGTTTGGAGAACGAATAAAAGGTTCATAATGAAACGATTCACGCCGCTGGCCGGCACTCTCATTTCTGGTAACACTTCAGTTTTGCAGTGATTTGGCAAACCTCTTGTAAACGGTCCAACAGCACTTCAGCGAGGCCTTTGGAGAACAGCAATCTGTGTCGCACATTAATTTGGCACGTCGAGCCGCCCAGGTCTATGTGAACGCAGAGGTGGCATAAAGACCTCCTATACGTACTGCTCACGGTCAGAGGCTAAAGCCATTGACAGGCAGCGCTGAAAAGATTGCAGTGCAGCTGCCCGCGCGCCACCTGATCCCAACACCAATATTAAAAGCAGAAGGGAAAACACGGGGTTTAGCTGTGCGCTTTTGTGATCTACACAGTTTTATTTTGTTCGTGCTGGTTTCTTATGAATTGGCGATGATCTGGATAGAACAGGTTAGGGAGAGGCGGGAGGTGGATTCTCCCTGTGACCCACCATTCGTCGTGCTTGTCAGGGTACCCCGGAGATTTAAGGTTCTTTTCATGACAAAAAAATGAATGATTTTTATATTCTCAGAGGTGAAATCAAACCAATCCCATTAATTTCAATTAAAATGTTACCTGTCTCAAGCTATCTCTTTTTTTTTTTTTTTCTTTTTTTTTTTCGTCCTCAAAGACTGTTTAGGGATGGGAAAAATGAAATATTAATGCATTCTATAAATAATATGTGCGAGGTCTGTGGGGACACAGAACCCCCACATCATTAGTTAAATTGATCTTCCTTTTAGATTTTGCAGGAAATCAGGCGGTTGTGTGGCTTAGATTTCAGGAAAAGCAGTCAGACCTGGGCCTGAAAGGCTGCACGTTAGCTGTGGAGCTGAGGTTCCTCCTTCTACTCATTAGTTATGGCCACTCTGTGCACTGTGTCACGGCAGAAGAAGAGGGAAAAGACCTCTGAGATCCCCCAGCCCAACCCCAGGCATTCCCCCCATGCCCACCGCTCACGTCCTTTACTGCCACATCCCTGCAGGTCTGGACATCTCCAGGGAAGGGGAATCTCCCACCTCCTGGGCAGCTGTGCCAACACCTGACTGCTCTTTCTGAGAAGAAATTTCTCTTGATATCCAACCTTACTTCTGCAGGACCTTCAGATCTCTCCCAGAAATCAAGTCTCTTCATCCTTCCCCCAAATGCTGCTAAATCCAGCAATCTACTTTCCTTTCCTCCCTTCCTCCCTTCCTTCCATTCCTTTCTTTCCTTCCTTTCTTTCTTCTTTCCTTCCTTTCTTTCTTCTTTCCTTCCTTTCTTTCTTCTTTCCTTCCTTCCTTTCTTCTTTCCTTCCTTCCTTTCCTTCTTTCCTTCTTTTTTTCCCCCCTTTCTTTTCCTATTGTGATAACATAAAGTCACTGCATGAGCAACCAGTGGTGTTTATTAATAGAGATCTCCAATTTTGGAGCCTTTGGTAAACTGAGAACGTACTGAGAAAGAATCTTATCACTCAAATCGTAGGAAATCCATTTCCAAGTTTTCTGTTTTTCATCAAATTAAAATTAGTTTCATGGGAATATCAGAAGGTTTTTATAATTAGATAATGGAAATTTGCCTAGGTTATCTTCCACTTATTTGGATGTAACATAAATAACAAGAATGTCACGTCATGCCAGTATTTACTCATCTAACTCAGCACAAGCCTTGGGTTAAGTAAAAAAAGATTCAAAAACATTTCAGTGCTCGTTGCTTGGAGACAACTTTTAACCAGCAGAAGGGCTGCACTCTGGTCTGTGTTTGCACAGCACAAAATCCAAAAAGCGTGAATACTTGCTGAGCTCTGTTAAAGATGTTGCTAAGGTAAAATGCTCCCAGTGGTTTGTAGAGCATTTAGCCAAAAGGGAGTGATGTCGCTTCTCCAGGCAGCACATAACTGCACAGCTGACAACTTGACTGTGAAAGGGAATGCAGGGTATGGAGGTAAGGAACCAAAACACTGCTTTCAAGCAATTTTGTTTTTCATCTGTGCGTCTCTGTGCCACCCAAGCACCCTGGCTGCCTCCTGCCCACCGCACTACAGTGGATGTCCATTGCATGTGAAGTGCCACATCCACTTATTATTTTTTGATAGGACAAGGGGGAATGGTTTTAAACTGAGACAGGGGAGGTTTAGGTTGGATATTAGGAGGAAGTTTTTCCCCCAGAGGGTGGTGAGGCACTGGAACAGGTTGCCTAAGGAGGCTGTGGATGCCCCATCCCTGCAGGCATTCAAGGCCAGGCTGGATGGGGCTCTGGGCAGCCTGGGCTGCTGGTTGGTGACCTGCACACAGCAGGGGGTTGGAGCTGCATGAGCATTGTGGGCCTTTGCGACCCAAGCCTATGGTTCAACCTACAATTCTATGATTCTATGATTATTTTTAATCAGTGCCACAGTTAAAGTAGGAATGGTGCTTTTAAATTATTATTATTATTATTTTCCTTTTTTTTTTTTTTTTTTTTACCCCTAGGTAACTGAGCAAGGCAGCAATCACTGTGGGTCTTCTGGCTCCATGTCCAGTGCTATCCCAGCAGGCACATCTTTTGATGGGTCTGAAATTCCTGTCTCCATTTCCCTGCAGAACAGTGTCTTTAATAACCTCTTCATTTGAATATAAATGGAGTCTAATCCATGCTGGAGTTAATATCATCTGGAGCAGCATGGCAGGAGCCTCCCAGCCTCCATCAATAGCTCTGGAGATCAGGGCAAGGGGATTACCCCAGCTATGTTATTGGAATTCAGATGTTTATTAAACAGGGCAAAGATGAAGGAACCTTGGGTGAACCTCCAGCCAAGCCATAATTATTGTCACAAGGTGGACTGAGAAGGGAGAAGCTGAGAGGTTTGTGGCCACTTTGGTGTAAGGAAACGTATTTGGCCCTGTGCTCTTCTTTCTGCAAAATAAACTGCAGTTCAGGCAGTCACAGGAGCAGCCCATGGGCTGCCGGCAGTAGTAAGGCATAATAAGGACAGAGTGTGACATTGTATCCCTTCTGGATATCTACAAGTAATCTCACAACTGGCACAAATATTTTCCTCCCCAATAACTACAAAGTATCCTTCACAGCAATCCTTTTTCTCTGGTTGGTGAAGTTGAGGATCACTACCAAACTGATTCCCGGCTGGGTGCAATACCAGGAGGCTGTTTGCCCACGTTGCTCTCAGACGTTCATCCTCAGATGGCATTTTTCTGTGCAGGTGGAACAGGTTCGTTGCCTGAAGAATAGAAAATTCTCCAGCAACCTCCTACAGGAGTGATGTGGGATGACTTTGCTCTTGAGGAATGGCCAGAAGTCATGGGAGAACCTTGCAGGTCTCAACTAAGTGACTCAGCACAGTGAGTGTGTTTGCAGAAAGTCTGCATTTGTGACTGCAAAGACATTAAAATGAAGTAAGCCCTGGAGAAAAGCATATCCTGCATCATCATTTTCGTTCATAATCTGAAGGAAACGTTTATATAGAATCATAGAATTCATATTAGAATCATAGAATGGCCAGGGTTAAAAAGGACCACAATGCTCATCCAGTTCCAACCCCCTGCTATGTGCAGGGTCACCAACCACCAGACCAGGCTGCCCAGAGCCACAGCTTCAGTTGCCAGACTTCAGTTCCTACTCACCACCTGCCTATTCAGGCTGGAGAGGTTCAGGATCACTCTCATAGGTTTTGCATACCAGGGGCTGCCTTTTCTTTTTCATCTCTCTATAGGCTGCCATGCACTCATATATTAACACCTTCCATTCAGAAATGCACTATCTCAAACTCATGATCTCACTGCACACTGTGTCTCCTTGACAAGATAGCACAGACACAGAGAATGGACTCACAAACCTATTGATGAGCATTGCTGTGCTGTTAGAAGCAGCCAGGCTACAGCCTTCTCATTTCTCCCTTTGCAAAGCTCAAGAGTTGATACTTCCTATATCCTTGACCTTCTCCCCCTATGTTCTATTTATTGGTTTTTGTTTTTTTTTTTTTCACCCTTGCCATAAATTCTGTGCATCCACCCCCAGGACACAGGATCAGTAAGAGCAATTTGAAATGAGTGCCTAGGGGAGGAATTTCCCATCCCACACCAGTGCTGTGCTCCTGATGCTCCCCAACCACACACCCAGCACCAGAGCAGAGCAGAAAGCGGGTGGCAGCCACAGAATTGTGCCTGACATCTAATTATGCCCTGGTCCTTGGCAACAGCTTGAAGAGAACTGACCTCTTGCCAATCATCCTGGAAAACTGCTGCTCTTCTCCTTGATGCCTTCGGAGGCTTCTGTAGCACTACACTCCCTTTACATGCTTTCAGTGCCAGGTACACGGTAGATCTGTGGCCATCTTGGAGAAAAGCCCCTTTTGGGCCTTGGGAACATGCATATGTTCCACTTGTATGCCTGTTTTATGGCTTACCAAGTGTTCTCCAGGAGAGAACAAGGAGAAAGGGAGAATGGTTTGCAGCAACTGCAGAAAGTAGCATTTCAAGCCTTACAACACAGCTATCATCTCTCAAGCAAATACAATTACCTGCTTCCTAATTAGGACAAGTTTGGCTGAGACTATATGAGTCACTGGGAAGTTATATTTTAGCATTTATCCCAGAATAGCTCTATCATTTCATCAGCATTTCCCCTGCAGGATAAACCTTCAATCTATGTGGAAGGTCACACAACTGCTGCTGCTGGGGAAGGCGTGAAGGAGGAGGGCAAAGGGTGGAGGCTTCCTTGGGGCCACCAAGGCACCCTGCAAATAACCATGTAAAAGGGGAATGCATGTAGAACAAAGAACTATACGAGGTGTAACAACCTCATTACCCAAAGAAAAAGATGTTTGCAGCTTTATCTGGAGTTTTAGCAGCAAGGCCAGAAGTTTAGATAGTCAAATTTTCACCAACAACATTAACCTGTTCATTATGTCGGCCTAACATTTTAACACATTAAAGAAAACAAGGAAGCAAAGCAAGAAAATCAAGGTTTTGAGGTGATCAAAATCATGTTATTAGGAAAATACTGTGGGTTGAGAGTAAATTTTATTACCATCAGCCTTTAACACAACTTCTAAGTCCAGGGTTCTTGCACACACTAGAAGGCCAGGGTTGCAATTAGCACTTCCTAAACATGAGCATAACGACATGAGATGTGCTGGTTTAGCTGTGAGAAGCCCATTTACCCACTAGGCCTGTAGCTGTGCTGTGTATGTTTGAGTTTGAGATGCTTGTTCTTGATCTGCTAATCTAATGCATGCTGCCAGTGCTCCATTATGAAATGAGACAGAACTGACAGTCCTGCAACAGTGCTGCTGTTGTATCCATCATCCAAGCAGAGGGGTAGGATCTGCTCAGTGCTGTGATTGGCTAAGAATGCCTAGGAGAGCAAACTAGCAGGTGCCTTAATTAAGGGCAAAAAGTTAATTAGAGGCCAAACCCACCTGTGGAAGTGGAGGAGGAGAGATGGAAGTTTGGGGTTGTGACTGTGATGTACACAAGGTAAGGATGTTACTTTTATTTCTTTTCTATTCCTTTTTCTGATTTGTAAGGAAAATATATGATTTTTTGCAGGAAAATGTTTTATATATATATATGTATATATATATGCTTTTCTCTCTTAAAATCTGAGTCTTAATTTGTGGCTTTAAGTTAAGGGAGACAATGTTGAGGTCAGCTTTTTGTTTCCTCGGGGATCAAAAGGATTCTTATGTTGTGTGCTGGTTTTTGAGTCTGTTTAAGTGGGCTCGTGTTTTCTGTTGAAGTTATTTTAAGCACTTCATAACATGTTGGGGAAAACCTAGTAAAAACTCTTTTGGATCCTCCCTTTTCTTGTATTTTTCTTATATTTATAATCAAGGCATGATGAAGTCATAATTTTCTCTATGTAGTCTTAAAGTTGCTTTGGTTAGCTTTTCTGCTGGAAGTCAAAGTTATTCCTTTGTGTGCTCTGAAAGAAAATCTAGAATAGTTTCCTGACTGGAGAGAGGGAGAAACTCACAAAGGAGCTAGTGGAGGGGAAAGCAGCAGGGACTGTGTGAACACCTCTAGAGAAACTCCTTGCTCGGCTCAGCTTGGTTCTTTTGCTTTGAGTCAAAGCCATTCCCCATTAAAACCTTAAACTGAAGTTTAAAAAAAACCAACCCTCTGAAGACACACAGCTGATACAGGAATAAGGTTTGTGTGAACCCCTGGCTATTGCAACAGTGCCAACTGCTGTGTGGATGAGCGTCTTTGTGATTTTGGCTGCTGAGGTTGTGGGAGCTCTTGCCAACAAATGGTGTCTGACTGTGGGCGCTGTGTTTTCCATCACCTCCCCAAAGCTTCCCATGAATTAGATGTTCTAAGAAGGGCTGCACTGAGGAGAGCTCGTGTTTTTCATGGGTGCTGCTATGCGTTTTTTGAAGACAGAGTTTTTCCTTCCACTCATTTCATCTTGTAAGAATTGTTTGTGAATGGTGAGCTTGACCTGGAAAAGGGTAATGAGGGTTATGAAAAGTTTGTTTTAGCTCGTGTATTTGGTTTGATGAAAAAATGAAAGGCTGGTGTGAATTTCCCTTATGTGGCTGGCAGAGAGGGAAACAAAGTCAAAAATTATACGAAGAGTAGAGGAGAAGCATGTATTATTTAGTGGCTGTTGAAGATCATTGCTGTGTTACTCTGCAGAGCATATTTTATCACTCTGGAGCTATAGAGGAAGAGACAGTTTAAGAAATGAAACTCACGAAGAAAAGGAAATAGCACATAGCACGTATCAGAAAAATTGACACAACACATCTGAGCCATTCCTATTTCTGTTTCTGATCTGTCATTCACCGCTGAAGAAAACAGCTAAAGGTACTGAAAATTAGGCACCATTTGGATAGTTGTAATTGTCAATAAATAAATGTGTTGTAATTAAAATGTGTCACGCCGTTTTGAGGTTATTATACTAAATGAGCATGAAAATATCTGAATGCTTAACTCAGTAATAATTAAGAGTTTCTCAACTCTTAAATTTAAAGTGCTTGATAATTATCTGCATACTAAACCTCAATTCATTTATTTTTTTTCCTGCGGTTGTTGAACGTTTTTCTGTGCTGCCCACGTTCCTGGACTACTCAGTTTTGTCTTGTTTTCACCATACGCAATTTGCTCCAAGCATTGCTGTGTTCTTTTAAGCAAGTCCAAGATGCTGTGTGCCGTGTTCACTGAGCAGAGAGGTCGTGAAGTCCTAAAGCCTTCATCAGATATGTCTGGGCTGGGACCTCTGCCTCTTGGCCTGAGTTGGGTTGAGGAAGCCAGCTCTAGGAGGGGCAGCTATGCATCTCCTGGGATGTTTCCATATACCACAAGAACTCTTGGCTGCAAGAATACAGTTTTCATACTTGGTAATGGAAGGTCTTAGAGATATACGTATGTGTATATGCATGTTGTCAACTCAGACATTGTTTACCTCATTTTTGTGGCTTGGCAATTCATCCTCTTTTGTTTGAAGATGAATGAATGAATTTGGTTATGATCGTTTCTGAAGAGGTTAGGTCTCTGTGGGTAGATTCCCTGTTTCTGACCTCTCTGCTGATAGCCAGGGGAGCCAAACATAGCAGCTTATGGCCTAGACTTGCTGTAAGAGTACTGAAGTTCCTAGCTCACACAATCATCAGCAGGCAAATAACTTCTAGGTATTTCTATCCTTGGCTATAATTTAAATTTCTGACCTTTCTCGCTTCCAGCTGCAATCCAAAACCCACACCCAGTGCTAAAAGGACAGAAGGATCTTCATTAGGGTTGGTGCTGTAACTAGAGATAATCAACTATGTAGGGGTAAGTCAAGTGATAAGGATGAGTCTTAGATGATGAAAGATAGAAGTGAGGAAATGCCTTCATTTTGCAGCATGGGAGATTTAGATTGGATTTCTTCATAGAAAAGGTGGCATTGGAACGGGCTGCTTGGGAGTGTGGTGGAGTCCCCATTCTCAGAGATACTAAAAAGATGTGTGAACGCAGTGCTTAAGGACATGATGTAACGTGGGAATTTGTAAGTCAGGATGATGGATGCACTCGATGGTCCTAAGGGTCTTTTCTGCGATAAATGATTCTATTCCACGATTCTAAGTCGAAGACCTTTTAGTTCAGAGCCACTGTTTCTGTGTTACTCTCTGAATGACGTGTGAACAAAGGAACCAAAGGACAAACAACAGGAGTTCTGCATGAAACAGGGTGGCTTATTGCTCTGAGGTGGGCAGCTCTGATCTCTGCTCCCAGCCTCAGGTTGTGCTTTTCAAGTTTTCTCCTAAAAGCCTCCTTTGCCTAACAATGAGGAGACCAATGCAATCAGTAAAAGGGGTTTCCAAAAATACTCATCCATTTGCATTTTGAATGGGGTCACCAGACTGGCTCAGCACAAATTGACTTGAAAATAAAGGCACTTGCTAAAAATGCTTTCTGTGCTTGCTACAGAGAAGCAGAGCAAAGGGGTTGCAGAGGCTTTGAGGTCAATGGCAGGGCTGCACGTTGCTGGTGCAGGACCGTGTGAATTCGTGAGCAGCAAGTGCATCCTGAGAAATGTATTGAAGCCTCTGCAGTGTTGGAGTAGATAAACTCAGCAACAGAATCTTAAGCAAGACCTCAGTTCAATGGGAAAGAACAGGATTTGGAAGGTAGTCTTTAACAAAAAAACATTTATGAAACCACTTCTCTGCAGACATACCTTTTCTCACGTGTTCTCCCCTATGCTTTGCAAAACGTCTTGGTGAGCTTCACCCGTCCTGGTTTTGGGTGGGCTCCTGGAGGGGACCCAGTAGGCAGTGGGTTCCAGTCCCAGACCCACACTGAGGTTAGGGTTAGGGTAACTGCATCCAACTGTGCCACTCTGCATGCTGTCACTGCATCTTGCACACCAATGTGAGCAGGGGTATTTGGGTGTGTATAAATACAGAAATGGATATGAAACAAAATCAGGGGAAAGGGCAAGGTAGTATGATAACGCTGTTTGAGAAGTCAGCTCTACGTGTGGAATTGAACAATCTTGGTGTCTAGTCCCAGAGTTGCTGGGGATAGAGACAATCCAGTGGTATCAGTGTACAGATAGACCTCAGCATAAGCAGGTGGCTGTGACTGCTGCACAGCACAGCCCTCGCCTCAGCTTTCTGCTGTCTGTACTAAAACTCCTGGGTAAAGACGCTCAGCATTTGAAGTTGTCTGAGGAATGAACTAGCTTTATTTCCCCACCTATCAATCATTTCAGATGAATTGTGCTTTTCAAATCAAATTCTGCATTTATTACCTGGGCTATGCTTTTGGTGACTTGTTGGGCTGTTTGGTGACTTAGCTCCAGCTCAGGATGGTTTAATCCTCCTAATCCACAGAAAGTAATGTTGAGGTGCAGTGCCTCCAGTGTGGATTTGGGCGGCTGGTGATGAGATGTGAATCCAGCTGCTCACTGACCCCACTTCCAAAGCCAGTGGGGATGGGGAAGAAGAAGGTGAAGGTGGAGGGCTCTGCTTCCTACAGTTCCAGGCAGGTCTCTGTGTGAAAGCCTTTGCTCTGTCCCTTCCTCTCCCCAATGACACTGAAAGTCACACCACAAGCAGTGCAGACCCTGTATGCAGAAGAGACAAGGGAATGTAAATGCCTCATTTCTGGCACTTGAGGACAACCTTTTTGGCCAAATAGTGTTAACTTTGGCATTTATTTTTTTTAATTTATTTTTATTTTTTATTTTTTAGCCAGAAAGCATCTATTAAAATTATTAAGGAACAAAGGAAAAGGTTTTGTTTCTTTCTGCTTGAATCCAGCTTTGTAGCTGGAACACATTTTTAAGAATTTTGCAGCTATGAGGACTAGTGACTCTTCTCACTTAGCTGAAGGAAAGTTCTGACTCATTTAATCGCTAGATCCTTCAAATTTCTACTTGAGAAAGCAGATGCTTTAAGGAAATCTCTGGCTGCTGTCAGGTTTGCTATAATTCTATGAAAATTGCAACCATTTAAAATATTTGCAAATATTTTTCTTGCTAGTTTTTTTCCCTCAGTTCTGCTTGCAGGCAGCAGTAAGGGAGCTTTGAGGTCTTCTTATTCTTTGCTCAAATCTTCTGAGCCCCTTGGTGCCTGCAGACACCATTGATGTACTTCAGCAATAAGGGGAAAAAAATCACACGGAACAGTGGCTGAAGCACTGATTAGATTATGGTTAATTTGATGTCATTTCTGATTGACTGGTGAAAACATGACTGTTCCTATATGCAGGCAATCTATTTAACACTCAAAATATTTATCACATTGCCCAAAAATCTCAGCTTTTTTTTTTTCCTCACCATGGAGCCCTTTCCTGTTGAATGAGTGTTTGTACATGGGTTGTGAGCTGGGATATTGGTGGGAACAAGGAGAAGAAGGAACAGGGGGTGATCAAACATGCAGTCCTCCCAGATATGCTTAAATAAAGGGATACATAATAGCTAATGTGGCATTGGAGCAGTTGTTACAAGTAATTTTTTGTGCATTCCCTCTTGCACTTGCCTCCTGCATCCACCACATTGCCACTTGGATCCAAGGGAAAGGGAATAGTGGGCAATCAACAGTTTCCACCATCCCTGCACCTGTACTGACCTCAGCTTAGGAAAGCCACTGTGGTGTACCAAGTGTGAGGCTTTGGTGGTGGCTCACAATGGGCTGGACTGAGGCTAAGCACAAATTTGGCCAGCCATCCCTCTGGAATTGAGATTCAGCATCTGGGGAAGAAGGGTTGGAAAGTGTCTTTTAGTGCTTCCTTGAAGAAGTGTTGGTGTAAAAATGAAAGGCAGGCTCCTTGTTGAGTGTGGTTGGTGGGTTGGAGTATGGGTGTTTCTGTTTGTGAGTGAATTCAGTAAAACAAAGCACAGCTGGAGTCAAACGAGTGATGCTGTAAAAATAAGGGATTTTGGTAGCTCTTTATTTCTGTTCATAAAGAGAAACCTATAGCAAGTCAGGAGATGTGTAGTATCTGCCCCTCAGAGAATCAAGGATGCTGAACACACGTGGAAGATGGGAAGTATATCTTCCCTTTCCAACTACTTCACCAACCACAGAGATTTTAAATTAAAAACAGAAAGAATCCTTGAATTAGACAGATTAGAGAATATAAATTTGTGGCACGAGAAAAGGGGATCGTAAAAAAGCATCCTGATTGTTTGGAGGGGGAAGGATGGCTCACTGAATTAATATTTCTTCTGAATAAGAATGTTACTGCATTTTATTACTTCTTGCAACAGGAGCGTTACCAGTGTTGGGTGTTGTCCACTGTCTGGGCCAGTGATGTCTTGGTAGGTTTATGGCAGTGTTGTCTGTCCGTCCTTGTCCACAGATCTTGCTCAGTAGTGCTCTCTGGGGCCAGGTAGGCAGCTCTTTGTGTTAATGGGGACATAGACCCAGGAACTGTGGTCTGGAAGTCACTTTTCCACCTGTTTCCAACTGTTCCACCTTCCCTTTCTCCCTGGAGATTTACAGTATTAAATTTTCTGCTTTGTCTAAAGGCTCTGAACAAAGGGAGATTTGGCGAAGATTTGTATGAGGAAAGGTCTCATATTTGGACTATATTTCAGAGATGAAAATAAAATGCTGAACCTAGTATGGATAAACTGCCTTGGGAGTTGTCCTGAGTGCTGGGGCATATTTCTTTCTTGATCTTTCAGGAGGTGAAGGGTGAGGCTAGAGCTATATGAGAACAATTTGTTTGCTCTTAATAGAGGCAGAGACAGATGAAGGCAGCAAGCATGGCATCCATCCCTCAGCCCATTGCTCCTCTCCACTTCCTCTCCTGCTTTGCTCCAATCTTTCCCACTGCAGGATGCCCCATGTTTTCTGTGCTCGCCTCATTACATCACCGGAGCTTCCTTCGGAGCAACTGCACTGGTGTTGTTCAATGATAGATACATTATGAACACAAATCCTTCATGATTACATGCTCTTCACTTGCAGATACATAGAAAGAACGGGATAAATTAATTAGACTGGACAAACAGCCTTTAAAATGCTTGTTACTGAAAGCAATTAACTCGTATCATTGTTCTGCCTCATAATTCTTCTTTATCCATGCATCCTATGAAAGGTTGAACAACTGCCTCAGTTGATACTGACTTATTTTTCTCTCTCTTTTTTTTTTTTTTTTTAAGTGCACATCACAATAAAGAGGAATCTCATGAGTGAAGGAGGGTGTCTTTCCATATTTCTCTTGGGGATTATACAGGAAGGCTCTGTTGTCCAAAAAAAAAAAAAAGGCAATGTTATTTTAGCTACTGTCTCTGTACCTCACTCTTTACCATGAGCTATATTTAAAGGTTGGCATGGCAGCATGGCTGGCTCACCTTCTCTTGTTCAATGCAGAGGCTCCTTCTTGGCAGAAGCTGCTGGGGAGCAGGGATGCTTTGGTTAGCTGGGGAGACTGAGGTTTCTCCTTTTTCTACCTGCAGCCATTACACTGCACAACCTCCCCTCTTTCTCTGATATGCTTGCAGGAGAAGAAGCAGTGCAGGTTTTGAAGGCTTGCAGACAGGCAGTAGGAGTCATGTTATTGACGGATATATGCCAAAGCATCTCTCTGTGAGCACAGGTCCTGGAGGGGAGCTGTGGTGTCACACATGAGCAGCGCTGGGCAGGAGCTGGGGTAATGGGCTGAAGGAGGTGGCTTCCCACTGTGTCACTACTAGTTTTCTCCAAACCAGGCAAAAGTATTTGAATACTGGGGAAGAGGGAGAAAAAATCATGTTAATTGATTAGCATTCACTAGCTGTAATATCCTTTAGAATCGCCACCTAGAAATACAGTAGCTTTGGCCCAATGCCATGATAAGTATGGCTGCTGTCTTTCATGTGCCTCTGCATCCATTTTGAGTTCTGACACTGATGATCAGCTTCTAAACGTTTAATTGCTGACAATGTTTTACTGAAGGAGTTTTATAGCCTTACTTAGCCAGCTAATATCACACAGCAGTCACAACTGATCACAATGATTTAAGAATATTTTTTTCCTTTTTTTATTTAAAGTTTTGACTGCTATTTTTTGTGTTATGTATGACTCATCTGTAATGAAAGGGCTTAGTAGGAGCAGAACCGTCAGCACCATACAAGCATCCATATCAGTAATCAAATATGCTCTGCATTTTGCCAAGTATCCTGGGCTGTCGCATCTGCCATCGCCACCTGTGATAATTTTCCTCCCTTTTTGCTCTAAATAATCAATTATAAGATTCTGGTTTTCCATCCACATGTGCTGCTTTATTCTAGCCAGTTCAGGTGAGGGATTCCGGTGATGCCAGTGAGGGTGTGTGGGTCATTCTGTGGAGGGCAGGCCTTCAGCCCAGCGGTGGGCAGCGTGCTTTCCACCAACTGAATGTGTCTGGCTGCTCTCCATCACATGCACTGTCAACTACAAACCACCTTATATTTATGAATGAGAAGTCACCAGGTGACTGCAAGTGACATTTCTTACTGAAGGACCAGGTGTGGCGACTGCAGCTATAGCATCGTTAGCAGCGGTGATGGGCAAGGCTGAGCTGCCTGTCCCAAAGTTTTGAGGCTGGCAAATGGGAAAAGCCAATGGAAAGCTCGGATTTGGTAGCAGCTGATTTGGAATCCCTGAAAAGGAATCATAAAATCATAGTATTGCTTAGGTTGGAAAAGACCTTAAAGATAATCAAATCCAACTCTAACAACCCTCCACTAAATCATGTCCCAGAGCACAGCATCCAAATGGTTTTTAAGCACGTTCAAGGATGGTGACTCAACCACCTCCCTGGGGAGCCTGTTCCAGTGCTTAACAACGCTTTCTGTGAAGAATTCTTTCCTGATATCCAACCTAAACTTACCCAGGCTGAACTTGAGGATGTATCCCCTCATCTAGTCACCAGTGAGAATGAACAGAGGAGGTCACGATGCTAGTTTCCTTACGTCTGTTTTAGAACATAAATTACATTGCTTTCTTCTGAAAGTAGATCTATTATTCTTATTATCTTAAGAAAACTCTGAGTAACAAGTTGTCATGCCTATGTGATATGCCTGCATAACCTGGGCTGACAGCCGCTGCCACAAAGCGGGTCCCTCCTCAATGCATCCCTTCAGATTTCTAAGACAAGAGGCAGGGAGGCAGCAGAGGGTTTTCCCAGAGCCCCCGTGGTGTGTTTGTGCTGGCACTGATGTGGGGAGATGTTAAAGCACCCTTTCTCCCCAGGAGAAAAGGGAAAATCTCAACATTGGGGGCTTCTGAAGGCGAGAGCGGAGCAGAAAGGGCAGGGATGGGAGCAGAGCAGACACTTGCACTCCTGGGGTTTGGCACAGCCTGATCATAGACCTCTCTTACATGAATATTTTAAAAATAGTCTTCCCTTTTATATGCCATTAGTTAAGAGGCACTACTGGAAATGTGCTTGGAGATAAAAGGGCAGCTCCAGTCCAGCCTGCTTGTGTGGAGGCTTTTCTTCTCGGTTTGGGGGGAATTTACCCCTACTGCACTGTGGAAATTCAGTTTCCAAAATGCATTTTGCTTCTTTGCTGTCACACAGCTGTGGTGGCACTCTGGAAAAAAACGCCCTAAATAACAAAGGTAATATTTGCTGTGCCATTTAGGAGCTGCTGCATCTCAGCAATCTGAAGCTGAGCTTGAGACCTGGGGGTGAGATGCTTTTCCTTGTGGGGCAGAGGAACCAGTTGCATCCGTGTTGCCTTATAGAACAAAAAGTACTTATTTAAATAGCTCTGATAGGTGGTTTTGTGTTGGTTTGTTTTTGACTGCTACCTGCTGAGAACTGGGGCAGCGTTCAGGAATCTGATGAAAAATAATCCATTTACTGCTTCACCACCTTTCTGTGGTGGTGTGCTTCAGTGATGCTGAGATGGCTCTTTACTATAAAAGGGAATTTCAGCATTGTTCTTGGATCCCCAGGATTCCTAAAAGTGTCTGTGTGTTTGCCTCGCGTTTAACATTAGTTGTATAAAACCCAAGTGCTGGGGTAGATTCTTCTACATAGAAAACAGAAAACCCTGCAGGAATTTGTTTTAAAGAGTGCAAACCTTAAAAATAACAAGTTCAAAATACATCTTGGTTGAGCTTTCTAAGACATGATGCATTCCCTAAACATGTCACATTTATTTTTGTAATGTTCTAAATAAAAACTGGAGTGAGAAAACAATCTATTTGCTGTAGTTGGGAGCACAGCCTCTGTAAATAGCAGAGGTCAGAACTGCTTGGGATCGCTCTGCTGCCTGCCTGACATGAATGGGTCTGCTCTTATGTGTATTCTGTAACTTATGCATAAGTATTCCTCTGTGCATCATAAATTCTTTTGACCATGATATGCAAAAAAAAATATATATTTTTAAACAAAATCTGTGTATGCTTTTGGCTGTTGCATTTCCACGCTGCTGTATCTCTATAAGTGCTTGAAGGTTAACTCTTTTTGCTTGGGATTGTTTGGACAAGTGCTTTGTTGGATTGAAATTCTGCCGTTTATTGAGGAGGATTTTTCAAGGAAAAGGTCAGTTCTGATAAATCTTCTCACTTATGAAGGAAGTTTGAGTTGTCCAAAGGTTTTTTTTTCTCTCTTGTTTTAATGTAATTCTGGTTTCAAAGCAACTTTATCCTAAAAATACTTAAAAACTGGGAAAAATGAGGGAGGCAGTAATGCTGGAGAGAAAGAGCAAGAGCCTGCCAAGAGAAAAGTATTGTGACATCAGGAAACTATCAGAATGGCACAAGAAGCAGTACTACAGGAGCAGGGCACTGCTTCTGGGCACCTGTGCATCCTTTGCACTGAATTGCACTCAGTACAACAAAGTAAATTAAAATGTGTTTGAACAGCATGTACTCTTGGTCACTGATTTTATTATTATTTTTTTTTTTTTTTAAACAAAATTCTCGCTGTTAAGTTTCATGCTGTACATGCTGCTACTGAAGATTACATTTCACACAGGGGGTGCTAATAAGGTGCACTGAGATGATAAGAAATGAAACCCAGTAATCATAGAATCATAGAACGGCCTGGGTTGAAAAGGACAACTATGATAACTTAGTTCCAACCCCCCTGCCATGGGCAAGGTCACCAACTGCTAGACCAGGCTGCCCAGAGCCACATCCAGCTTGGCCTTGAATGCATTCATGAACGGGGCAATGGTTTGCACGTAGCACATTCAGTCTTAAGCAGATCTCGCTCATCTCACAGGCAAATTCCAAGCACATCCTGCGCATCTCCCATGTGCTGGAATAGGCTGAGATGGACTTTGGTGTGAAACGTCCCATCTCAATTTGCAGGGGAGCAACACCATTTCAGGCATTTGAAGAGCTGGTGTTGTAGAAGCAGGGACCACGGTGGGCTCTGCTGCTATGCTTTGCTTTTTCTGGGCTGACTGCACCTGTATTTTTTTCCTTCCAGAGATGTTTTACATTCTGGCAAAGTTGGTGGTGTTTACAAAACAGAAGTGTTTGTTCTGAAATTCGTGTTTCTTTGTGCAAAGGGATTTGTAAGGTGGGTTGCTTTTTTGTTTGTTTGTTTTCTTGCATTACAGTGGTGTGGTTGAGGTTGGGTTTGAATGCTGACACTGCAGTAGGAGGAGTGGAAACGAAATGCTCTGAGAAGGGGAGGGATGGAAACAAGAGCATCCTTTCGGGCTCTCCTTTGTAGTTTCTATTTTTTTTGCCCCGTTCTAAAAAATTAATTCTAATTTATGCACCTTTGGGGTCAGCCCATGATTGGCTGGGCTTTGCTGTGGGACTGATGGTGAGCAGAGATTATCCTGGTTGGTTCAGGGGATCGTGATGGGCACCTACCTCCGCTCCCTACATGAAGGCAGGGACAGATGCTCTTTTCCCGCAGAGTTCTTGTGGTTCTGTTTTAATTTCTCTACTCCACCGGGAGACATGCTCCAATATATGTATGACACAAGCCTCTTTGTGTTCTTAGATTAGAGCAATATCATAGAAACAAGAGGGGATCGATGCTTTCATGAGCAGGCACTGCATCTTACAGAGGTGCAAAGGTGAGGCCAAACAGTTTTAGCATAAACAGCTTTTTGCTCTCCTGAGATGTTGGGCATGGCTGTGAGGGAGGCAGTTATTGCATGTCTTGTGAAGACAGGCATTTTAAAAAGCAGCTTAGAAAATCCTGGGCAAGGGTGTGAAGGTGGGAGCAGAAGAGCATGAAGGTGCCTGCTTCCACCCAGCCTGCCTGCCATGTTTGTAATTAATTAATTAATTGTAACTATTTAGTCTTTCTCACCTTTGATGTAGCCCAATCAAACCCAGGCCTGGCTTCATGCATTTGAGTTTCCACTGGAATAAATCCATGCCTTCTCAGAGACTCTAAACCTTTGCTGTTTCCAAGACATCCTTAGTGTCATTAGGGAATTTAATATTGATAGTGATTAGTCACAAGAAATCAGCCTCTGGTTGCTTCTGTATGCTGATTGGGAGACTTGAGAGTATCTCCTTTATAGAGCCTTTGGAGAGGCTGAGAGTTCATTTTACCCCTCTCCTGTATGCTTCCTCAGTATGCCAGATAGTCTTTCTGGACCCTTTGGGAGAGACTGGATGCAGCACAGGGCTGGAGCACCTCTCCTATGAAGAAAGGTTGAGGAAACTGAGCTTGTTTAGCTTGGAGAAGAGAAGGCTCCTGGGAGACTTCATTGTGGCCTTCCAATACTTAAAGGCAGTGTAAAAACAGGAGGGGAAATGGCTGTTTACTAGGGTGGATAGTGATAGGACAAGGGGGAATGGTTTTAAACTGAGACAGGGGAGGTTGAGGTTGGATATGAGGAGGAAGTTTTTCAGCCAGAGGGTGGTGAGGCACTGGCACAGGTTGCCCAAGGAGGCTGTGGATGCCCCATCCCTGCAGGCATTCAAGGCCAGGCTGGATGTGGCTTTGGGCAGCCTGGGCTGCTGGTTGGTGACCTGCACACAGCAGGGGGTTGGAGCTGGATGAGCACTGTGCTCCTTTGCAACCCAGGCCATTTCATGATCATTCGGAATGTTCATAAATTTGTCATCTATGTTCAGTAGCAATGTACACCTGGAATATGAGTACTAACCTGGAGTTGACTTTGTTCTGACAGTTAAATTACAGTTATTTAAGGCCTACACTTTACCATTTTTTCTCATTTTCTGTATATCTAACCTTAAAATGAGTCCGTGTGCTGCTGGCCCCAGAGCTAGGCATGGCATACTCATCGCTGCTGGTTAGCTTGGATGGCACATGTGATTTGAAAACATATGTCAATAGGCTTTTAAGTAAGCAGATTCTGTTGTGATTAATTAATCATACATTTTCTCGACTTCAAATGAGCTTTTTAATGAAAAGTATTCATTATTTTTTTTCAGCTGTTTGTTTTTATACATCTGCATACTGCTTAGTTTGAGCATATTAATTATAATAAATAAAAAATAAGGAAAGCAGCAGGTGTTCTCTTATGTATTCTACAAAGTATCTTATTCCTTAAATTTTACCAGATTATTTTATTCCTGCTGTTTCACGCCACGGGTTCCCCAATATAAATATTTTTTTATTTGCATGAGATGTATTTTTTGAGGGTGATTTAAAGTCTGTCATGGTCTGTGGAGAGGAAAACATGCTTGCAATGTCTCTGTGCTGCTCCATGGCTGTTTTTACATGGACGTAGGAGTGAGACTTTTAAAAAGTGGATTACTCCATGATATTCTGGGTTCCCAGTTTCACTGGTGGATGTTGTGTTGGGGAATGGCTGTTTTCAGCAGGTGTGGTTTTCTGGAGGTGAAGGAGCGAGGAGGTTCCTTATGACAGTTTTCACAATGTTTCTAATTCTCTGTTCAGAGAGCAAAGGAATTACGTTTCAGGTTGGATGCTGGGAAAATTTTCACCTCCAAAAGAGTGGTCATGTGCTGGAATGGGCTGCCCAGGGAGTAGTGGGTCACTGACTCTGGAGGTAGTCAAGAAACGTTTAGATATTGTGCTGAGGGACGTGGTGTAGTGGGAAATGGTGGTAGGTGGATGGTTGGACTGGGTGGTCTTGGAGGTCTATTCCAACCTTGGTGATTCTGTGATTCTGAGCTCCCCTCCAGGTCGAGATGCATACTGCAGGAGCAGGACAGTGTTCTTGCTGCCTTCTCTACCACAAGAGGGGTGCTTTAAGGAGACTGATGAGTATTTGCATTTTACATGTGTTTTTAGTTCTTTTTTAAGTTGGAAGTGTTTGCACTTTTGAGTTTCTGAAAGTATGAGTGCAAAGATGAAGGCCAAGTTATTATTTACTATGGCTACTTCTAGGAAGTTTCTCTTGTTCCCTGTGACCCAGAGAATGAGGTGATGGGTGCAGTGAGGCTCAGGGAGCACAACATGAGGGGTCTCTGCTGCCTGCCCACCTATTCCAGGGGAGAGGGAGTCCCAGCTGCTGTTCGGGATGCGGCAGCAAAAATGCAACTGGACCAATTCAGCAATTCCTTCCAGCCCAGCAGGCATTGATCACAACCCAGGGAAAAGGAGAACGTGAGCTGAGGAAATCTTGGACTCAGCCCATGGCCAGGCTGGGAGGTCACCTGCACAAAGTCTTCCCCACACCCCTATTTTAATCCCACATTGGTTTTTTGCCAGTGGATTTTTAATTTCATTTTCAAAAACCTCCAGCCAACAGAGTTGAAAAGAAACTGCAGGCAACAACTTCAACTACATCCTAACTGAGCACTCTCCTTTTTTATTATTATTCCTGTTTTTTTTTTTTTTTATTAAAAGCAAACTTGCATGCGAGTGACTGGCGTGGAAAGCTAAAAAGCGACTTGAAAGTTTTGGAGAATTATTTTTGTACGGTTCAAACATGAAGCGAGGATTATAAACAGTTTAAAAGCTTTCCCATTTCAGTGCTATCCATCAGAGGCCGCTCTGAATGCCCAGATGAATACGGAAGTGGACAAGGTTCTGGTTCCTTTCAGAGAGCTGCCTCGACCTTCTGGGTTTTTCCTCGGGCATTGATGTTTGGTGCATATGAAAGGATTTCTCCAGGGGCTTTTCCAAGGGTTTTGCGGGGAAGGAAAGCAGATTGGGCGAAGTCAGAATACTGACTTAAGTTCTTTCTGTATTTTTGGTGGTAGAGAACTGACTTCTGCATTATCTCACAAACACATAGGAAACATAAAAAGGGGAAATTATGCAGAAAAACATAAATTATGTAGATGCTGGAAAGCCTATGCAAAACATGATATGTGCACATAATAGCATATTTCCCTTGGGTCCAATTGCATCCTTTGGGTACCTTTTGAAGCATCTGAATATTCAGAAGAAAGCAAATTTATTGTAATTTACAAAATATCACAAAAAATAAGGTTGATAAAATGATGTATGTAGTTATGGAAGCTCACTGCTCAGTCATTTTCTCAAACTTGACCAAAGACTGAAATGCACCAAATTGGAGTGGCCACTAGCTAGAAGTTAGGGCTGATTTCCCCTTTCCCCTTTGCAGCTTTCGGAGATGTTTTTGGCATCTTTGGTGTGCCAACGCTTGCAAGGAGAACCACAGAGATGCCGCATCGGGTAATAAAAGGCTCATATGCCACTTCCTTTCAGTGGCTGGGATCTAGTTGGAGAAGAGAAGCCCCATGGCAGCACCTTGGAGTGGCTCTGAGTGGCCGTGATGGGGAGGTGTGTGTCAGAAGGTCTTATAATGATATCTGATCTCCCACCGAAACTCCTCCCAAGCCCCACGTGGCAAATTGACAGCTATTTCTTTGCATCAAGAAACAGGTAATCTGCAGATAATCAAAATGCCCCTGGACCAATTACAGCTGCCCTCAGTGATCTCTTCCCCCCTGAGATGAATATGTAAGCTTTTTGGTGACTTGTGATCAGTCATCAAAATCTAAATATATTCATCTGTCTTTGAAATGAGTTGGCTGCTTTGAACTCAAGAGTCAGGAGTTAAAGTAAAACAATCAGAGACTCTTGCAGAGCCACATTTTAACATTTTTCTGGAGTCAGGAGGTTATCGTCGTTCTTCTTCTGCAACTGCTCCCTCATCAAAGGCAGAGTCAAATGCCCTAACCACCTCTCTCTGGGCTCCCTTTCTGAGTCAAGAGGATTATCATCAGCCTCCTGACGCTGCCTCTGGGGAATACAGACAGTTCTTTTGCAGTGCCTCTACTGGATGGAGACTTGAGTAATTACTTTCAGTGACTGGTATCTATATATAGATTACCATATTTCAGGTCAGCCATGTGTAGGTATTTGCTTTGGAGAGCAAACTCTTTTGAAGACTGAGCCATCACTAAACTGAAGAGTATTTCTGGTAAGAGCTTGAAGGCACGTTTACTTCCTAGAGGTGTTCTGGATCGGTTTATTTGACCATTGCTGTCATGGTTCCCAAGTGCATCACAGAAGACAGCACCAAAATCTGCAGAGATTTAACTGCTCATATGATTGTCCATCGTGTTCTGTTTGTAACAGCTAGCTTGATCATTTTGCCACCAAAGACTGGATTGAGTCCCATGTACTGGTGCTGGCAGAGAGGTTGAGATTCAGCACGTTGTTTTTCATAGAGCCAGCTTGATGGGAATTGGGCTTAATGCAATGATGCTTGGTGCTTTCGCTACAAGTATGAAGCTCTAAGTGCTTGATTAAGAATCAGGATTTTATTGTTCGTCCTTGTTCATGTTACATCTTGGGTGTCCTGTGGAGAAAACAAGCAGGGAATTTTTGGGCCTGGGATGATGAGAAATAATCTGTGTAAGCAAGTTTTGGATCAGGAAAGTGTCTCATGAAGTCAATAAAGTTCTCAATTTATTATCCAAGCTGTTTTTCATAATATTCCTCCTTTAGGCAGCGAGGAGGTCTACATGACTTATTACTTTGACACAACTTGCTGTAAGAGTGGAAGGATCTTACGTCCAGCGTATTTGCAAGTTCTTGGGATTTGCCTTCCTTACGATTGTTCTTGCCTTCCTGTGTAATTCTGCATAGAGAGATTTGTCTCTGAGGACAGCCCCAGTCTGGGTGCAGATAAGGCCTTTGGTGTGCACAGTGCTGTGCTGTGGGTCCCATCCTGGTGGCACAGCCTCATGTGGCTGTATGTTGTCTGGGCAAAGATTCACATGTCTTTCTGCTGTCTGTGCTGTGCCATTGCATGCTTGGCCTCAGTTGGCTCTAGCTACCTCGTATTTGTGAATATGTATCTAAGCTTCCCCACGCTTGGAATCTGAATACATGAATGTCCTGCAAAGATCAGTTGTTGGTTCCTGATGTATTGTCAGCTGTCCTGCCAGCCTTTTTATCTTCTGATTAGCTTTGAAATTGCTGGAGCAGGTGAAGATTCGTTTGTTATCTTGGCTCTCAAAGGATTAGAAATCCAGTGATCGCCCAAATGTGCTGTGAGGCAAGTACCCATTTGTAAGATAGATGATGATTGCTTGTCGAGGCCAAGAAAAAGAGCTTTGTCAGATCTGAAGTTGTCTCCACTTCTTTTTATTAAAAATATTATTTTGGTTTTCATGCTTTGAGAAAATTGTAAGGCTGACAGCAGTAGCTAAAGGGCAAAAAACCCCACCCCCAAACCCAAGGTCACTCTGATGTTTGTTTCTTTATTTTTGAGGTATGCAAGATTTCATTTTTTTCAGGCCCAGGGAAGGAAAAAAATAAAAACACAACAATTTGTTTTATGCTAAGCTCATACGGGTTTATAGGAACTCTCTTTCATTAATGAGCAGTGATGACATTACTTCATTGCATGCTTCCTCTAAGCATCCTCCAGAAATGAAGGTCTCCAGGAGCTAGCACAAGACTGAGTGGGACCTGACTTGGCGCTGTGCAGGCGGTGGGATCTGGGAGCATTGCTTGGGAACAAATAGATGGGCAGAACATAGAGATGCGAGTCTGTATATACAATCAAAGCTGTCTGCAATTGCTAGGCAGTGATGTAGAGAGATTTTCTCCGTAGTCCTAGGATTGCATTAATGCATGATCCAGGTCATAAGTGAAGTGGCTGCAGGTGTTTGCGCAGCCAGTGTTGTTTTTGTACGCTGCCACTTAAAGGCCCTGTTAATGCTTTCTTTCTGCTGATCTTTGGTACATAGCCTGCAATTTTAATAGGTAAAGCCACAGAGAGATGCTTTGTAAATAGAATAACAAAGTTAATCTGTGCTGTATGGAGAGGATATTTCTGTGTTTGTAGTGTCTGAGGAGCCAGCAAAAAAAAAAAAATAGAGAAGTGCAAAAGGTGCGTACTTAACTATGTATCTATTTACATCATTTCTAACAATAACTGCCAACAAGAAGAACAACAACAAAAACAAACAAAACCTCCAAGGTTTAAATTCCTTAGAGTAGCATAAAAGTAGTACATGCAGTGAATGAGCTTGTTCCCAGGTCTGGGAGCGTCATCTTATTGCTTCTGATCCCTTGGAACTTAATGGCAGCACTCACATCTCCTTTCTGCCATGAGTGCAGTTGCATTTCCTGGGTGCTCAGGGGAGCAGAGCTCAGTTCACGTTTTCCAAGGCAGATCCTGAACGTGGCCAGGGTGTGCTTGGGGCATGATGTGGTGTGAGGTGCATTAAGTGTCCTCAGATCAGACGATGCTCTTTACTTTGCTAAATGCCTTCATGCATCCGAAAGTGAGTCTGAGATTAAACTGTGCTGGTTCCTCTATTACATCCAGCAAAGAATCTCTGAGCAGTGTGAGAAATCACCCACAGCACCACTGCTCTTCGCTCTCCTAAAAGCCAGTGTTTTTCTGGCCAAACAGAAGTAGGAAGCAAAAGAACATAACTTTCAAAGCAAGCATGTTTTCTCCCTGTGAATCATGGTGTAACCTTCTGTCCGTTTCTCCCTGTTTTTTTCCAACGCTCTGCTCCCCATGTTTTTCCACATCATAAAAATAGGAACCAGACTCTTTATGACCCAGCAGGAGTCAGCTCGTTCTGCTTGTTTGCTCTGCAAAGACTCCGCATACATCTGGCTACTGGGAAAAATCTCAGACCAACAAGGTCTAAGTAGTGTGTAGCTGTTGCTCTGTACTTCCCTTTGCAAGGCTTTCTCTGGAGATTCTTTCTTCCGTAAGAAGTGCGACAGGACAAAGAGCAAGGATCTGTAATAAGTTATGTCCAACAAATATGTTAACTTAGTACAGTGTAGTACAGGGCCGTGTAGTGAGAAAATGTGAGCTTGGCATGGGAAATGAAGGGTCATCTGAGTAACCTGGATTTGTATATTTAAGAGGAAAAATACTCTTAACTCACTGCGCTACCAGCCTTGATCATTCCTCCCTAGGAGGGAATAGATAAGCCAAGGGGAAAAATGGAGGATTAGAAGGAAAGATGAGAAAGGAGAGGCGTTGATGTTAAAACCTACTTTGTGATACTAGTGTCTATCTCTCCATATACACAGCAATTAATAATAATAATATGAGTGATGTCATGGACTGTTGGCAAGAGTATGGGGCCTTTAGGGCAGATCTGGAGCAAATCAAAGGAAACAGCACATGCAGCTAGGGAGAGGTTTGGCTTACCGGGTGGTTGCAGTGCCACGCTGCTCTCAGAGGGAGGGCAGGAGCATGCTGGCTCTGTGCTAATGCTTCAGGAAGGCCAGGTTGGCTCCTCTGCAAAGGAGCCCTGTGAGCAGGAATGCTGCGTGGTCAGAAAGCATGTAACTTGAAAAGCACGTGGTCTCTCTCAACCCTTTCCAACCCTACCACCAGCCAAGGAACTTCAGTTTTATAGTTTCACACGTCTTCATTTTTGTGGACTTAACTGGACCAACAGCGTTGGTGGGGATTAACTGGGAGTTAAACAAGCATTATGCGGTCTCCGTTCTGCTAGAAGAATGTAATACTCATTGGCATGAAGTACTCATTGAATCTCCAGGGGTTGGGCTAACAGCCTGCCCTTGTGCTCCTGGCGAACGTATATGTGCCTTGAGAGAGATGACAGCACCAGATTCCACATAAATAGCGCACCAGCTCTTCCCTTTGCTTTTGAATACGAGACAGTGCTTGGAAGTGAGTGGCTAAGAAATAGTGGGAGCCACAGACAGACTACTTACTGTGGCCCTACAGAAAATAGGGATCTGGGTTCACACCCTCCGTGATAAATGGGGCAATGCCAGGCTGTCCCAGAAAGAGTCCCCTCTTGTCCAGGGATCTGCTCCTTCTGCACAAGTTGTGGCAGAGGCCGTGTGCCCCCAGGGCAGATCATGGGCCCTCACTGAGGTCTGCCTCATCAGCATCCTGCTGTCCTAGCTGAGCTGGACCAGCTGGTACCCACTGATACACACATCTGCTGTGACTACATCTCTTATTTTTGTAATGTGGATGAGTTTCTGGGGAAACAGATGCAGTTGCTTCTTAGAAACATTGTACTGACCATTTATTAGTTTCACAGTGGTTTTCACGCTGATCCCTGCCCAAACTGATGGGAGTCTTTAGTTACTACGAACAGGATTGGGATCAGGCCATTGTGTGCCTGCGTTTGTCCTCTTGGCACATACTTTGTGTCATGTGAACTCCCGTAAAATACTTCTCTCCAAGCTTTTGGACTTCTGTTCTCATTTATAATCTGCATTTGAGCTCTGTACAGTGTTTATTGCTGCTGTAGCTGAGTACCTGACTTTAAGACAATCTCTTTCAGGTGAAGTTTTCAAGTAAAATGCTCTGCAAATTTAGGGGGGCTCAGGGATCCCGTGGTGGGTATCTATTACTCTGCTGTGCCCCTTGTTTGATTCAGGTTTTTTTAGGGTTTTGGGAAGTTTGGTGAGAAGCCTCTGAAGCTGGCAAAAGCGGTTAATGAAATCTAGGTCCTCCTTTGAATGTGAAGGACCTAAGCAATGTTCTGGTGTTTGCTGGCATGTTCAGGTAGCATGTGCCATAATGGACTTGAACCATAATTGTGTCTGGTTTCTAACCTAGGCTCTTCTTTCTGGTTTTCAAGTGGAAGTGGTGAACTGAGAGAGATTTGTTCCCATCTGATGGACTTGCTTTGTGCCTGCAGCTAGGAATCTTCCTATAGATTGTGTGTGTTTAAAGAAGACAGAAGAAGGTTGAGAACATACATAAGTACTGAGCCCAGTCAGAAGAGGAGAAATGTGAGAATTTTTGAGCACTGTTTGAGAGGTGCAGTCACGAAGGAAATGCAACTAGTCCATAAAAGCAGAGATCCTGGAAAGTACTGAGATGAAGAACAGGAGATGCACAGGTAGGCTGTCAAAAATGACTTGGTGGCAGCATGATCTTCTATGACTTGTAGTTTCTTAAAGGAGTCGATCGTTTGCACTGTTTAAAATCAAGCCTTCATTTTTCCCCTCTTAAAGGGATGGTGGTTGAAACAAAATTTAAAATCTGTTGTAAGGATGAGATTTCTCACTGATGTTTTTGTGGTTCTGATGAAAAATAGGTATGTTTTTTTTTTTTATTCATAAGATGTGAATCAGTGAAGGGAAAGGGTGCAAAATGAGATCTTGGCTTTCCTACAAAGATATGTATGACCAGTCTGATTAGACAATCTTTTCAATACTTCTTACTGCAAACGGTCACTGTCACCTCTGTTCAGTAGTGCCTCGTGGAGGTGAGGGAACAAAGCTGAGAAAAAGGAGAGAGGGGACAGCAGAGAAGGGGAGCAGGAAAATCAGACATGTGGATAAGGATGCAACCCTGGATAATCTGCAGGCAAAACTCAGAAGTTAATGCAGAGATGGAATGGATTTGTATCTGTATTCCAAAGCAGCATAACGGGGAAGCTTCTCATCAGTGATGCATATTACAGGGACTGCGAAATCCCTGCTGCATCAGTGCCTATAGGTGGAAGATTAATGCAAAATAAAAGATCACTCTCCAGCCCTGCCACACACACATCTGCTGACCACCCTCCCCTGCTCGAGCTTCTGTGTGGCTCTGTGTGCTGTGGGAGGAAGGCTGTGATCAATCAGGTACCGCGGGAGACCCCGAATGCTTGCGGTCCTGCAGGGCTGGGGCGTGCTGGTGTCTGCAGCGAGGGCTGGGGCAGCAGGATAGCTGGTGCCAGATGGAAAGAGCAAGAAAAAGAACCCCACCAAACTGGAAAAAAGGAAAAAGGATGTTTCTGTGAAACTCACAGGAAGTTAAGAGAAGAATCGGTAGCTTTGCAGAGCTCTGCTCCCAGTATTACTCTTTGTGATTAGGCTAATGAGCCCTGACTCTTACAGGTACAGTATGCTGTGATACCCACAGGGGTTGGGATCTTCATCAGACAATTAGGTCTCTCCCTCTGTGCAGGCATTTTATGACAAATAATCAGTAGTCTTAATGTGGTTTTGAAGCTGGTCAGCACAGTCAATTAGACGACACAGCTCAGAACTTCAACTAAATTCAGTTACCCAGAGTTGTCTGCAGTATCTCGTCTGATAATGAATGTGAAATTTCGTTAAAGAAAATGTTTAGATTCTTTGACTGCATTTGTTTTTCACTTAAAAATAAGTGCTTCTATGCCTGAAGATTCCCTTTATTGGGATTCTGGTGCTATGGTATGCCATGTGGTATGGTCTCACATCTGACTGGATTTGGTTCCTGATGTGGTGAGGAAGAGCTGATGTGCAGTGGTGCATGAGTCAGTGGGGTTATTGCCCCTTCCTTCAGAGACACGTATAGAAAATAGGCATCAAAGAGGAATACGGCCATCTATTGTGTGGAAAAGATTAAATGCAAATCCTCCAGATTTCTTTCTGACCCGTTTTAAGATTTCCATCCAGTTTAGCAATATTTTCATTTAGGTTTCCTCCTTTTCCGTGCCTAGCTGGTGGCATACAGCAATGGGTGGTATGGTCCACCCTGCCAAGTTTGGGGTGTTGGGGCCAGATCTCGCTCCTGCAATACTTCTGATGCTTTCCTGCTCATTGCTAAATTCATAGAAAGCATTTTGACGCTCGTCTATCAAAAGCATCAGCACTGCTCACATGGCTGTTTTTATTTAAACGGATCACTTATAGCACTGCATCTCCTTGGATGGTTGTGTCTCTGCCGCAGAGCGCTTGGGAGAAGGTACAAAACTGAGTGCTGGCCAAATGCTTGGACTGTAATGAAGCCAGTTCCTGACCCACAAAACTGATCTGCCAGAAATAAATCCCCTTTTAGCTGCAAAGCCAGACTGAGCAGATGTCATGTGTCATGCCCTGTAAATAAGCTGCCTCCAGCGGTTCACTGTGGGCCATGAATTCTGGAGCTGGGCATCCACAGTCCAAAATCTGCTTCTAGAAATCACATGTGTAGGGTGTTCCCTTCTTGAGTTACAGTCTGGATCACACTGTTAGATGTGGTGTATGGGATGCCTGTGCCTGCTCTAGACAAGCAGGGTCAAGGATTCCTTGCTAAGAGTGGTGCTCAGTTCTCACACCTACAGATTTAAGTGTTTAAAACCAGTCTCTTTATTGAGCACTTTAGCTCTTTGCTTGTGCGAAGAGAGGATTATTTTAGTAACCTATCATGCACAATTGATTAAAGCTGGATCTTTGAAGGCCACTGGTGGGCATCTCAACTACAGCTTCTTGAGTGGAGAGGCCATTCTTTCCTCTTCTGGGAAAGAGGAGTGGTAGTAACATCAAAGATGTTACCAGGTATCACCACAGATCTCATCATGTGGCCTGCATGGGCTTGTGCTGGAGGAGACCCAGTGCATGGCCAGGGTTTGGGATGATACCACCTAGGTGATGCTAGTGCTGTCACTCACCTCCTTCTGCTGTATTGTGCTGGGGCTGCAGACATAACCTGATGGGATCTGGCAAAGCTTGACGGCTGATTTGCTTATCTCTTTGGGTAATGCTGCAAGGCCAAATTTCTTAGATACTTCTCTTGCAATTCCCTCTAAGGTACAAATTGCTCTAATGTCACGTAAGGGATTGGAAAGGAAACTTCAGCTCCTCTCATACTGGTGTTGTTGCTAGGAAACCTCTCCCTTTGACAGTGTCTGTTGAGCATGCCTGTGTTTGCCTTCAGCTCTCCAAAGGACAAAAATCACCACGTGGTGCTGAGAGGGGGGAAAAAGAGAGAAGACAAATTGAAAATTACTTAAAAATTTTAAACCGTGCCAAATGATGTTCTGGCTTGCAGATGCCAGTGCTTCTGGTTTTGTGCGGTTTGCAAAGGGAGCAGATGAGGCACGGTGTGACCCTTCCATGCTTCATGTGCTTCTGAGTCAGCCTGTGTTCTTCGTGCCCCTTCTGCTACCTGCGCTGGCAGGGCTGGCCATGCCATATGGGAGCTGGGCCATGTGCCTGCCTGGAGTCACCGTGCAAGGGGTGTGTGCTCCTGTACCCATGTGGGAGTGTGGTGCACGTAATCTCTGCCTTTCAGAAGGAAACAGCTTGATTCAGTGGGTTTTGTTTGATGGGAGAGAGGGGCCTTCTTTGCTTTCCTCAATTTCAAGGTGGCTATTTAATTGAAAAATATTATAAACATCCCTGTGTGTTTACATGCATGTTAGATTTATGTTATAGTGGTGTTTTTCTAATAGTGTTAGGAGAAAAAAAAAAAAAAAAAGGATTTTGAAACTATTTCTCTTTGTCTCAAAGGAATGAGAGGAGGGAAGCCTTAACTGTCCTAATATGTCACTCATATTTTTCACGCCATAGCATTTATGGCTTGTTTTGCTTTGTACCTTTCTGGTCCTGGGTGAAAATCCTGCAGAGTAGATTGATGTATTTCTTCTCCTGCAGGAGTTGTTGGCAAAACCTTTCGGTGAAATGTTGCACATAGCTCTGACCCTTGGGCAGCTCTAAAGGTGTCTCAAAGACCTCTGGTCTTGTGTCCAAGAGGTGCTAATGAGTCTTGCTTCATACCACAACACTTGGGAAGAATGGATGGATGACTGTTTAACTCATATCTCTATGCTGGTGCAGAAAATATTGAACATTACTGGTGTAAGCACATACTGTGGGACCAGAGTGCAAGGTTTTCTAGGTTGGATCAGCTTTTATACCTTTGCACTGATCAGGAAAGACTTGTGACAATACTGCAGAGGGGGTGAAATTTGGTTGCTCGCATCAAGGTTCTATATACACAAAAGGCATATAAAATCTGATCATCTCTTAACCTAATGCTCCCTACTTTAAGCAGGGAATGTTATGGGCAACATGTTTCGTGAAATAGGCTCCTGACCTACTTTCTTCACTGGAGCTTGCCCATGGGTATTTCCACTTTAGCCTACCTTTAGGTTCAATATATTTAGTTTCCTGGCATCTGCTTTCAAGGTTTACGTAGTCTTGAGTTCTATTTAATTAATATTTTAAGGCTACTCATCTGCCTTGAAAAGAAAAAGATCCTTCCCAAATACAGTAAATGTCTTTTATTTGAAATTACATCTGAACGAATAGCTCGGCACACATTAATCACTTGTGTTTCCAAAGCTCTCCATCTTCAGCAAGTTTGGTGCAGGGGCTCCACATGCAGAATTTAATTCACCAAACTCATCTACCAATGGTAGTATCTCTGTTATCCTGGCTGTCCCTTCAGAGCATTTGCTTCTGACAGCAGTAGGATATTTACTTACATTTTAGCAAGGCTTTGAGAAGTGTCATTATCAGGTTCTATCATGATGGGCAAAGTATCTTGGTTTTAATCTGCCTGGTGATGTTTACTTCATGTAATGACAGTATGTGCCCTGTAAATAACATACTGCATCGCAGGAGATGTAAGATGTTTTGAATAAATAAATAATGGCTTGCTGACTAGTGACTCTCCTGGCTTTGGTAATGCACTGTGTACAGAGAGTAAACAGAAATCTCCTGGGCGTTTCCATACTGCACAATGCCCCATGCATTTTGTTGTGGTTAAATGTACTGCCTCATCAGAAGACTTGAGATGCTGGTTAGGTGGCCTTGCAAATGAATATCACAGATCCTGTAATAATTATAGGTACTGCAAAGAGGCATAAATTGTTGGTGGAGATAGGGTGTCTTTTTAAATGTAAAGTCCTGTCAATGCAAATGATTTGTCTAAAACCTAGCAGTACCTATTGGCTTTATTACTGAGGGCTTTTTTGTTTGTTTGGGAGAATCAGAGGACTGTGTGTTTGGGGCTCTGTGAGTGGCTTTTGACAAGCACTATCTCCTGCATGAATCTTCAGTGCTGGGATGTGCAACGGCCACATCAGAGTGCATTGTAACAGGATAGACCTATTACAAATCAAACACGCCATGCTGCACACAACAGAACTGTTGTAGCAAGAAGACAAAAGCATGCAGTTACCAGGAGGTTGTAGATTGAGACCAGTGGCCGTCCTTGGAAAACTATAATTCCATGAGTAAAGTCAGCTTTAGCTTAAAATAAATAGATAAATAAATAAAAATTTGCATTTCTGAAGGAAAAAATGGAAACCATGAATCCCAGTGTTTTTTGGGACAGTTTGGCTTGATATGGCCAGCTGGGGTGGAGACTCTTCATTAGACATGGAGAAATGCAACGCCTTCCGCTGAGACCGAGCACGGGCACACGACTGGTTTGCAAATCTGGTAGCTGAATCATTTTCACAAACTATTGCTTAGGTAAAAGACAGAAATCTATCAAATGTTGTACAGATTAACTTATCACCTAGTTAAATGGGCTGTCAGTCCGGGCTGCCTGTGCTTGGCAGGGTGAATTCAAATGCATGTAAATTTCCCTGGTGGCTGACGAGCGACTATGGTGGAGCTGTCAGCTGATGACATGTGAAAATACATTAACATTGTTTAAAATATATTTGAAAGGGATAGCTCATATTTTGATAACATTCTCACAGGCAAATGATTTGTATGAGATCTGAAATACTGACCAGATAATTTATGCCGGGAGGATATTTATTTCCAATAGTAACTCTTCAGATACATTTGGCTCTTAAAGGAAGCCCCCAAACAATTAACAGTTACCACACAAACTGGTTCGGGTCCCATGTGCCACCATTGTATGGAGTCACTGTTCCGATAGCCTCACTTGTCACTTCCACTTGATCTTACAAAAAGTGATTAGAAACTTCAGAAGAACCAATTACACAGGCCCTTGTATTACAGACCTGCGCTCTCTTTTAAGTGCAGAGCCTCTTGCTCCTCTGTGGTTTTGGCCTCTCTATTTTTAATTTCTTGTATTTGTTTGCGAGACAGATTTCTTGGCTTAATGAGATGTTTGCAACATCACAAAACAGCAATGCTAAAAGCTCCGTGCTATTTAGCTCTCCTTAACTTTTTCTTTCAGGGCTTTGGGCGCTCGCAAGCTGCCCCCTCCACTGGTTCTCAGTGCTGTGGTGTGTGATGGTTGTCTTGTTTGCTCCCAGTGAGGCTGCTAACTGTTGTCCTAAGTTGCCATGAAAGGTAAAGAAAGACACTTCTTCCTGCTGGAGGAGGTCACGGGATGTGTGTGAGCGAGCACTGACTGAGCTGTGTGATAAGAAAAACATGCGATCCGTGTGATTTGCGATTCATCCGTTAGTCTCAAACCTTTGGGGGTGAAAGGGGAGAACTTAGCACTGTCTAAAAACAGCAGATCTCACAGTTCAGCAATCAAGCATGGCGTCTGAGACATGAAAAAAATTACTTATGCTGTCAGCTTCCATTATTTACATGATCTTTCTGTGGTTGAGTCATGGCTGTGGATGTGCAATTCAGCTAGAAAAATTGCATATTTACACAGATGGGTGCTGGCATGTGACCAGGGCTTATGTGAAATGCACGGTTAGAGGTAGAAATCAAATGCAGAGTGGTGAAACTGTTTTGGAGGGGTTTGGTTACAAGGTGCAAATGTTTACGGATGCTTGTAAGGATGAAGGCCTGTCTTGGAAATGATGATTTTCAGGAAGAGGAATGTATTGCAAACAGATTTGGGCAGTTAATCCTCCTGAATTCCCAGGGTGTCTCTGTACCAGCTATCAGAAGATGCTGCAGAGCACCTCTTCTTCCTTTGGAAATCAGTGCAAGAGCAAATACGAACCTGTGCTCAGAGAAGTTTGTCAATAATATGACTTAATCATGTCATAGGACAGTGGAAGTTGAATGTTAGGACGTGAACTTAGAACTTGGGATGTGGGAGAAGTGATGCTTTTGGCATCTCAGAAGTATTTTCTGCTGGAATGCTGAGGCAGAGACCCTTTCCTTTCTCCTTTCCTGTTTTCTCTTTGCTCTGCTACTGCAGGTTGTTCATTTGAATGAACTGGTTCCACAGCAACCTGAATTACAGAATAAATACAGTATAAAAGTTTTTCACTCAGAGAGCGGTGATGCACTGGCACAGGTTGCCCAAGGAGGCTGTGGATGCCCCATCCCTGCAGGCATTCAAGGCCAGGCTGGATGTGGCTCTGGGCAGCCTGGGCTGCTGGTTATTGACCCTGCACACAGCAGGGGGTTGGAACTGGATGAGCATTGTGGTCCTTTTCAAGCCAGGCCATTCTGTGATTCTATGATAAATGGGTGGGAATTTATCAGTGATTGTGTATTTTATGCTTAATAAAGCTGAATTGGTGGATTCTGCATATGATCCCCTGCCTTAGAAAGCAGCAGACAAGAGATGAAATCCCTTGTCCTCCTAGTGGCCGTGTGATATGCCCTCACAAATCTCTTCTCTCTGTTGCTGGCCATTTCTGGGTTTTGCCCTTGAGAACCCCACCACCCCAGTGTGCAGAAGAGCATTAAAACATTTCAGTAATGGACTGGCTCTGCAGTTGCTGAGGGATTTACTGAGAATCAGTCCTCTGGCAATGGCAACCCCAATGTAGTGCAAATTAAGATGATGGGGAAAACTCAAGAAAACTTCCAAACTGGAATAGAGCTGCTGTGACTAAAGAGTGTGTGCTGAGAGTGACTAACGCTTGGTGTAGTACCATGATTTTCTTGTTGTCTGATGGTAAGGGAAGGTTTTTATCACATCATCTCACACAGTTTGTGTCATCTTGTACTGGACTTTCACTGGAAGTAGAAATCTTTGACCTGTTCCTGAACTATGAGGTTTGAGCATGGAGCTCAGTGCTTCGTGATAGGGCTGATGGAGAGGAAAGGAGGAATGAGGAGATGGTCTTGTGCCATCAGTGAGGCTGCCAAGGAGGGCAGTGGGTTCTCTGTCGGCATCAGCAGTCTTAGATAACTCACAAGAACATGCATTTCACATTAAAACACGATGAAATATTTGTAGGTGTGTTTGTGCCTTTCTGAAGGGTGTGACGCTCCCTCCCCAAAGGAGAAGTGTTCTCCTGGGCTGCCAGGTATTTAATGCGTAGGATAGGTACATGAAATCCATTTAACTTGTTAGCGAATCGATGACATTTCCCTTGGTAGTGGTGGGATGTGCAAGACCTTCCTCTCCAAAAGTATGCTGTGTCTGCAGTGTTCTGCGCATTTTCCTTCTGTTTCTAGCCTGGTTTGAGCCATAGAGTTTTACAAACTTGGAAAAAAGGAGCATGGGAAATCTTGCTGATGTGGTGGCATTTCCTTAGGAAAAATAAGAATAAAAGGCACTTATGTTTTGTACTGCCAAGGCAGGCTAGCGGGGAGAACTCGTACAGTAGATGCCCATGTACTGGGGGAAAGGAGCAGAGCACTGATTGGTCTGTGACTGCTTCTAGCCATTCAGAGAGTCTGTTTGCAGATGCACTAAGCTGAAATAGTTAACAGCAAAGAAAGCTGCACCAAAAGAGAATGAATAAAGAAAACTCCAGTGTCTCAACTTCACTTCAAGCAACTGGCTCACAAACCACTGTCAGCACATACCTTTCTCCTCAGGCCAGCCTTGCCAGAAGCAGTACATAAGCAAGGAAGGCGAGCGACAGCAAGGCTGTAATATAAAGAGGGCCTCTTCCTCCCTCTGCATACTTTTGCTAATTGCTTTTCCCATTACAAGGCCAGTTCCACCCCTCCATGTGTAAATTATGCTTGTTTTGTGCGGCAGTGAATGTCAAGGCTTTGTGCTACCTTGCTTTATCGCCTCCGTCTGCTTACAGCTGCTTCTGGCTGTCAGTGCTTGCCTTGCTGCTCCCAGGTGGAACAGTTCCTGCAGAGAAGAATGTCCATTTTCCCCAGGGGGAAGCTGTAACTCACCCGTGGGCCACTTTCTAGACTTCAGCGCAGTGGTCTATGAGCACAGAGGTGCTTTTTCCTACCCCCAGAAGAGCACAGGGCAGCAGGAGCCATGCCTTGTGCTGGGTGGGCTGCCTGGCTGTGTTCAGGGCTTGAATGCTGCCCCACTGCTGCCTGGGATATCAAGTGCACCACTTCAGTTAGATCAATTCTTTGCCAAAGTGTGGAAACTTCATATTACATTTTGGAATTTTTCTTCTTTTTTCCTTCAAGAGTGGATTATAGGTAATAAAGTGGGATGCAAAAGTCTTCATTAAAAATGCATTCTGTAAAATTGAAACTTAAGTGTCAGGTTTTTCGAGCAGTCTGTCAAATATTTGACAATTAAAATGGCTGTTTTTAAAAATTTAATGAGACACAATAAGGACTAAATGCACAAGAAGATTGCGCATTCTTAGAATAAAGTGAAAACATAACAAGTCCATTATATTTCCTTACAAAAATGCACCATTTGTAAAATACGCTAAATCTATTTTTAATTAAATTAGTATATGCAATTTATTACCTGAACTATATTTATTAATATTTAATATTTAATTTCAAATTAATTATCTATGTGAAAGAGTACTCAGCTGTGCTGAAGAGGCACGGAGCAGCAAGTACCCTGTATCAGTGGAAGGCAACACTTCTGCTGCAGGTAGACCTGCTGCCTTTGGTTGGTACCTGATCTGCTTGTGCTGTCACCGTGCATCATTTTGGATAGCTGGTAAACAGGCATCAGCACATTGATTCCGTTTGGGTCATATTTCCAAGGTTTTCTTCACCACTGTGACAGCTATAAAGTAGAGGTTGTTTTGTTATCTGTGAGCGCCTGGAGAGCCCAAAGTGAGAGCATCCTACTGTTGGACCAGATGATAATCCTGTAGGTGTTTTCCGACCTTGGTGATTCTATTGTTCTAACTTTGCATCTCAACATCCCCCACCCATGCCTCATGACATACAACCTGTTTACATGCTCTTTCTCGCTATTTTCTGACTGGAGAGATCTTGCAATATCACTAATTTCTGGTGTGGAGTACTTCATCCCTGCTGGCTCTCAGACCATTGAAATACCCTTGAGCATTGCCAGAAGTGCTCTTGGTGAGGGGTTGATGTAGTCCAGGCAATGCACTAGAGAAGTGCTCTTTGCAGTGGCATCTTGAATACATAGGAGTGTGGCAATATTGTGGTAATTGCATTCACCAAGATTGGGACAGACTTGGATAATGGTTTTACCTATTGGAGTTGGAAGAAATCCGTAGGGCTGAGGTGGATGTGGAGTTTGAAAGAATCATAGAATGGCTTGGGTTGGAAATGGACCTCAAGGATCATCAATCTCCAATCCCCCTGCTACAGGCAGGGCCAAAAAGAGCTGCTGAGCTGGAGGACTTCTCCAGCAGGCCAAGCAGCAGCATGGATTGCAAAGAATGTCTGATTTTTGGGAGGTGCTGTGCGGATCCAGGAGTTGGGTTTGGTGATTCTTGTTGGGTCCTTCCCACCTCAGGATATTCTATGAAGGAAAGTCTATCACAGAATCTCACATTTTTTTTTTTATTCTGATGTTTTTTTTCTGGTCCCAGAAGTCAGAAAAATATGCTAAACAAAAGTGAACTTTGCTCAGGTGAATAAATAGAAATTGTGTTTTCCACCACATATAATAAGGCCACAACTGTGCACCAACAGGGAGATGCAGAAATGCAAAGGAATACTTTATAGTTTTCCTGGATAATTTGCAGAGA
>NC_136818.1:63030812-63043312 GCF_951394365.1 Tetrao urogallus
GGTTCATGAACCAGGGGCCCCGTCGGCATGCGCGTTCTTCCACCCGTGCTCCTCGCCAGCCTCAGGGTGCCCCAGCCTCCACCCCGCTCCCACAGTCTCCAAATATCCTTCTCCCAAGGGCTCGTGCTGATGGATTGATTTATTTCCCCCCCCCTCCTTTTCTTTTTCCTCCTTGCTGCCCACTAACTGATGCTTATAAGTGCTTGTGCCACTGCCGAGGCTCACTTGCTACTCTCAGATAAGCGCGCTAATCCTTTGTCTTGTGCGCCGGGATAAGGCACCAACCCTTACAGCAGCACCACAGCATTTTGCTGAGTTTCTTTTTCAGAGCTTCCCTTGGCCCATTGCCCCTTTATGCTTGCTCCCTTAATGGATTAGCTGGACTTGAAGGAAAATCCTCCTTTAACAATAGCGAGGAACCGTGTGGTTCTCAGCCTACCTAAGGAGAGATGCCAACGTTATTTTCTGCTACAAGCGAATCTACTCAGTCATTTTGATCCAATTTCTCTCTTCTTGATTTTGATATCTCTTCAAAAACCTTTGCAGATTGGAAAGGGGGGAAAAAAAAAAAGCAAAGAAAACAACAAAAACGCCATCAGTTTTTTTTTTTCTTTCCATTTTTCTTCTTTTCCTTTCCCCCCTCCCTCGAGCTGCTGAGACAGCCTCATGGAAGAGAGACTAAATCGCTTTCCTCTTGCTTTGGGCTGTTTTTCATCACTTCTTCTGTTTGCTTCCTGACCTCAGAAAGCAGGCTTAAGCTGCTACATTCCTTCTCCCTCACCATACCAGAGACACAGTTCCTCCAGTTTCAGCAGATGTGCCAAAGGTACTCTGCTCTCCCTTGAGCATAACTCCAAATTTGGCAAAAGCAATGCTTGGAGACTTTCTGGGAAAATGTTTTTGTCTTTAAAAGTTTGGTGTGTGTGCGTGTGTGTTTTGTCAACAAAGTAATTCATTTGAGCTTGACATGTTTTGTTTGAAACATCTCAGGTTTGATGACACTCTTAGAGACCAAATGTTTTCCTCTTGAAGGAAGCCCTCTCCGAAACCCAGATGCTGTGGCATTGGCCAGGAGCTCTGGAAATGGGTAGCCAAGTCAGGGGTGTTATCATTCCCCTCTGCCTAATCTTATAGACATAAACAGTGACCCTGAAAAATTGTCAGTTAATGGAGCTGTTGTAGCTTCCCTCTGCTCAGAAAGTATTTTGTGTAAAAATAAAGAAAGAAATAAATTCCATGTACCTATTTATGTGCCTGTGGGTGCACACATGAGCAGGCACATGGATAGGAAGCTGGAAGTTCTGCCTCCTTTGGTCTGCGTTAGAGGTTACTGAAGCCCAGCACTACCACATGGTCAGGAGAATACAGCAGGGCTAATGACTCATGCCAAGCAGTAGGCACGCTTTAAGTTTTGTAAAAATTACTGAATTGATGTGAAACATGGATGATGAAAATGGGTAGAATTTCTGCCACCTGTTCTTTACGTCCGTTCTGTATCCTTCTCAAGTCAACTCGTGACTAATTCTTCAAAGGGTCTCAGCTGCTTGGCATTTCTTGTGTTAAATAATGATTATGGTAATTGAGGTATCAGCTCAGGGATTGACACCTCTGGACTTGGGTGCTTATATGCCTGTACTTCTGTGTATTTGGTAGCAGTATCAAGGGGATGAAAAGGCCAGGAATAGGGAGAAATATTAGGAAAAGTATAAAATCTACTGAAAATCTATGCAAAGCTATCAAGCATTTTCATGTATAGAGTAAGTAGGGCATATCCACTTGTGGCCCCTGGAGAGAAAGAAGCTGTGTGATGGGTCAAGGTTGTGGGGTGGCTTTTGCCCGGGGAACAAGAGCAGGGCTGAGTGGGGTCTGAGTACTGGGGTGTGGGCAGCAGGGCAGTACCTCAGGCTGCTTGCACTTCTGGTTCTGTGAGCATGGCCCCAGGGAGTTATTGCTTGCTGCAGCTCCAGTGCTGGGCTGCAGCCAGGGACAGGCACAGAGATGGACCTTTGGTCTGGTGCAGGACAGTCCCACGCCCTGCCTTGTGCAATCATGTTTATTTCTCTGTGCTCAGTTTCTGAATAAATGACTAAATGGCAGATTAAAACGTGCGAGGGGGAAAAAAGTATATATGTATTGACAGTATTCAAAATATAGAACTTCTTAGACTATGGAAATGAAGCTAGTGTGGCAGCCCACTGCCTGGGCTTGGTGTTTGAGTAAGGTTCTGTGCATTGCTTCCACTACTGGAGTGACCTGGGGGGAACTTCTGGCTCATTTGCTGCTTTGGAGCTTGTGGGACAGACCAAGGAAGCTGCTGGGGGCTGGCCAGAAAAACAGTGTATGGTGCAGTGTTCTGCTGAGCTTTTGATGCTTTGTGAAATGCTTTAGGTTCAATGAGTGACTTGTTCCCTGCAAAACAACGTCACCAACATCGGCCAGTGTCCTCCAACCACACATAATGGTGAGGCTCAGGATAAGATCTCATCTAAACTATGCAGTTATTTATACTTTTCTGAGGAGAAATACAGGTGACTTTTTTTTTTTTGATCCATCTTGGTTCCTACCTTGTTGCTTCATGTCTGACTGGTTAAGGCTGTTTCCAAGTGCCAAGCCTCGGTCCCAGCCCTGCCTGCAGGGTGCACTGGAGAGAGTGCATCAGGACGATAATGTAGAGCTGGAAAGATGAGGCCAAGGCCATGGGACTGTGTTGGAAGGCAGTGCACGTATATATCACAATTACACTTTTCAGAGACTGGAAATGCTGGGTAATTGTCTTTCCCTGCCAGTGCGCTCAGGGCACTCTACAACAATAAATTTCACCAGGAGTGCTAAAAACACAGAAAGCATGATAACGGGAAACCCGCTGCTCCAAAAATGCATTCCAGCACTGCAGCCATGGGAAAGCCAGGCTGGCGGATACTGTCCTGTGCCACCCACAAGGTTTTGGCAGAGCGAGAGCTTGGGCCTGAGCATCGTTTGGGAACAGGGACAGGCTTCTTGCTGAAGCCAAGGTGAAACTGTGCGCAGATCAAAAAAGATGATGGGCAGGCTGTTGTTGAGCCCTAGGGAGTACCAGAAGACAAATATCCTTAGAAGAAAATTCAAAAAATCTCCAGGGAAGCCATGCCTGCACTGCTGGAAGTGCTGTAGCATTGCCTGCTGCACCACAGGTCTGAGCATCTGCAAAGACCTCCCACGGAAGGACATCTATCACCTTCTATCCTGTGTTTAGAAAGCATCTTGTTTGCTCAGGAGCAACCAGGGGGAGGTGTGATGGGCTCAGTGCCTGGCTCAACGCAGACCATCATCTACAGCAGGTGGAGGATGCTGGAGCTGCTCTCTGCTCCCCCTGGCCAGGCTGGGGGTCTATGCAAATCCTTCCCCTGGGTGCTTGTACCTGCTGCTATAGGAGGACCTTGATCTCACTAGGGCTTCATAACAGTAGAATACACAAATAATAAGAATATAATCAAAACTGGACAAGAAAGTGTACTTGAGTAGTTTGCAGCGGCCATTAGGTAGCTGTGTTTTCTCTGTGTGTTTTGGAGATATTCATAATTAGGGCATATTTTTTGTAACCCTATCTTATGGTGGAGTTGATTTTTAGGAAGGGAAAATGTCACTAAATCATTATTATTCATATGACAAATCCTGAAGGGTAATTTTTTTTTAAACACCACCTCTATCAGTCTCTCCCATGTCACCTAACTTTTATGCAATAACACTGTTCCCTTAGAGATACCGTATAAAATATCTCTCACTTCCCAATATTATTCATAGAATTCCCATTATAGAACATTGAAAACCCAGATTAGAAGAGTACAAGAATATTTTATGACCAGTTTGAAAATGCTGTTACTGCTGCAATAAATTAAGAAGTTAAATTACTCCCACATTGAGTATTGATATACTGTGCGTGGCAGAAAAATTCTTTTGAAATATACTGTACAATACATATAGAGAAATTCCAGCCCTTTTGATGGCTGCAGTGTGACTGCCAGAGAAGCACTTTGTGTGTACATGGGGTGGGGGACTGGGGTGCCAAGCCTGGACTCCACAGCTATGAGTTGAGCAAGGGTAAATCTAGAAGTGTGAAATATTATGTGGTTAATTACTAACATTGGGATGTTGCATTTGTTGGCCGAGCCTTTTGTTCTTTTCACACTCAGTTTTTATGAACCGTACCTCTATGGATAACATATTTTGTAGACCAATAGGCACATATTTCCCCAAACATGGTTGCTCTTCCATGTATCTGCACAAATATATACGTGAGCTTTACAGGACGATGGGAGACTGTGGGTGTAAAATGCATCTACGCCTCTTTCACCTTTATTTTTTTTGTGCAGATAAACTCAAAACTTTAATTGTCGAGGAAAAAACCAGAAAAGAATAGAAGTGTTTTGCCCAGCCTGGTGGGTTCACTGCAGTTGCTGTGTGCTTTTAGATACAAAGATGCTCGACTAATTAATGAAATCAACTTTTCAGTCCTATTTACTGTTGTGTGCGTTACTGGAGTGACATAAAGACACTAGAATGTAGCAATCAGTTCTGAGGCAGTTATCTATGAATTTATGTGCACAAATATTTTTTTCTCCTCTTGTAAATCTTCAGAAGTGATATATTGCAATGGGAACTATGTGTATACAAAATGGTTGTTACAGCTTCAGGTAATATCTGATCTTTCATATTTATTTCCATGTGTTGCCTGTTGTGCACACAAAGCAACACTTTATTAAGCAAAATAATTGGAGACATTTGCCTGTTTAGACTAAATTGGCAACCAAATCGCCTATTTTGCAAAATTTAACAAAGGAGCCCTCTTACACATTTTGCAAGGAAATCAAAACAGAGCTGCTGCTAAGCAGACAGTGTAAGCAGCTTATTTGGTTTTGCCAAGAACCTGGCAAATCTAGTAGTTAAGTTTACAATAATAATTACAGTGTATTTTACTGATTGCAATATTCTGGTCCAAAAGTGACTATTTAACTAAGTTGGCCGTGGCGTCAAGTATGTACAAGTAATGTGATCTATTTATTAACAGTTGCTTTCTGTGAGCGCGTCCTTTCGGGATTGCCTTGTTATTCTGCAAACGAGGGGGAGTGAGCTTTCAGCAGGAACGCCATTTGAACAGAACGGAGGAGTTATTTAAAGACAAGGTGCATGGGTGCGTGCTTTTGGAGATGGCTCTTGAGGGCTTTCTTCTCCGAGAAAAGCATGCTGGTGGGCAGTAGGAGAGGAATAGTACTTTTATTTCTCCCTAGCTGCGCTAAGACGTTCCCCCAAAGATGAGCAGGAGGGTATTCTGTAAAGTTCGAAGGCAAAACCCTTGCCCTGTGCCCTGGTCTCATGTCTCAGCCCAGCCCCACACCTCCAGTCCCAAGCCATGAGTGGAGCTGATCCGCAGCCCAAGACAGCCCGGCTGATGTCACGCTGCCCAGAGTGACTTATCTTCATGTCTAATCATGTAGCAGATCATGTATTCATTTGTGTTATTAAATAAAGACTAACAGAGTTGTACACCCAGCAGAGCAGAAGGAATGCACAAAGGATCATGGGTTCCCGGCATTCCCCGCTCCCTCTTGGAAAGCCGCTGACTCACTCCCCAAGCAATCAGCGTTGTGTGCCATTACAAATGGGGTGGTTAATAGGCCTGCATCCATTATCATTAGTGCATCTCAGCACGCAGGTACATGATGGGTCCTGCCAGCGCATTTGCTCCAGCTCACTGAGCCAGGGGCCATGCTCCATTGCAAATGAGGATGAGGAACACCTGCTCCAGGGTTTTTCGGCAGACCGGAGTCATCCTTCACATCTCATGCAACACTTGTTCTGTCAGAATGCAATGCTGGCACCGGCCGGAGCGGTGGTGTGCCAGGCGTCCGACGAAAGATTATAGTCTTCCCTGTGGTCTGCTGCTCAAGTTCAGCTTTGAATTTTTTTCAAAGAAACCCTTTAAAAATTTATCAAATTCGTATTAAGCATTCAGTCATTATGTTAAGGGCTTAAAAATAAAGATGAAAAAAAAAACTTTGCTTCAGAAATTAACTTTCTTTTTTGGCAATTAGAATGGGAGCATAAAATATTTATCGAGTCTGCTAATTTTATTCACAGTGCTGAGTGCTGGCTGGTTTGATATGTTTTCTGAGAGAGATTTTATTTTGGGAAAAATAAGACTTGTGATTATTATTATTTTTTTTATTCACGGTGTTTGTGGGATTTTCATTTTAACTGGCTGACCCTCAGTGTGATATCAGACAACATCCAAATGTGGGAGCAAATGTTGCCTCATGAAGATGCGTGCCCCTGCATCCTGAAGGCTCTGCTCTGGCTGCCTTCCAGGGCTGGGACAAAGGCTCTCCTCATCCTCCCCAGAAGGCCCTGTGCTGGCTGCCAGCCCCAGTAGAGCTTGTTCTAAGCACAAGAAAACCAAAATTAAGGCAGGACTAATAGCTGCAATTTAAAAAAGCAGGTCCTGAGATCTGCAAATTGTGCTGAAGGTGGTGGTGCATCCTAGTCTCCTGGTATCTCTGTCTCATGTAATGGTGGGACCTTGCAGCCAAATCCTCACATGAGCTGAAAACAGGACCTAGAGGCACCTGTCCTCATCCTCTGGAGTCTCTTCCTCCCAGGAAGATGTCTCCTGTCTGCTTTGCATGGAAGGCAGTTCATGTGCCTCAGCACCATTTCCCCATGGCATGGCATTACCTCCTCCACTGAAGGGGCTGTGCTGAGTTGGGCTTTAGCCCCCACAGCTGTTCCTGTAGCAGGGAGGGGCAGCTGTGGCTTCTCCCTAAGTGCCATTGGCCATGACAGTGCTGCCACATTGTTGTCTTCTACCAGGCAAGAGAAGGAAAGGGGATTTTCTTCTTCTCCGTTCCTAAAATGTAGATGAATAGACCTAAGGCTGCACTTAGAGTGAAGATGTAACTGAGAAATTCCTGTTTGCTTCTCCAACTTTGCTTTCCTCAAAACACTGATTTTCATTCCCTCTCTCTGTCCACCCAGCCTCCCCCTCCTCACCTCTCCCCTTCCCCCCTCACCCCCTCCTCCAAAAGAAGTCTTTGGTTCTGCTTTGAAAGCGTCGTAGAAAATGACAGCTCTTTGATTTTGGCAGGAAGTTCTGTCTGGCAAAATATAGGTTTCCACAGTGATAAAATTACAGTTAAGGTTATAGGTCTGCAGCTTTTTTTCTCCGCCAGGAGCGTGGAACCCTCAGCTTGATCAGTAAATATTTAAGGCTTGCACCTTGGGATCCAAATTCTTATCTTTGCTTTGTTCTCAGGAAGTACCAAAAAATTGCTCTTGGGATTCATCCTTTTGGCCATTATGAACTTTGACAATCAAATGAAATCTTGGACACTGGCTCCTCAAGGTGCTTCTCAGCCTCTCCCAGGTTTGAGTTCCTTGGTCACTTCCATCAAATGGAATGTCATTGTGATTTATTTTGTGCAGTCATTTTGTTTGTGCATCCTCGTCCTTCTCTGCTCATCTCTCCTTATCAGAACAGTATGGGCCATGGGGACAGTTGAACTTGTTTGGTTTTTTTTTTGTTGTTGGTGGTGGTTTTTGTTTTTGTTTTTTTTTACCACCTCCCTGGTGGAATTGGAGCTTACATGCACATCAACTGTGCAGGGGGTGAGCTATTGCCAGACCGGTCCCTTAGACTATGATTTTAGGCAGTTAAACTGACCTGGTCTTAGGATCATAATGATGCCACGTCAGCCTGCATCCACTCTTCCCTCCAGTTCTGGGGTTTGTGAGGAAAGCAAATCCTTCTCTTGTAAAATACTGTATAGCTTTGTCTCATAAAAATGAAAGAAAAGTCAGCTCAACTAACAATGAGAAATACTGCTCTGTGGTACGACTGCAAGGGGAACTATGTGCTTCACATTTCCAGGGTGCCAGGGCAATATCTGTTAGTCAAAAAGAGGAAAGGAGACAAGAAAGCTGCTTCTTTCTTTTAAGGTCTCTGAGTTTTATGCCCTAGATATAGATCTGGTGCTGGAGGTTCACTGTAACCACCTTCCTGATCTGATTCAGTGCATGGAATTTGTTGTTGCCCCAACAATGATAGATCAGTACCCACTTGATCATCTTATTTCTAGGTTCACGAATCTAAGTTCATAGGACTGGACAAAATAACCTCTCTAATAGGTCTGAGACTCTGCTAGTGGCTTTCCTTCTATACTCAGATCCTGAAGTCTTTATAATTTGATGAAATAAAAATACCGCAAGAAGCGCTACTGTGAACGCTATGGCTTAGAGACTCACGATAAACTTCTGATATCTCTGTTTTTGGTGGTTTTTTTTTTAGTAGTCTACATGCTATTAAGCAGAAATATTCTTGCTTGCTTCTTTTATCCTCTCAGCGTGGAAGAACTACTTCAGAAGGTGTTTAGGGCTGTGCTGCACCAAATGCCCTTGGGTTGCTAATGGAGATGTCTCTGTGTCTCTGCCTTCCCCAGGGACTCATGCTGGTCACTGGTGATTCAGTCTTGTGCATGTGAACAAATTGCATATTGCTTTATAAAAAATTTTACTGGAGAGGATAAACATTTTTCTTGTTGTTCTGTAATTATGTTACTTTTTGTTCAATAATGCAGTGGGGAGTTTGCTCATGTTCTACTAATGCCTTCTAATTTCCATCCACCCAGAGTTACTCAAGGCTGACGTTGTTGCAACACTGGAAAATCATGTAACAGGGTTGCCAACCTCTATTCATTCAGAGGGACTGAGGAGCCTGAGGAAAGAAAAGCTGTTTGGAGGGGTGACAATAACAAAGAGAAGTATACATGGCTGCTGCAGGCTGTTTATGAGGACAGTGCAGTTGGAAACATGAATAGGAAAAATGGGCTTTGGTTTGCACTTCTCATGGAGTAATCCTAGAATAATGCCTGGAAAGTGCCTTCTACCTGGCTTTAGATGTAAGGTGCTGTGACAAAGCAGAGACCAACTTAAAAACATTTTACCAAAGTTTCGGTGTTTCCATACGTATAACCTGATGGCTTTTGCATAAAAGAAGAGGAAGGAGAGCTTAAGATATGGTGTGTTACTGGTTTCTTCAGTGCAATTACTGCAGCAAAAGCTGCTTTTGAATTTGCTGCAGGTCTCATTTTCTTCTGTCTGGATGATGCAACTCATTAATTTGGAGTGCAAAGTTAATTTTGTAAGATAAATGTTGGAAAGTTTATAGATCTGTGGATGCTATCAGATGGTTGTTCGGGTATGTGCTTCAGATAACCTTGGAGCTTGGGGTGTGTTTATATGCTTTGCTGGTTATGAATGCACTTAAGTATGGGTTTGCAAAACCAGAATGCCATTAGTATGTCAAACAAACAAGAAAAATCCCTCCTTGTTGGTGTACTTGTAATGTACGGACTATGTTGAGTTATCTACTAGCTAGAGAAGTGGCTGAATCTAATTTGGACACTGTGTTTATATCATTTCAACCTTCCTTTCCTATGCGAAGCTGCAGCCCTGACCTTCAGTGACCTGTTCTTTCATCCTGATGATGGAGCAGACACTGCTGCTTGTGGCAGTGGCAGGGACTCTGTGACATGACAGCAGACCCCTAAGCTGGCTCTGAAACTAAGCCCCTGGAGGTGCACTGCTGGTGCATTAACCCACTTTGCTATCCAGCCTTCTGGTGATACATTTTTAAAGCTTTTTTTTTCTTTTTTTTTTTTTAATTGAGAAGAAGAAAATACATCTTATATTTTGGGGAATAAAATTACAAAATCACGCAATGAACTAGATGGCACTGACAGAAATTTAAATCAAAAGGGGTTGGTATATACATACTGCCAGGTATTACTCATCAATGCCAAGCACACCAGAATTGCCTTACAGATTTTGTTGCTGTCGTGAGAGTGAAATTTGGAAAGCTGAGTAGTGTGCCCCCCACATGCAGTGTGATGGGTATTCTCTGTGAAATTCCAACTTTTGGAGGGGCTATTTGGTTACATAGGCTAAGGCAGGGATGAGAGCATTCTGCTTTGTTAAGGCGTGGGGAGCTGGGTGCTGCCAGGACATTATCTTCCTCACAATCATAGAATCATGGAATGGCCTGGGTTGCAAAGGACCCCAATGCTCATCAGTCCCAACCCCCTGCTGTGTGCAGGTCACCAACCAGCAGCCCAGGCTGCCCAGAGCCACATCCAGCCTGGCCTTGAATGCCTGCAGGGATGGGGCATCCACAGCCTCCTTGGGCAACCTGTGCCAGTGCCTCACCACCCTCTGGGTAAAAAACTTCCTCCTAATATCTAACCTAAACCTCCCTGTTCTCATCGTCAAAGAAACTAAAATTAGGATTTGGTTGAAGGAACTCATTGTATGAATTTCTTTGCTATTTAAGCACTGGATTCTGTATTTTTTCCTCTTTGCTTCCTCTCCTTCTTTTTCCACAGATAACTAGTGGATAACACACCGTATTTAACACTGGATTTCAGCGCTCAGTTCTGTTCTGTTTTTATTTGGCCTCGGTCTGGACAATGGGCTCCTTTGCCAAGTGCAAAGTGGGTTGAGATGGTGTGTCTCCTGCCTGTGCTCACCCTCGTGCCAACACAGCACTCAGCTTTTTTCAAACACGTGGAAGGAGAGCAGTCTGAGATAAATAAGCTCTTATTTATACTTGTGGCCTCGTCAGGATTTGAAGTCTCCAGAGATGCCCTCCAGCTTCTTTAAATTTTATTTTTTTATAATGAAGATAATTTTGAGTTTTACAAGCACCGAAACATCTAAAACTAATAAACATTTTATACGTGTGTCAAAAAAAAGATGCTTAAAAAGCAGCAAAACTATGTTGTTTTTTATTTTAACAACTTGGGGGAAGGGGGGGGGGGAAGGAGGCAGGGAGAAAAAGGAAAAACCACTGTGCACTCGTTGTTTGCCAAATTTCTGCAGCCTGAGCCAATTTTTACAGATGAGTTATAAACCCCAGCCTAGTGGAGCTTTAATGGAAGTGCTGACACTACCCAAAGCCTGGGCAGGAGTACTGGTGCCACCCCACAAAGCCACTCGTGTGTTCCTCTAGCCCATCGTAGGGCACTGCCCAATGGGAAGGAAAACACCAGGATCTCCCCAGCTCACTCACCTCTCTTCCTACTGCTTGTTTGCAGGAAGGTTTTTGGCACGCTGACCTGGCAGCCCACAGCCCACAGGGAAGCACAGCAGCTATCAGTGCAAAGCGGCAGGGACCACGCGGCCTCGCCGGACCCAGCTTCAAACACAGCACAGGGCTCAGCGTGGGGCTTAGGGAAAATGCTCTTACGGTAATCGTCCAAGTGCTCTATTTATGTCTGCTTGGAAATCCTCTGCCACTTATTGATTCTTTGATGTTTTGTAGAGATGAAGATATTTGCACTGAATGGATGGAACGGTTTGGTTTCTGAACGTCTTTTTCATCTTTGTGGGGTAGATGTGTGTACAGGCATGCATCCCCACGGGTAGATGAAGGTGTGTACGTAAATACGCACATAAAATAATGCCTTGCTGAGTATCTCACAGTTGGCTTACTTTTATCACCAGCTCCGCCATATAAAGTCCAATTTTAATAATCAAATTAGAGCCAACGAAAACCTGTGCAGGTGAGAGGAAATCCGCAAACGTGATCAAAACCACATTTCTGATCCAGGACGAAATAGCAGGCTACAGGGAGGTACATCTGTAAATTATACAGGAAGCTTTCTTCAGCAACTGATTCACCCTGACAGTTTTACTGGAGTATATGAAAATTAGTATTAAAGATGTGATATGTAGGCTTCTTTCCAGGAATTCCAATCTGGTTTCAATAAAATGAAAACACTGATTGGAAGTGAAGTTGCCTTCCGGTTTTGCCTTTGGCTATTATGTGTTCATTCGTGAAATGACTGAATTCCACAACTACTTTTAATATTCACCTTTTGAGTTCATCTCCCGTACTGGACACATTGGAATGATTAAAATAGCACTGCCTCCTGAAGCCGGATTCTCTTTAATTTGAAACAGCCTAGGTGCTGAGGAAAAAAATAATAGTAATAGAAAAAAATGAATGCTCTGTTAAGTTCATCTTTTCTTAGCATCAAGTTGTTTCACTGCCTGTTTTGGGTAGAATACTAATAAAGAAGCAGCTTTTAGATTATTCAGAAATCGCTGGATGTTTAGATGTGCAGGGAAGCCTAAGGAGAACAAATTGTGTTCCCTATCGCTACCCTTGAAGGTTGCTGCTGAGGGCCTGGGCTGGCTGTGGCACTCAGCTGCCCTTTGCTGCACGGAGCTGTGCGTCTGTCCCAGAACGCCTGAGTAACTGGGCATGAGTCAGGAACGGGGGCAAGCCCTGAGCCAGGGAAACCTTGCAATGCAAACTGTTGCATGTTAGCTTGCTGTGCAAAATGCCATTTGAATCCTGAACTTGTGGGGGATTTTTGTCTGCCAGATGAGCTGACTAGCTTCTTGCAGAGCATGAGTGATTTTATGCTTTGAATAGCTCGTAAAGAAATCAAAATTCCTGTGTATTTGCT